>NW_027182504.1:723034-1084551 GCF_040938575.1 Ambystoma mexicanum | reverse complement strand
TAAGAAACAATAAGATATATCATCATTTCATATACAAAAGAATGAACAATTGGGTTTAACTATGCTCTTAGCACAAAATCAACAAACTGCAGTAGAGAAGCAGTTACATTTTGCAGAATATGTGCATTTGACAAAAGATTTTTTTTCCATGTTCCAAGATCTACATGTTCTACGAAATGTATGAATTCTTGCAATGGAAACCTCACTGTATTTTACCAAGGCAGATAAAGGATATCCTTTGCACCCCATATACTTATAAGGAGGGTTTGGTGGCTGAAAATGCATTGCTTTGATGGTGATTGCATGTTGCTTCCACTTTGTACATATTACTGAATAAATAAAGGTGAACATTTCAGAAATGGGGGTATAGCTCAGGGGTAGAGCATTTCATTGCCGATCAAAAGGTCCCTAGTTCAAATGTGGGTGCCCCATTGTCTAACTATTTTACCTGTAGAAATATGTTTTTAATTAAATAAATTGAAGTAAACATTTACAATCTTAGCATTTTATGTAATGAGCAACACATTTCAACATTTGAAATACTCCTGATCATCACCTGAAACATAAGGTAAACACCATTAAGCTGTTTAGGATTTCTTCATATGATACAAGCTGTGTTTTACATTCACCCAAGTTCTACTGGTGATATGATCAGTTTGAAATAGTCCATTGGAAGCTCTTATGAATGTTATAAAACTGTGGTGGAAACCAATAATATGCCCTTAATGAAATGTATTAATTTATACAGCTGACCAGAAGTGCTCTGATGTCATTAGTTCTACAAGTTCCATACAGTCACCCACTCTATCACCTTTTTAAAAAAGGGCAGTTTTCAGCATTCAAGGGTTTAACTCAGTGGTAGAGCGTAGGAATGCAGTTCAAGAAGTCCCTGTTTCATAACCATATACCCTCTTCAATAGATCCTGTTAAAATGTTTTTCAACCCAATGCACTGTAAGAAACAATAAGATATATCATCATTTCATATACAAAAGAATGAACAATTGGGTTTAACTATGCTCTTAGCACAAAATCAACAAACTGCAGTAGAGAAGCAGTTACATTTTGCAGAATTTGTGCATTTGACAAAAGATTTTTTTCCATGTTCCAAGATCTACATGTGATACGAAATGTATGAATTCTTGCAATGGAAACCTCACTGTATTTTACCAAGGCAGATAAAGGACATCCTTCGCACCCCATATACTTATAAGGAGGGTTTGGTGGCTGAAAATGCTTTGCTTTGATGGTGATTGCATGTTGCTTCCACTTTGTACATATTACTGAATAAATAAAGGTGAACATTTCAGAAATGGGGGTATAGCTCAGAGGTAGAGCATTTCACTGCAGATCAAAATGTCCCTAGTTCAAATCTGGGTGCCCCCTTGTCCAACTGTTTTACCTGTAGAAATGTGTTTTTAATTAAATAAATTGAAGTAAACATTTACAATCTTAGCATTTTATGTAATGAGCAGCACATTTCTACATTTGAAATACTCCTGATCATCACCTGAAACATAGGGTAAACACCATTAAGCTGTTTAGGATTTCTTCATATGATACAAGCTGTGTTTTACATTCACCCAAGTTCTACTGGTGATATGAACAGTTTGAAATAGTCCATTGGAAGCTCTTATGAATGTTATAAAACTGTGGTGGAAACCAATAATATGCCCTTAATGAAATCTATTAATTTGTACAGCTGACCAGAAGTGCACTGATGTCATTAGTTCTACAAGTTCCATAGAGTCACCCACTCTATCACCTTTTTAAAAAAAGGCAGTATTCAACATTCAAGGGTTTATGTCAGTGGTAGAGCGTAGGAGTGTAGTTCAAGACGTCCCTGTTCCATAACCATATACCCTCTTCAATAGATCCTGTTAAATATTTTTCAACCCAATGCACTGTAAGAAACAATAAGATATATTATCATTTCATATACAAAACAATGAACAATTGGGTTTAACTATGCTCTTAGCACAAAATCAAAAAAATGCAGTAGAGAAACAGTTACTTTTTGCAGAATTTGTGCATTTGACAAAGTTTTTTTTCCATGTTCCAAGATCTACATGTGATACGAAATGTATGAATTCTTGCAATGAAAACCTCACTGTATTTTACCAAGGCAGATAAAGGACATCTTTTGTACCCCTTATACTTATAAGGAGGGTTTGGTGGCTGAAAATGCATTGATTTGATGGTGATTGCATGTTGCTTCCACTTTGTACATATTACTGAATAAATAAAGGTAAACATTTCAGAAATGGGGGTATAGCTCAGTGGTAGAGCATTTGACTGCAGATCAAGAGGTCCTTAGTTCTAATCCGGGGGCCCCCTTGTTCAACTGTTGTACCTGTAGAAATGTTTCATTAAATAAATTGAAGAAAACATTTACAATTTTAGCATTTTATGTAATGAGCAACACATTTCTACATTTGAAATACACCTGATCATCTCCTGAAACATAGGGTAAACACCATTAAGCTGTTTAGGATTTCTTCATATGATACAAGCTGTGTTTTACATTCACCCAAGTTCTACTGGTGATATGATCAGTTTGAAATAGTCCATTGGAAAATCTTATGAATGTTATAAAATGGTGGTGGAAACCAATAATATGCCCTTAATGAAATGTATTAATTTGTACAGCTGACCAGAAGTGCACTGATGTCATTAGTTCTACAAGTTCCATACAGTCACCCACTCTATCACCTTTTTAAAAAAGGTCAGTTTTCAACATTCAAGGGTTTATGTCAGTGGTAGAGCGTAGGAGTGTAGTTCAAGAAGTCCCTGTTTCATAACCATATACCCTCTTCAATAGATCCTGTTAAAATGTTTTTCAACCCAATGCACTGGAAGAAACAATAGGATATATCATCATTTCATATACAAAACAATGAACAATTGGGTTTAACTATGCTCTTAGCACAAAATCAACAAAATGCAGTAGAGAAACAGTTACGTTTTGCAGAATTTGTGCATTTGACAAAAGTTTTTTTTCCATGTTCCAAGATCTACATGTGATACGAAATGTATGAATTCTTGCAATGGAAACCTCACTGTATTTTACCAAGGCAGATAAAGGACATCCTTCGCACCCCATATACTTATAAGGAGGGTTTGGTGGCTGAAAATGCATTGCTTTGATGGTGATTGCATGTTGCTTGCACTTTGTACATATTACTGAATTAATAAAGATGAACATTTAAGAACTGGGGGTATAGCTCAGTGGTAGAGCATTTGACTGCAGATCAAGAGGTCCCTAGTTCAAATCTGGGTGCCCCCTTGTCCAACTGTTTTACCTGTAGAAATATTTTTAATTAAATAAATTGAAGAAAACATTTACAATCTTAGCATTTTATGTAATGAGCAACACATTTCTACATTTCAAATACTCCTGATCACCTCCTGAAACATAGGGTAAACACCATGAAACTTTTTAGGATTTCTTCATATGATACAAGCTGTGTTTTACATTCACCCAAGTTCTACTGGTGATATTATCAGTTTGAAATAGTCCATTGGAAGCTCATATGAATGTTATAAAACTGTGGTGGAAACCAATAACATGCCCTTAATGAACTGTATTAATTTGTACAGCTGACCAGACGTGCACTGATGTCATTAGTTCTACAAGTTCCATACAGTCACCCACTCTATCACCTTTTTAAACAAGGGCAGTTTTCAGCATTTAAGGGTTTAACTCAGTGGTAGAGCGTAGGAATGCAGTTCAAGAAGTCCCTGTTTCATAACCATATACCCTCTTCAATAGATCCTGTTAAAATGTTTGTCAACCCAATGCATGGTAAGAAACAATAAGATATATCATCATTTCATATACAAAAGAATGAACAATTGGGTTTAACTATGCTCTTAGCACAAAATCAACAAACTGCAGTAGAGAAGCAGTTACATTTTGCAGAATTTGTGCATTTGACAAAAGATTTTTTTTCCATGTTCCAAGATCTCCATGTGATACGAAATGTATGAATTCTTGCAATGGAAACCTCACTGTATTTTACCAAGGCAGATAAAGAACATCCTTCGCACCCCATATACCTATAAGGAGGGTTTGGTGGCTGAAAATGCTTTGCTTTGATGGTGATTGCATGTTGCTTCCACTTTGTACATATTACTGAATAAATAAAAGTGAACATTTCAGAAATGGGGGTACAGCTCATGGGTAGAGCATTTCACTGCAGATCAAAAGGTTCCTAGTTCATATCTGGGTGCCCCCTTGTCCAACTGTTTTACCTCTAGAAATATGTTTTTAATTAAATAAATTGAAGTAAACATTTACAATCTTAGCATTTTATGTAATGAGCAACACATTTCTACATTTGAAATACTCCTGATCATCACCTGGAACATAGGGTAAACACCATTACGCTGTTTAGGATTTCTTCATATGATACAAGCTGTGTTTTACATTCACCCAAGTTCTACTGGTGATATGATCAGTTTGAAATAGTCCATTGGAAGCTCTTATGAATGTTATAAAACTGTGGTGGAAACCAATAATATGCCCTTAATGAAATGTATTAATTTGTACAGCTGACCAGAAGTGCACTGATGTCATTAGTTCTACAAGTTCCATACAGTCACCCACTCTATCACCTTTTTAAAAAAGGGCAGTTTTCAGCATTCAAGGGTTTATGTCAGTGGTAGAGGGTAGGAGTGCAGTTCAAGAAGTCCCTGTTTCATAACCATATACCCTCTTCAATAGATCCTGTTAAAATGTTTTTCAACCCAATGCACTGTAAGAAACAATAAGATATCTCATCATTTCATATACAAAACAATGAACAATTGGGTTTAACTATGCTCTTAGCACAAAATCAACAAATTGCAGTAGAGAAGCAGTTACGTTTTGCAGAATTTGTGCATTTGACAAAAGTTTTTTTTTCCATGTTCCAAGATCTACATGTGATACGAAATGTATGAATTCTTGCACTGGAAAGCTCACTGTATTTTACAAAGGCAGATAAAGGACATCTTTTGTACCCCTTATGCTTATAAGGAGGGTTTGGTGGCTGAAAATGCATTGTTTTGATGGTGATTGCATGTTGCTTCCACTTTGTACATATTACTGAATAAATAAAGGTGAACGTTTCGGAACTGGGGGTATAGCTCAGTGGTAGAGCATTTGACTGCATATCAAGAGGTCCCTAGTTCAAATCTGGGTACCCCCTTGTCCAACTGTTTTACCTGTAGAAATATTTTTTTAATTAAATAAATTGAAGAAAACATTTACAATCTTAGCATTTTATGTAATGAGCAACACATTTCTACATTTGAAATACTCCTGATCATCTCCGGAAACATAGGGTAAACACCATTAAGCTGTTTCGGATTTCTTCATATGATACAAGCTGTGTATTTCATTCACCCAAGTTCTACTGGTGATATTATCAGTTTGAAATAGTCCATTGGAAGCGCATATGAATGCTATAAAACTGTGGAGGAAACCAATAATATGCCCTTTATTGAAATGTATTAATTTGTACAGCTGACCAGAAGTGCACTGATGTCATTAGTTCTACAAGTTCCATACGGTCACCCACTCTATCACCTTTTTAAAAAAGAGCAGTTTTCAGCATTCAAGGGTTTATGTCAGTGGTAGAGGTTAGGAGTGCACTTCAAAAAGTCCCTGTTTCATAACCATATACCCTCTTCAATAGATCCTGTTAAAATGTTTTTCAACCCAATGCACTGTAAGAAACAATAGGATATATCATCATTTCATATAAAACACAATGAATAATTGGGTTTAACTATGCTCTTAGCACAAAATCAACAAACTGCAGTAGAGAAGCAGTTATGTTTTGCAGAATTTGTGCATTTGACAAAAGATTTTTTTTCCATGTTCCAAGATCTACATGTGATACGAAATGTATGAATTCTTGCAATGGAAACCTCACTGTATTTTACCAAGGCAGATAAAGGACATCCTTCGCACCCCATATACTTATAAGGAGGGTTTGGTGGCTGAAAATGCATTGCTTTGATGGTGATTGCATGTTGCTTGCACTTTGTACATATTACTGAATGAATAAAGGTGAGCATTTTAGAACTGGGGGTATAGCTCAGTGGTAGAGCATTTGACTGCAGATCAAGAGGTCCCTAGTTCAAATCTGGGTGCCCCCTTGTCCAACTGTTTTACCTGTAGAAATATTTTTTTAATTAAGTAAATTGAAGAAAACATTTACAATCTTAGCATTGTATGTAATGAGCAACACATTTCTACATTTGAAATACTCCTGATCATCTCTGGAAACATAGGGTAAACACCATTAAGCTGTTTCAGATTTCTTCGTATGATACACGCTGTGTATTACATTCACCCAAGTTCTACTGGTGATATTATCAGTTTGAAATAGTCCATTGGAAGCACATATGAATGTTATAAAACTGTGGTGGAAACCAATAATATGCCTTTAATGAAATGTATTAATTTGTACAGCTGACCAGAAGTGAACTGATGTCATTAGTTCTACAAGTTCCATATAGTCACCCACTCTATCACCTTTTTAAAAAAGAGCAGTTTTCAGCATTCAAGGGTTTATGTCAGTGGTAGAGGGTAGGAGTGCACTTCAAGAAGTCCCTGTTTAATAACCATATACCCTCTTCAATAGATCCTGTTAAAATGTTTTTCAACCCAATGCACTGTAAGAAACAATAGGATATAATATCATTTCATATAAAAAACAATGAAAAATTGGGTTTAACTATGCTCTTAGCACAAAATCAACAAACTACAATAGAGAAGCAGTTACGTTTTGCAGAATTTGTGCATTTGACAAACGTTTTTTTCCCATGTTCCAATATCTACATGTGATACGAAATGTATGAATTCTTGCACTGGAAACCTCACTGTATTTTACCAAGGCAGATAAAGTACATATTTTGTACCCCTTATACTTATAAGGAGGGTTTGGTGGCTGCAAATGCATTGCTTTGATGGTGATTGCATGTTGCTTCCACTTTGTACATATTACTGAATAAATAAAGGTGCACATTTCGGAATTGGGGTTATAGCTCAGGGGTAGAGCATTTGACTGCAGATCAAGAGGTCCCTAGTTCAAATCTGGGTACCCCCTTGTCCAACTGTTTTACCTGTAGAAATATTTTCTTAATTAAATAAATTGAAGAAAACATTTACAATCTTAGCATTTTATGTAATGAGCAACACATTTCTACATTTGAAATACTCCTGATCATCTCCTGAAACATAGGGTAAACACCATGAAACTGTTTAGGATTTCTTCATATGATACAAGCTGTGTTTTACATTCACCCAAGTTCTACTTGTGATATTATCAGTTTGAAAAAGTCCATTGGAAGATCATTTGAATGTTATAAAACTGTGGTGGAAACCAATAATATGCCCTTAATGAAATGTATTAGTTTGTAGAGCTGACCAGAAGTGCACTGATGTCATTAGTTCTACAAGTTCCATACGGTCACCCACTCTATCACCTTTTTAAAAAAGAGCAGTTTTCAGCATTCAAGGGTTTATGTCAGTGGTAGAGGGTAGGAGTGCACTTCAAGAAGTCCCTGTTTCATAACCATATACCCTCTTCAATAGATCCTGTTAAAATGTTTTTCAACCCAATGCACTGTAAGAAACAATAGGATATATCATCATTTCATATAAAAAACAATGAATAATTGGGTTTAACTATGCTCTTAGCACAAAATCAACAAACTGCAGTAGAGAAGCAGTTACGTTTTGCAGAATTTGTGCATTTGACAAAAGTTTTTTTTCCATGTTCCAAGATCTACATGTGATACGAAATGTATGAATTCTTGCAATGGAAACCTCACTGTATTTTACCAAGGCAGATAAAGGACATCCTTCGCACCCCATATACTTATAAGGAGGGTTTGGTGGCTGAAAATGCATTGCTTTGATGGTGATTGCATGTTGCTTGCACTTTGTACATATTACTGAATGAATAAAGGTGAACATTTTAGAACTGGGGGTATAGCTCAGTGGTAGAGCATTTGACTGCAGATCAAGAGGTCCCTAGTTCAAATCTGGGTGCCCCGTTGTCCAACTGTTTTACCTGTAGAAATATTTTTTTAATTAAATAAATTGAAGAAAACATTTACAATCTTAGCATTTTATGTAATGAGCAACACATTTCTACATTTGAAATACTCCTGATCATCTCTGGAAACTTAGGGTAAACACCATTAAGCTGTTTCAGATTTCTTCGTATGATACAAGCTGTGTATTACATTCACCCAAGTTCTACTGGTGATATTATCAGTTTGAAATAGTCCATTGGAAGCACATATGAATGTTATAAAACTGTGGTGGAAACCAATAATATGCCCTTAATGAAATGTATTAATTTGTACAGCTGACCAGAAGTGCACTGATGTCATTAGTTCTACAAGTTCCATACAGTCACCCACTCTATCACCTTTTTAAAAAAGAGCAGTTTTCAGCATTCAAGGGTTTATGTCAGTGGTAGAGGGTAGGAGTGCAGTTCAAGAAGTCCCTGTTTCATAACCATATACCCACTTCAATAGATCCTGTTAAAATGTTTTTCAACCCAATGCACTGTAAGAAACAATAGGATATATAATCATTTCATATAAAAAACAATGAACAATTGGGTTTAACTATGCTCTTAGCACAAAATCAACAAACTGCAGTAGAGAAGCAGTTACGTTTTTCAGAATTTGTGCATTTGACAAAAGTTTTTTTTCCATGTTCCAAGATCTACATGTGATAAGAAATGTATGAAGTCTTGCTATGGAAACCTCACTGTATTTTACCAAGGCAGATAAAGGACATCCTTCGCACCCCATACACTTATAAGGAGGGTTTTGTGGCTGAAAATGCATTGCTTTGATGGTGATTGCATGTTGCTTGTACTTTGTACATATTACTGAATTAATAAAGGCAAACTTTTCAGAACTGGGGTATAGCTCAGTGGTAGAGCATTTGACTGCAGATCAAGATTTCCCTAGTTCAAAACTGGGTGCCCCCTTGTTCAACTGTTTTACCTGTAGAAATATTTTTCTAATTAAATAAATTGAAGAAAACATTTACAATCTTAGCATTTTATGTAATGAGCAACACATTTCTACATTAGAAATACTCCTGATTATCTCCTGAAACATAGGGTAAACACCATGAAACTGTTTAGGATTTCTTCATATGATACAAGCTGTGTTTTACATTCACCCAAGTTCTACTGGTGATATGATCAGTTTGAAATAGTCCATTGGAAGCTCATATGAATGTTATAAAACTGTGGTGGAAACCAATAATATGCCCTTAATGAAATGTATTAATTTGTACAGCTGACCAGAAGTGCACTGATGTCATTAGTTCTACAAGTTCCATACAGTCACCCACTCTATCACCTTTTTAAAAAAGGGCAGTTTTCAGCATTCAAGGGTTTATGTCAGTGGTAGAGCGTAGGAGCGCTTTTCAAGAAGTCCCTGGTTCATAACCATATACCCTCTTCAATAGATCCTGTTAAAATGTTTTTCAACCCAATGCACTGTAAGAAACAATAGGATATATCATCATTTCATATAAAAAACAATGAACAATTGGGTTTAACTATGCTCTTAGCACAAAATCAACAAAATGCAGTAGAGAAGCAGTTACGTTTTGCAGAATTTGTGCATTTGACAAACGTTTTTTTTTCCATGTTCCAAGATCTACATGTGATACAAAATGTATAAATTCTTGCAATGGAAACCTCACTGCATTTTACCAAGGCAGATAAAGGACATCTTTTGTACCCCTTATACTTATAAGGAGGGTTTGGTGGCTGAAAATGCATTGCTTTGATGGTGATTGCATGTTGCTTCCACTTTGTACATATTACTGAATAAATAAAAGAGAACATTTCAGAAATGGGGGTATAGCTCAGGGGTAAAGCATTTCACTGCAGATCTAAAGGTCCCTAGTTCAAATCTGGGTGCCCCCTTGTCCAACTGTTTTACCTGTAGAAAAATGTTTTTAATTGAAGAAAACATTTACAATCTTAGCATTTTATGTAATGAGCAACACATTTCTACATTAGAAATACTCCTGATCATCTCCTGAAACATAGGGTAAACACCATGAAACTGTTTAGGATTTCTTCATATGATACAAGCTGTGTTTGACATTCACCCAAGTTCTACTGGTGATATTACCAGTTTGAAATAGTCCATTAGAAGCTCATATGAATGTTATAAAACTGTGGTGGAAACCAATAATATGCCCTTAATGAAATGTATTAATTTGTACAGCTGACCAGAAGTGCACTGATGCCATTAGTTCTACAAGTTCCATAGAGTCACCCACTCTATCACCTTTTTAAAAAAGGGCAGTTTTCAACATTCAAGGGTTTATGTCAGTGGTAGAGCGTAGGAGTGTAGTTCAAGAAGTCCCTGTTTCATAACCATATACCCTCTTCAATAGATCCTGTTAAATGTTTTTCAACCCAATGCACTGTAAGAAACAATAAGATATATAATCATTTCATATACAAAACAATGAACAATTGGGTTTAACTATGCTCTTAGCACAAAATCAACAAACTGCAGTAGAGAAGCAGTTACATTTTTCAGAATTTGTGCATTTGACAAAAGATTTTTTTTCCATGTTCCAAGATCTACATGTGATACGAAATGTATGAATTCTTGCAATGGAAACCTTACTGTATTTTACCAAGGCAGATAAAGGACATCCTTCGCACCCCATATACTTATAAGGAGGGTTTGGTGGCTGAAAATGCATTGCTTTGATGGTGATTGCATGTTGCTTGCACTTTGTACATATTACTGAATTAATAAAGATGAACATTTAAGAACTGGGGGTATAGCTCAGTGGTAGAGCATTTGACTGCAGATCAAGAGGTCCCTAGTTCAAATCTGGGTGCCCCCTTGTCCAACTGTTTTACCTGTAGAAATATTTTTAATTAAATAAATTGAAGAAAACATTTACAATCTTAGCATTTTATGTAATGAGCAACACATTTCTACATTTCAAATACTCCTGATCACCTCCTGAAACATAGGGTAAACACCATGAAACTTTTTAGGATTTCTTCATATGATACAAGCTGTGTTTTACATTCACCCAAGTTCTACTGGTGATATTATCAGTTTGAAATAGTCCATTGGAAGCTCATATGAATGTTATAAAACTGTGGTGGAAACCAATAACATGCCCTTAATGAACTGTATTAATTTGTACAGCTGACCAGAAGTGCACTGATGTCATTAGTTCTACAAGTTCCATACAGTCACCCACTCTATCACCTTTTTAAACAAGGGCAGTTTTCAGCATTTAAGGGTTTAACTCAGTGGTAGAGCGTAGGAATGCAGTTCAAGAAGTCCCTGTTTCATAACCATATACCCTCTTCAATAGATCCTGTTAAAATGTTTGTCAACCCAATGCATGGTAAGAAACAATAAGATATATCATCATTTCATATACAAAAGAATGAACAATTGGGTTTAACTATGCTCTTAGCACAAAATCAACAAACTGCAGTAGAGAAGCAGTTACATTTTGCAGAATTTGTGCATTTGACAAAAGATTTTTTTTCCATGTTCCAAGATCTACATGTGATACGAAATGTATGAATTCTTGCAATGGAAACCTCACTGTATTTTACCAAGGCAGATAAAGAACATCCTTCGCACCCCATATACCTATAAGGAGGGTTTGGTGGCTGAAAATGCTTTGCTTTGATGGTGATTGCATGTTGCTTCCACTTTGTACATATTACTGAATAAATAAAAGTGAACATTTCAGAAATGGGGGTACAGCTCATGGGTAGAGCATTTCACTGCAGATCAAAAGGTTCCTAGTTCATGTCTGGGTGCCCCCTTGTCCAACTGTTTTACCTCTAGAAATATGTTTTTAATTAAATAAATTGAAGTAAACATTTACAATCTTAGCATTTTATGTAATGATCAACACATTTCTACATTTTAAATACTCCTGATCATCACCTGGAACATAGGGTAAACACCATTACGCTGTTTAGGATTTCTTCATATGATACAAGCTGTGTTTTACATTCACCCAAGTTCTACTGGTGATGTGATCAGTTTGAAATAGTCCATTGGAAGCTCTTATGAATGTTATAAAACTGTGGTGGAAACCAATAATATGCCCTTAATGAAATGTATTAATTTGTACAGCTGACCAGAAGTGCACTGATGTCATTAGTTGTACAAGTTCCATAGAGTCACCCACTCTATCATCTTTTTTAAAAAGGGCAGTTTTCAACATTCACAGGTTTATGTCAGTGGTAGAGCGTAGGAGTGTAGTTCAAGAAGTCCCAGTTTGATACCATATACCCTCTTCAATAGATCCTGTTAAAATGTTTTTCAACCCAATGCACTGTAAGAAACAATAGGATATATCATCATTTCATATACAAAACAATGAACATTGGGTTTAACTATGCTCTTAGCCCAAAATCAACAAACTGCAGTAGAGAAGCAGTTACGTTTTGCAGAATTTGTGCATTTGACAAAAGTTTTTTTCCATGTTCCAAGATCTACAAGTGATACGAAATGTATGAATTCTTGCAATGGAAACCTCACTGTATTTTACCAAGGCAGATAAAGGACATCTTTTGCACCTCATATACTTATAAGGAGGGTTTGGTGGCTGCAAATGCATTGCTTTGATGGTGATTGCATGTTGCTTGCACTTTGTACATATTACTGAATTAATAAAGGGGAACTTTTCAGAACTGGAGGTATAGCTTAGTGGTAGAGCATTTTACTCCAGATCTAGAGGTCCCTAGTTCAAATCTGGGTGACCCCTTGTTCAACTGTTTTACCTGTAGAAATATGTTTTTAAATAAATTGAAGAAAACATTTACAATCTCAGCATTGTATGTAATGAGCAACACATTTCTACATTTGAAATACTCCTGATCATCTCTGGAAACATAGGGTAAACACCATGAAACTGTTTAGGATTTCTTCATATGATATAAGCTGTGTTTTACATTCACCCAAGTTCTACTGGTGATATTATCAGTTTGAAATAGTCCATTGGAAGCTCATATGAATGTTATAAAACTGTGGTGGAAACCAATAATATGCCCTTAATGAAATGTATTAATTTATACAGCTGACCAGAAGTGCTCTGATGTCATTAGTTCTACAAGTTCCATACAGTCACCCACCCTATCACTTTTTTTTAAAAAAGGGCAGTTTTCAGCATTCAAGGGTTTATGTCAGTGGTAGAGGGTAGGGGTGCAGTTCAAGAAGTCCCTGTTTCATAACCATATACCCTCTTCAATAGATCCTGTTAAAATGTTTTTCAACCCAGTGCACTGTAAGAAACTATAAGATATATCATCATTTCTTATACAAAACAATGAACAATTGGGTTTAACTATGCTCTTAGCACAAAATCAACAAACTTCAGTACAGAAGCAGCTACGTTTTGCCGAATTTGTGCATTTGACAAAAGCTTTTTTTTTCCATGTTCCAAGATCTACATGTGACACGAAATGTATGAATTCTTGCACTGGAAACCTCACTGTATTTTACGAAGGCAGATAAAGGACATCTTTTGTACCCCTTATACTTATAAGGAGGGTTTGGTGGCTGAAAATGCATTGCTTTGATGGTGATTGCATGTTGCTTCCACTTTGTACATATTACTGAATAAATAAAGGTGAACATTTCAGAAATGGGGGTATAGCTCAGGGGTAGAGCATTTCACTGCAGATTAAAAGGTCTCTAGTTCAAATCTGGGTGCCCCCTTGTCCAACTGTTTTACCTGTAGAAATATGTTTTTAATTAAATAAATTGAAGTAAACATTTACAATCTTAGCATTTTATGTAATGAGCAACACATTTCTACATTTGAAATACTCCTGATCATCTCCTGAAACATGGGGTAAACACCATGAAACTGTTTAGGATATCTTCGTATGATACAAGCTGTGTTTTACATTCACCCAAGTTCTACTGGTGATATTATCAGTTTGAAATAGTCCATTGGAAGCTCATATGAATGTTATAAAACTGTGGTGGAAACCAATAATATGCCCTTAATGAAATGTATTAATTTGTACAGTTGACCAGAAGTGCACTGATGTCATTAGTTCTACAAGTTCCATACAGTCACCCACTCTATCACCTTTTTAAAAAAGGGCAGTTTTCAGCATTCAAGGGTTTAACTCAGTGGTAGAGCGTAGGAATGCAGTTCAAGAAGTCCCCGTTTAATAACCATATACCCTCTTCAATAGATCCTGTTAAAATGTTTTTCAACCCAATGCACTGTAAGAAACAATAAGATATATCATCATTTCATATACAAAAGAATGAACAATTGGGTTTAACTATGCTCTTAGCACAAAATCAACAAACTGCAGTAGAGAAGCAGTTGCATTTTGCAGAATTTGTGCATTTGACAAAAGATTTTTTTTCCATGTTCCAAGATCTACATGTGATACGAACTGTATGAATTCTTGCAATGGAAACCTCACTGTATTTTACCAAGGCACATAAAGGACATCCTTCGCACCCCATATACTTCTAAGGAGGGTTTGGTGGCTGAAGATGCTTTGCTTTGATGGTGATTGCATGTTGCTTCCACTTTGTACGTATTACTGAATAAATAAAGGTGAACATTTCAGAAATGGGGTATAGCTCCGGGGTAGAGCATTTCACTGCAGATCAAAAGGTCCCTAGTTCAAATCTTGGTGCCCCCTTGTCCAACTGTTTTACCGGTAGAAATATGTTTTTAATTAAATACATTGAAGTAAACATTTACAATCTTAGCATTTTATGTAATGAGCAACACATTTCTACATTTGAAATACACCTGATCATCACCTGAAACATAGGGTAAACACCATTAAGCTGTTTAGGATTTCTTCATATGATACAAGCTGTGTTTTACATTCACCCAAGTTCTACTGGTGATACGATCAGTTTGAAATAGTCCATTGGAAGCTCATATGAATGTTATAAAACTGTGGTGGTTACCAATAATATGCCCTTAATGAAATGTATTAATTTGTACAGCTGACCAGAATTGCACTGATGTCATTAGTTCTACAAGTTCCATACAGTCAACCACTCTATCACCTTTTTAAAAAAGGGCAGTTTTCAGCATTCAAGGGTTTAACTCAGTGGTAGAGCGTAGGAATGCAGTTCAAGAAGTCCCTGTTTCATAACCATCTACCCTCTTCAATAGATCCTGTTAAAATGTTTTTCAACCCAATGCACTGTAAGAAACAATAGGATATATCATCATTTCATATAAAAACAATGAACAATTGGGTTTAACTATGCTCTTAGCACAAAATCAACAAACTGCAGTAGAGAAGCAGTTACGTTTTGCAGAATTTGTGCATTTGACAAACGTTTTTTTTCCATGTTCCAAGATCTACATGTGATACGAAATGTATGAATTCTTGAAATGGAGACCTCACTGTATTTTACCAAGGCAGATAAAGGACATCCTTCGCACCCCTTATACTTATAAGGAGGGTTTGGTGGCTGAAAATGCATTGCTTTGATAGTGATTGCATGTTGCTTCCACTTTGTACATATTACTGAATAAATAAAGGTGATCATTATCAAATTGGGGGTATAGCTCAGTGGTAGAGCATTTGACTGCAGATAAAGGGGTCGCTAATTCAAATCTGGGTGCCCCCTGGTCCAACTGTTGTACCTGTAGAAATATTGTTTTAAATAAATTGAAGAAAACATTTACAATCTTAGCATTTTATGTAATGAGCAACACATTTCTACATTTGAAATACTCCTGATCATCTCCTGAAACATAGGGTAAACACCATTAAGCTGTTTCAGATTTCTTCATATGATACAAGCTGTGTATTACATTTACCCAAGTTCTACTGGTGATATTATCAGTTTGAAATAGTCCACTGGAAGCTCATATGAATGTTATAAAACTGTGGTGGAAACCAATAATATGCCCTTAATGAAATGTATTAATTTGTACAGCTGACCAGAAGTGCACTGATGTCATTAGTTCTACAAGTTCCATACAGTCACGCACTCTATCACTTTTTTTTAAAAAAGGGCAGTTTTCAACATTAAAGGGTGTATGTCAGTGGTAGAGCGTAGGAGTGTAGTTCAAGAAGTCCCTGTTTCATAACCATATACCCTCTTCAATAGATCCTGTTAAAATGTTTGTTAACCCAATGCACTGTAAGAAACAATAGGATATATCATCATTTCATATATAAAACAATGAACAATTGGGTTTAACTATGATCTTAGCACAAAATCAACAAACTGCAGTAGAGAAGCAGTTACATTTTGCAGAATTTGTGCATTTGACAAAAGTTTTTTTTTCCATGTTCCAAGATCTACATGTGATACGAAATGTATGAATTCTTGCAATGGAAACCTCACTGTATTTTACCAAGGCAGATAAAGGACATCCTTCGCACCCCATATACTTATATGGAGGGTTTGGTGGCTGAAAATGCATTGCTTTAATGGTGATTGCATGTTGCTTGCACTTTGTACATATTACTGAATTAATAAAGGTGAACATTTTAGAACTGCAGGTATAGCTCAGTGGTAGAGCATTTGACTGCAGATGAAGAGGTCCCTAATTCAAATCTGGGTGCCCCCTTGTCCAACTGTTTTATCTGTAGAAATATTTGCTTAATTAAATAAATTGAAGAAAACATTTACAATCTTAGAATTTTATGTAATGAGCAACACATTTCTCCATTTGAAATACTCCTGATCATCTCCGGAAACATAGGGTAAACACCATTAAGCTGTTTCGGATTTCTTCATATGATACAAGCTGTGTATTTCATTCACCCAAGTTCTACTGGTGATATTATCAGTTTGAAATAGTCCATTGGAAGCGCATATGAATGCTATAAAACTGTGGAGGAAACCAATAATATGCCCTTAATGAAATGTATTAATTTGTACAGCTGACCAGAAGTGCACTGATGTCATTAGTTCTACAAGTTCCATACAGTCACCCACTCTATCACTTTTTTAAAAAAGGGCGGTTTTCAGCATTCAAGGGTTTATGTCAGTGGTAGAGGGTAGGAGTGCAGTTCAAGAAGTCCCTGTTTCATAACCATATACCCTCTTCAATAGATCCTGTTAAAATGTTTTTCAACCCAATGCACTGTAAGAAACAATAAAATATATCATCATTTCTTATACAAAACAATGAACAATTGGGTTTAACTATGCTCTTAGCACAAAATCAACAAACTTCAGTACAGAACCAGTTACGTTTTGCAGATTTTGTGCATTTGACAAAAAGTTTTTTTTCCATGTTCCAAGATCTACATGTGACAAGAAATGTATGAATTCTTGCACTGGAAACCTCACTGTATTTTACCAAGGCAGATAAAGGACATCTTTTGTACCCCTTATACTTATAAGGAGGGTTTGGTGGCTGCAAATGCATTGCTTTGACGGTGATTGCATGTTGCTTCCACTTTGTACATATTACTGAATAAATACAGGTGAACATTTCAGAATTGGGGTTATAGCTCAGGGGTAGAGCATTTGACTGCAGATCAAGAGGTCCCTAGTTCAAATCTGGGTGCCCCCTTGTCCAACTGTTTTACCTGTAGAAATATGTTTTTAATTAAATAAATTGAAGTAAACATTTACAATCTTAGCATTTTATGTAATAAGCAACACATTTCTATATTTGAAATACTCCTGATCATCACGTGAAACATAGGGTAAACACCATTAAGCTGTTTAGGATTTCTTCATATGATACAAGCTGTGTTTTACATTCACCCAAGTTCTACTGGTGATATGATCAGTTTGAAATAGTCCATTGGAAGCTCATATGAATGTTATAAAACTGTGGTGGAAACCAATAACATGCCTTTAATGAAATTTATTAATTTTTACAGCTGACCAGAAGTGCACTGATGTCATTCGTCCTACAAGTTCCATAGAGTCATCCACTCTATCACCTTTTTTAAAAAGGGCAGTTTTCAACATTCAAGGGTTTATGTCAGTGGTAGAGCGTAGGAGTGTAGTTCAAGAAGTCCCTGTTTCATAACCATATACCCTCTTCAATAGATCCTGTTCAAATGTTTTTCAACCCAATGCACTGTAAGAAACAATAAGATATATCATCATTTCATATACAAAAGAATGAACAATTGGGTTTAACTATGCTCTTAGCACAAAATCAACAAACTGCAGTAGAGAAGCAGTTACATTTTGCAGAATATGTGCATTTGACAAAAGATTTTTTTTCCATGTTCCAAGATCTACATGTTCTACGAAATGTATGAATTCTTGCAATGGAAACCTCACTGTATTTTACCAAGGCAGATAAAGGATATCCTTTGCACCCCATATACTTATAAGGAGGGTTTGGTGGCTGAAAATGCATTGCTTTGATGGTGATTGCATGTTGCTTCCACTTTGTACATATTACTGAATAAATAAAGGTGAACATTTCAGAAATGGGGGTATAGCTCAGGGGTAGAGCATTTCATTGCCGATCAAAAGGTCCCTAGTTCAAATGTGGGTGCCCCATTGTCTAACTATTTTACCTGTAGAAATATGTTTTTAATTAAATAAATTGAAGTAAACATTTACAATCTTAGCATTTTATGTAATGAGCAACACATTTCAACATTTGAAATACTCCTGATCATCACCTGAAACATAAGGTAAACACCATTAAGCTGTTTAGGATTTCTTCATATGATACAAGCTGTGTTTTACATTCACCCAAGTTCTACTGGTGATATGATCAGTTTGAAATAGTCCATTGGAAGCTCTTATGAATGTTATAAAACTGTGGTGGAAACCAATAATATGCCCTTAATGAAATGTATTAATTTATACAGCTGACCAGAAGTGCTCTGATGTCATTAGTTCTACAAGTTCCATACAGTCACCCACTCTATCACCTTTTTAAAAAAGGGCAGTTTTCAGCATTCAAGGGTTTAACTCAGTGGTAGAGCGTAGGAATGCAGTTCAAGAAGTCCCTGTTTCATAACCATATACCCTCTTCAATAGATCCTGTTAAAATGTTTTTCAACCCAATGCACTGTAAGAAACAATAAGATATATCATCATTTCATATACAAAAGAATGAACAATTGGGTTTAACTATGCTCTTAGCACAAAATCAACAAACTGCAGTAGAGAAGCAGTTACATTTTGCAGAATTTGTGCATTTGACAAAAGATTTTTTTCCATGTTCCAAGATCTACATGTGATACGAAATGTATGAATTCTTGCAATGGAAACCTCACTGTATTTTACCAAGGCAGATAAAGGACATCCTTCGCACCCCATATACTTATAAGGAGGGTTTGGTGGCTGAAAATGCTTTGCTTTGATGGTGATTGCATGTTGCTTCCACTTTGTACATATTACTGAATAAATAAAGGTGAACATTTCAGAAATGGGGGTATAGCTCAGAGGTAGAGCATTTCACTGCAGATCAAAATGTCCCTAGTTCAAATCTGGGTGCCCCCTTGTCCAACTGTTTTACCTGTAGAAATGTGTTTTTAATTAAATAAATTGAAGTAAACATTTACAATCTTAGCATTTTATGTAATGAGCAGCACATTTCTACATTTGAAATACTCCTGATCATCACCTGAAACATAGGGTAAACACCATTAAGCTGTTTAGGATTTCTTCATATGATACAAGCTGTGTTTTACATTCACCCAAGTTCTACTGGTGATATGATCAGTTTGAAATAGTCCATTGGAAGCTCTTATGAATGTTATAAAACTGTGGTGGAAACCAATAATATGCCCTTAATGAAATCTATTAATTTGTACAGCTGACCAGAAGTGCACTGATGTCATTAGTTCTACAAGTTCCATAGAGTCACCCACTCTATCACCTTTTTAAAAAAAGGCAGTATTCAACATTCAAGGGTTTATGTCAGTGGTAGAGCGTAGGAGTGTAGTTCAAGACGTCCCTGTTCCATAACCATATACCCTCTTCAATAGATCCTGTTAAATATTTTTCAACCCAATGCACTGTAAGAAACAATAAGATATATTATCATTTCATATACAAAACAATGAACAATTGGGTTTAACTATGCTCTTAGCACAAAATCAAAAAAATGCAGTAGAGAAACAGTTACTTTTTGCAGAATTTGTGCATTTGACAAAGTTTTTTTTCCATGTTCCAAGATCTACATGTGATACGAAATGTATGAATTCTTGCAATGAAAACCTCACTGTATTTTACCAAGGCAGATAAAGGACATCTTTTGTACCCCTTATACTTATAAGGAGGGTTTGGTGGCTGAAAATGCATTGATTTGATGGTGATTGCATGTTGCTTCCACTTTGTACATATTACTGAATAAATAAAGGTAAACATTTCAGAAATGGGGGTATAGCTCAGTGGTAGAGCATTTGACTGCAGATCAAGAGGTCCTTAGTTCTAATCCGGGGGCCCCCTTGTTCAACTGTTGTACCTGTAGAAATGTTTCATTAAATAAATTGAAGAAAACATTTACAATTTTAGCATTTTATGTAATGAGCAACACATTTCTACATTTGAAATACTCCTGATCATCTCCTGAAACATAGGGTAAACACCATTAAGCTGTTTAGGATTTCTTCATATGATACAAGCTGTGTTTTACATTCACCCAAGTTCTACTGGTGATATGATCAGTTTGAAATAGTCCATTGGAAAATCTTATGAATGTTATAAAATGGTGGTGGAAACCAATAATATGCCCTTAATGAAATGTATTAATTTGTACAGCTGACCAGAAGTGCACTGATGTCATTAGTTCTACAAGTTCCATACAGTCACCCACTCTATCACCTTTTTAAAAAAGGTCAGTTTTCAACATTCAAGGGTTTATGTCAGTGGTAGAGCGTAGGAGTGTAGTTCAAGAAGTCCCTGTTTCATAACCATATACCCTCTTCAATAGATCCTGTTAAAATGTTTTTCAACCCAATGCACTGGAAGAAACAATAGGATATATCATCATTTCATATACAAAACAATGAACAATTGGGTTTAACTATGCTCTTAGCACAAAATCAACAAAATGCAGTAGAGAAACAGTTACGTTTTGCAGAATTTGTGCATTTGACAAAAGTTTTTTTTCCATGTTCCAAGATCTCCATGTGATACGAAATGTATGAATTCTTGCAATGGAAACCTCACTGTATTTTACCAAGGCAGATAAAGAACATCCTTCGCACCCCATATACCTATAAGGAGGGTTTGGTGGCTGCAAATGCATTGCTTTGATGGTGATTGCATGTTGCTTCCACTTTGTACATATTACTGAATAAATAAAGGTGCACATTTCGGAATTGGGGTTATAGCTCAGGGGTAGAGCATTTGACTGCAGATCAAGAGGTCCCTAGTTCAAATCTGGGTACCCCCTTGTCCAACTGTTTTACCTGTAGAAATATTTTCTTAATTAAATAAATTGAAGAAAACATTTACAATCTTAGCATTTTATGTAATGAGCAACACATTTCTACATTTGAAATACTCCTGATCATCTCCTGAAACATAGGGTAAACACCATGAAACTGTTTAGGATTTCTTCATATGATACAAGCTGTGTTTTACATTCACCCAAGTTCTACTTGTGATATTATCAGTTTGAAAAAGTCCATTGGAAGATCATTTGAATGTTATAAAACTGTGGTGGAAACCAATAATATGCCCTTAATGAAATGTATTAGTTTGTAGAGCTGACCAGAAGTGCACTGATGTCATTAGTTCTACAAGTTCCATACGGTCACCCACTCTATCACCTTTTTAAAAAAGAGCAGTTTTCAGCATTCAAGGGTTTATGTCAGTGGTAGAGGGTAGGAGTGCACTTCAAGAAGTCCCTGTTTCATAACCATATACCCTCTTCAATAGATCCTGTTAAAATGTTTTTCAACCCAATGCACTGTAAGAAACAATAGGATATATCATCATTTCATATAAAAAACAATGAATAATTGGGTTTAACTATGCTCTTAGCACAAAATCAACAAACTGCAGTAGAGAAGCAGTTACGTTTTGCAGAATTTGTGCATTTGACAAAAGTTTTTTTTCCATGTTCCAAGATCTACATGTGATACGAAATGTATGAATTCTTGCAATGGAAACCTCACTGTATTTTACCAAGGCAGATAAAGGACATCCTTCGCACCCCATATACTTATAAGGAGGGTTTGGTGGCTGAAAATGCATTGCTTTGATGGTGATTGCATGTTGCTTGCACTTTGTACATATTACTGAATGAATAAAGGTGAACATTTTAGAACTGGGGGTATAGCTCAGTGGTAGAGCATTTGACTGCAGATCAAGAGGTCCCTAGTTCAAATCTGGGTGCCCCCTTGTCCAACTGTTTTACCTGTAGAAATATTTTTTTAATTAAATAAATTGAAGAAAACATTTACAATCTTAGCATTTTATGTAATGAGCAACACATTTCTACATTTGAAATACTCCTGATCATCTCTGGAAACTTAGGGTAAACACCATTAAGCTGTTTCAGATTTCTTCGTATGATACAAGCTGTGTATTACATTCACCCAAGTTCTACTGGTGATATTATCAGTTTGAAATAGTCCATTGGAAGCACATATGAATGTTATAAAACTGTGGTGGAAACCAATAATATGCCCTTAATGAAATGTATTAATTTGTACAGCTGACCAGAAGTGCACTGATGTCATTAGTTCTACAAGTTCCATACAGTCACCCACTCTATCACCTTTTTAAAAAAGAGCAGTTTTCAGCATTCAAGGGTTTATGTCAGTGGTAGAGGGTAGGAGTGCAGTTCAAGAAGTCCCTGTTTCATAACCATATACCCACTTCAATAGATCCTGTTAAAATGTTTTTCAACCCAATGCACTGTAAGAAACAATAGGATATATAATCATTTCATATAAAAAACAATGAACAATTGGGTTTAACTATGCTCTTAGCACAAAATCAACAAACTGCAGTAGAGAAGCAGTTACGTTTTTCAGAATTTGTGCATTTGACAAAAGTTTTTTTTCCATGTTCCAAGATCTACATGTGATAAGAAATGTATGAAGTCTTGCTATGGAAACCTCACTGTATTTTACCAAGGCAGATAAAGGACATCCTTCGCACCCCATACACTTATAAGGAGGGTTTTGTGGCTGAAAATGCATTGCTTTGATGGTGATTGCATGTTGCTTGTACTTTGTACATATTACTGAATTAATAAAGGCAAACTTTTCAGAACTGGGGTATAGCTCAGTGGTAGAGCATTTGACTGCAGATCAAGATTTCCCTAGTTCAAAACTGGGTGCCCCCTTGTTCAACTGTTTTACCTGTAGAAATATTTTTCTAATTAAATAAATTGAAGAAAACATTTACAATCTTAGCATTTTATGTAATGAGCAACACATTTCTACATTAGAAATACTCCTGATTATCTCCTGAAACATAGGGTAAACACCATGAAACTGTTTAGGATTTCTTCATATGATACAAGCTGTGTTTTACATTCACCCAAGTTCTACTGGTGATATGATCAGTTTGAAATAGTCCATTGGAAGCTCATATGAATGTTATAAAACTGTGGTGGAAACCAATAATATGCCCTTAATGAAATGTATTAATTTGTACAGCTGACCAGAAGTGCACTGATGTCATTAGTTCTACAAGTTCCATACAGTCACCCACTCTATCACCTTTTTAAAAAAGGGCAGTTTTCAGCATTCAAGGGTTTATGTCAGTGGTAGAGCGTAGGAGCGCTTTTCAAGAAGTCCCTGGTTCATAACCATATACCCTCTTCAATAGATCCTGTTAAAATGTTTTTCAACCCAATGCACTGTAAGAAACAATAGGATATATCATCATTTCATATAAAAAACAATGAACAATTGGGTTTAACTATGCTCTTAGCACAAAATCAACAAAATGCAGTAGAGAAGCAGTTACGTTTTGCAGAATTTGTGCATTTGACAAACGTTTTTTTTTCCATGTTCCAAGATCTACATGTGATACAAAATGTATAAATTCTTGCAATGGAAACCTCACTGCATTTTACCAAGGCAGATAAAGGACATCTTTTGTACCCCTTATACTTATAAGGAGGGTTTGGTGGCTGAAAATGCATTGCTTTGATGGTGATTGCATGTTGCTTCCACTTTGTACATATTACTGAATAAATAAAAGAGAACATTTCAGAAATGGGGGTATAGCTCAGGGGTAAAGCATTTCACTGCAGATCAAAAGGTCCCTAGTTCAAATCTGGGTGCCCCCTTGTCCAACTGTTTTACCTGTAGAAATATGTTTTTAATTGAAGAAAACATTTACAATCTTAGCATTTTATGTAATGAGCAACACATTTCTACATTAGAAATACTCCTGATCATCTCCTGAAACATAGGGTAAACACCATGAAACTGTTTAGGATTTCTTCATATGATACAAGCTGTGTTTGACATTCACCCAAGTTCTACTGGTGATATTACCAGTTTGAAATAGTCCATTAGAAGCTCATATGAATGTTATAAAACTGTGGTGGAAACCAATAATATGCCCTTAATGAAATGTATTAATTTGTACAGCTGACCAGAAGTGCACTGATGCCATTAGTTCTACAAGTTCCATAGAGTCACCCACTCTATCACCTTTTTAAAAAAGGGCAGTTTTCAACATTCAAGGGTTTATGTCAGTGGTAGAGCGTAGGAGTGTAGTTCAAGAAGTCCCTGTTTCATAACCATATACCCTCTTCAATAGATCCTGTTAAATGTTTTTCAACCCAATGCACTGTAAGAAACAATAAGATATATAATCATTTCATATACAAAACAATGAACAATTGGGTTTAACTATGCTCTTAGCACAAAATCAACAAACTGCAGTAGAGAAGCAGTTACATTTTTCAGAATTTGTGCATTTGACAAAAGATTTTTTTTCCATGTTCCAAGATCTACATGTGATACGAAATGTATGAATTCTTGCAATGGAAACCTTACTGTATTTTACCAAGGCAGATAAAGGACATCCTTCGCACCCCATATACTTATAAGGAGGGTTTGGTGGCTGAAAATGCATTGCTTTGATGGTGATTGCATGTTGCTTGCACTTTGTACATATTACTGAATTAATAAAGGTGAACTTTTCAGAACTGGGGGTATCGCTCAGTGGTAGAGCATTTGACTACAGATCAAAAAGTTCCTAGTTCAAATCTGGGTGCCCCCTTGTCCAACTGTTTTACCTGTAGAAATATGTTTTTAATTAAATAAATTGAAGTAAACATTTACAATCTTAGCATTTTATGTAATGAGCATCACATTTCTACATTTGAAATACTCCTGATCATCACCTGAAACATAGGGTAAACACCATTAAGCTGTTTAGGATTTCTTCATATGATACAAGCTGTGTTTTACATTCACCCAAGTTCTACTGGTGATATGATCAGTTTGAAATAGTCCATTGGAAGCTCTTATGAATGTTATAAAACTGTGGTGGAAACCAATAATATGCCCTTAATGAAATGTATTAATTTGTACAGCTGACCAGAATTGCACTGATGTCATTAGTTCTACAAGTTCCATAGAGTCACCCACTCTATCACCTTTTTAAAAAAGGGCAGTTTTCAACATTCAAGGATTTATGTCAGTGGTAGAGCGTAGGAGTGTAGTTCAAGAAGTCCCTGTTTCATAACCATTTACCCTCTTCAATAGATCCTGTTAAAATGTTTTTCAACCCAATGCACTGTAAGAAAAAATCTGATATATCATCATTTCATATACAAAACAATGAACAATTGGGATTAACTATGCTCTTAGCACAAAATCAACAAACTGCAGTAGAGAAGCAGTTACATTTTGCAGAATTTGTGCATTTGACAAAAGATTTTTTTTCCATGTTCCAAGATCTACATGTGATACGAAATGTATGAATTCCTGCAATGGAAACCTCACTGCATTTTACCAAGGCAGATAAAGGACATCTTTTGTACCACTTATACTTATAAGGAGGGTTTGGTGGCTGAAAATGCATTGTTTTGATGGTGATTGCATGTTGCTTGCACTTTGTACATATTACTGAATTAATAAAGGTGAACTTTTCAGAAATGGGGGAATAGCTCAGTGGTAGAGCATTTGACTGCAGATCAAGAGGTCCCTAGTTCAAAACTGGGTGCCCCCTTGTTCAACTGTTTTACCTATAGAAATATGTTTTTAATTGAAGAAAACATTTACAATCTTAGCATTTTATGTAATGAGCAACACATTTCTACATTAGAAATACTCCTGATCATCTCCTGAAACATAGGGTAAACACCATGAAACTGTTTAGGATTTCTTCATATGATACAAGCTGTGTTTGACATTCACCCAAGTTCTACTGGTGATATTACCAGTTTGAAATAGTCCATTGGAAGCTCATATGAATGTTATAAAACTGTGGTGGAAACCAATAATATGCCCTTAATGAAATGTATTAATTTGTACAGCTGACCAGAAGTGCACTGATGCCATTAGTTCTACAAGTTCCATAGAGTCACCCACTCTATCACCTTTTTGAAAAAGGGCAGTTTTCAACATTGAAGGGTTTATGTCAGTGGTAGAGCGTAGGAGTGTAGTTCAAGAAGTCCCTGTTTCATAACCATATACCCTCTTCAATAGATCCTGTTAAATGTTTTTCAACCCAATGCACTGTAAGAAACAATAAGATATATAACCATTTCATATACAAAACAATGAACAATTGGGTTTAACTATGCTCTTAGCACAAAATCAACAAACTGCAGTAGAGAAGCAGTTACATTTTTCAGAATTTGTGCATTTGACAAAAGATTTTTTTCCATGTTCCAAGATCTACATGTGATACGAAATGTATGAAATCTTGCAATGGAAACCTCACTGTATTTTACCAAGGCAGATAAAGGACATCTTTTGTACCACTTATACTTATAAGGAGGGTTTGGTGGCTGAAAATGCATTGTTTTGATGGTGATTGCATGTTGCTTGCACTTTGTACATATTACTGAATTAATAAAGGTGAACTTTTCAGAAATGGGGGAATAGCTCAGTGGTAGAGCATTTGACTGCAGATCAAGAGGTCCCTAGTTCAAAACTGGGTGCCCCCTTGTCCAACTGTTTTACCTGTAGAAATATGTTTTTAATTGAAGAAAACATTTACAATCTTAGCATTTTATGTAATGAGCAACACATTTCTACATTAGAAATACTCCTGATCATCTCCTGAAACATAGGGTAAAGACCATGAAACTGTTTAGGATTTCTTCATATGATACAAGCTGTGTTTGACATTCACCCAAGTTCTACTGGTGATATTACCAGTTTGAAATAGTCCATTGGAAGCTCATATGAATGTTATAAAACTGTGGTGGAAACCAATAATATGCCCTTAATGAAATGTATTAATTTGTACAGCTGACCAGAAGTGCACTGATGCCATTAGTTCTACAAGTTCCATAGAGTCACCCACTCTATCACCTTTTTAAAAAAGGGCAGTTTTCAACATTGAAGGGTTTATGTCAGTGGTAGAGCGTAGGAGTGTAGTTCAAGAAGTCCCTGTTTCATAACCATATACCCTCTTCAATAGATCCTGTTAAATGTTTTTCAACCCAATGCACTGTAAGAAACAATAAGATATATAACCATTTCATATACAAAACAATGAACAATTGGGTTTAACTATGCTCTTAGCACAAAATCAACAAACTGCAGTAGAGAAGCAGTTACATTTTTCAGAATTTGTGCATTTGACAAAAGATTTTTTTCCATGTTCCAAGATCTACATGTGATACGAAATGTATGAATTCTTGCAATGGAAACCTTACTGTATTTTACCAAGGCAGATAAAGGACATCCTTCGCACCCCATATACTTATAAGGAGGGTTTGGTGGCTGAAAATGCATTGCTTTGATGGTGATTGCATGTTGCTTGCACTTTGTACATATTACTGAATTAATAAAGGTGAACTTTTCAGAACTGGGGGTATCGCTCAGTGGTAGAGCATTTGACTGCAGATCAAAAGGTTCCTAGTTCAAATCTGGGTGCCCCCTTGTCCAACTGTTTTACCTGTAGAAATATGTTTTTAATTAAATAAATTGAAGTAAACATTTACAATCTTAGCATTTTATGTAATGAGCATCACATTTCTACATTTGAAATACTCCTGATCATCACCTGAAACATAGGGTAAATACCATTAAGCTGTTTAGGATTTCTTCATATGATACAAGCTATGTTTTACATTCACCCAAGTTCTACTGGTGATATGATCAGTTTGAAATAGTCCATTGGAAGCTCTTATGAATGTTATAAAACAGTGGTGGAAACCAATAATATGCCCTTAATGAAATGTATTAATTTGTACAGCTGACCAGAATTGCACTGATGTCATTAGTTCTACAAGTTCCATAGAGTCACCCACTCTATCACCTTTTTAAAAAAGGGCAGTTTTCAACATTCAAGGATTTATGTCAGTGGTAGAGCGTAGGAGTGTAGTTCAAGAAGTCCCTGTTTCATAACCATATACCCTCTTCAATAGATCCTGTTAAAATGTTTTTCAACCCAATGCACTGTAAGAAACAATCTGATATATCATCATTTCATATACAAAACAATGAACAATTGGGTTTAACTATGCTCTTAGCACAAAATCAACAAACTGCAGTAGAGAAGCAGTTACATTTTGCAGAATTTGTGCATTTGACAAAAGATTTTTTTTCCATGTTCCAAGATCTACATGTGATACGAAATGTATGAATTCCTGCAATGGAAACCTCACTGTATTTTACCAAGGCAGATAAAGGACATCTTTTGTACCACTTATACTTATAAGGAGGGTTTGGTGGCTGAAAATGCATTGTTTTGATGGTGATTGCATGTTGCTTGCACTTTGTACATATTACTGAATTAATAAAGGTGAACTTTTCAGAAATGGGGGTATAGCTCAGTGGTAGAGCATTTGACTGCAGATCAAGAGGTCCCTAGTTCAAAACTGGGTGCCCCCTTGTTCAACTGTTTTACCTGTAGAAATATGTTTTTAATTGAAGAAAACATTTACAATCTTAGCATTTTATGTAATGAGCAACACATTTCTACATTAGAAATACTCCTGATCATCTCCTGAAACATAGGGTAAACACCATTAAGCTGTTTAGGATTTCTTCATATGATACAAGCTGTGTTTGACATACACCCAAGTTCTACTGGTGATATTACCAGTTTGAAATAGTCCATTGGAAGCTCATATGAATGTTATAAAACTGTGGTGGAAACCAATAATATGCCCTTAATGAATTGTATTAATTTGTACAGCTGACCAGAAGTGCACTGATGCCATTAGTTCTACAAGTTCCATAGAGTCACCCACTCTATCACTTTTTTAAAAAAGGGCAGTTTTCAGCATTCAAGGGTTTATGTCAGTGGTAGAGGGTAGGAGTGCAGTTCAAGAAGTCCCTGTTTCATAACCATATACCCTCTTCAATAGATCCTGTTAAAATGTTTTTCAACCCAATGCACTGTAAGAAACAATAAGATATATCATCATTTCTTATACAAAACAATGAACAATTGGGTTTAACTATGCTCTTAGCACAAAATCAACAAACTTCAGTACAGAAGCAGTTATGTTTTGCAGATTTTGTGCATTTGACAAAAAGTTTTTTTTCCATGATCCAAGATCTACATGTGACAAGAAATGTATGAATTCTTGCACTGGAAACCTCACTGTATTTTACGAAGGCAGATAAAGGACATCTTTTGTACCCCTTATACTTATAAGGAGGGTTTGGTGGCTGCAAATGCATTGCTTTGACGGTGAATGCATGTTGCTTCCACTTTGCACATATTACTGAATAAATAGGTGAACGTTTCAGAATTGGGGGTATAGCTCAGTGGTAGAGCATTTGACTGCAGATCAAGAGGTCCCTAGTTCAAATCTGGGTGCCCCCTTGTACAACTGTTTTACCTGTAGAAATATGTTTTTAATTAAATAAATTGAAGTAAACATTTACAATCTTAGCATTTTATGTAATGAGCATCACATTTCTAAATTTGAAATACTCCTGATCATCACCTGAAACATAGGGTAAACACCATTAAGCTGTTTAGGATTTCTTCATATGATACAAGCTGTGTTTTACATTCACCCAAGTTCTACTGGTGATATGATCAGTTTGAACTAGTCCATTGGAAGCTCTTATGAATGTTATAAAACTGTGGTGGAAACCAATAATATGCCCTTAATGAAATGTATTAATTTGTACAGCTGACCAGAATTGCACTGATGTCATTAGTTCTACAAGTTCCATAGAGTCACCCACTCTATCACCTTTTTAAAAAAGGGCAGTTTTCAACATTCAAGGATTTATGTCAGTGGTAAAGCGTAGGAGTGTAGTTCAAGAAGTCCCTGTTTCATAACCATATACCCTCTTCAATAGATAATGTTAAAATGTTTTTCAACCCAATGCACTGTAAGAAACAATCTGATATATCATCATTTCATGTACAAAACAATGAACAATTGGGATTAACTATGCTCTTAGCACAAAATCAACAAACTGCAGTAGAGAAGCAGTTACATTTTGGAGAATTTGTGCATTTGACAAAAGATTTTTTTTCCATGTTCCAAGATCTACATGTGATACGAAATGTATGAATTCTTGCAATGGAAACCTCACTGTATTTTACCAAGGCAGATAAAGGACATCTTTTGTACCACTTATACTTATAAGGAGGGTTTGGTGGCTGAAAATGCATTGTTTTGATGGTGATTGCATGTTGCTTGCACTTTGTACATATTACTGAATTAATAAAGGTGAACTTTTCAGAAATGGGGGTATAGCTCAGTGGAGAGCATTTTACTGCAGATCAAGAGGTCCCTAGTTCAAAACTGGGTGCCCCCTTGTTAAACTGTTTTACCTGTAGAAATATGTTTTTAATTGAAGAAAACATTTACAATCTTAGCATTTTATGTAATGAGCAACACATTTCTACATTAGAAATACTCCTGATCATCTCCTGAAACATAGGGTAAACACCATGAAACTGTTTAGGATTTCTTCATATGATACAAGCTGTGTTTGACATTCACCCAAGTTCTACTGGTGATATTACCAGTTTGAAATAGTCCATTGGAAGCTCATATGAATGTTATAAAACTGTGTTGGAAACCAATAATATGCCCTTAGTGAAATTTATTAATTTGTACAGCTGACCAGAAGTGCACTGATGCCATTAGTTCTAAAAGTGCCATAGAGTCACCCACTCTATCACCTTTTTAAAAAAGGGCAGTTTTCAACATTCAAGGGTTTATGTCAGTGGTAGAGCGTAGGAGTGTAGTTCAAGAAGTCCCTGTTTCATAACCATATACCCTCTTCAATAGATCCTGTTAAAATGTTTTTCAACCCAATGCACTGTAAGAAACAATAGGATATATCATCATTTCATATACAAAACAATGAACAATTGGGTTTAACTATGCTCTTAGCACAAAATCAACAAACTGCAGTAGAGAAGCAGTTACATTTTTCAGAATTTGTGCATTTGACAAAAGATTTTTTTTCCATGTTCCAAGATCTACATGTGATACGAAATGTATGAATTCTTGCAATGGAAACCTTACTGTATTTTACCAAGGCAGATAAAGGACATCCTTCACACCCCATATACTTATAAGGAGGGTTTGGTGGCTGAAAATGCATTGCTTTGATGGTGATTGCATGTTGCTTGCACTTTGTACATATTACTGAATTAATAAAGGTGAACTTTTCAGAACTGGGGGTATAGCTCAGTGGTAGAGCATTTGACTGCAGATCAAGAGGTCCTAGTTCAAATCTGGGTGTCCCCTTGTTCAACTGTTTTACCTGTAGAAATATTTAATTTATTAAATAAATTGAAGAAAACATTTACAATGTTACCATTTTATGTAATGAGCAACACATTTCTACATTTGAAATACTCCTGATCATCACCTGAAACATAGGGTAAACACCATTAAGCTGTTTAGGATTTCTTCATATGATACAAGCTGTGTTTTACATTCACCCAAGTTCTACTGGTGATATGATCAGTTTGAAATAGTCCATTGGAAGCTCATATGAATGTTATAAAACTGTGGTGGAAACCAATAATATGCCCTTAATGAAATGTATTAATTTGTAAAGCTGACCAGAAGTGCACTGATGTCATTAGTTCTACAAGTTCCATACAGTCACCCACTCTATCACCTTTTTAAAAAAGGGCAGTTTTCAGCATTCAAGGGTTTAACTCAGTGGTAGAGCATAGGAGTGCAGTTCAAGAAGTCCCTGTTTCATAAGCATATACCCTCGTCAATAGATCCTGTTAAAATGTTTTTCAACCCAATGCACTGTAAGAAACAATAGGATATATCATCATTTCATATAAAAAACAATGAACAATTGGGTTTAACTATACTCTTAGCACAAAATCAGCAAACTGCAATAGAGAAGCAGTTACGTTTTGCAGAATTTGTGCATTTGACAAACGTTTTTTTTCCATGTTCCAAGATCTACATGTGATACGAAATTTATGAATTCTTGCAATGGAAACCTCACAGTATTTTACCAAGGCAGATAAAGGACATTTTTGTACCCCTTATACTTATAAGGAGGGTTTGGTGGATGAAAATGCATTGCTTTGATGGTGATTGCATGTTGCTTGCACTTTGTACATATTACTGAATTAATAAAGGTGGTTTTTCAGAACTGGGGGTATAGCTCAGTGGTAGAGCATTTGACTGCAGATCAAGAGGTCCCTAGTTCAAATCTGGGTGCCCCCTTGTTCAACTGTTTTACCTGTACAAATATTTTTTTAATTAAATAAATTGAAGAAAACATTTACAATCTTAGCATTTTATGTAATGAGCAACACATTTCTACATTTGAAATACTCCTGAACATCTCATGAAACATAGGGTAAACACCATGAAACTGTTTAGGATTTCTTCATATGATACAAGCTGTGTTTTACATTCACCCAAGTTCTACTGGTGATATTATCAGTTTGAAATAGTCCATTGGAAGCTCATATGAATGTTATAAAACTGTGGTGGAAACCAATAATATGCCCTTAATGAACTGTATTAATTTGTACAGCTGACCAGAAGTGCACTGATGTCATTAGTTGTACAAGTTCCATACAGTCACCCACTCTATCACCTTTTTAAAAAAAGGGCAGCTTTCAGCATTTAAGGGTTTAACTCGGTGGTAGAGCGTAGGGATGCAGTTCAAGAAATCACTGTTTCATAACCATATACCCTCTTTAATAGATCCTGTTAAAATGTTTTTCAACCCAATGCACTGTAAGAAACAATAAAATATATCATCATTTCATATACAAAACAATGAACAATTGGGTTTAACTATACTCTTAGCACAAAATCAACAAACTGCAGTAGAGAAGCAGTTACATTTTGCAGAATTTGTGCATTTGACAAAAGATTTTTTTTCCATGTTCCAAGATCTACATGTGATACGAAATGTATGAATTCTTGCAATGGAAACCTCACTGTATTTTACCAAGGCAGATAAAGGACATCCTTCGCACCCCATATACTTATAAGGAGGGTTTGGTGGCTGAAAATGCATTGCTTTGATGGTGATTGCATGTTGCTTGCACTTTGTACATATTACTGAATTAATAAAGGTGAATTTTTCAGAACTGGGGGTATAGCTCAGTGGTAGAGCATTTGACTGCAGATCAAGAGGTCCCTAGTTCAAATCTGGGTGCCCCCTTGTTCAACTGTTTTACCTGTACAAATATTTTTTTAATTAAATAAATTGAAGAAAACATTTACAATCTTAGCATTTTATGTAATGAGCAACACATTTCTACATTTGAAATACTCCTGATCATCTCATGAAACATAGGGTAAACACCATGAAACTGTTTAGGATTTCTTCATATGATACAAGCTGTGTTTTACATTCACCCAAGTTCTATTGGTGATATTATCAGTTTGAAATAGTCCATTGGAAGCTCATATGAATGTGATAAAACTGTGGTGGAAACCAATAATATGCCCTTAATGAACTGTATTAATTTGTACAGCTGACCAGAAGTGCACTGATGTCATTAGCTGTACAAGTTCCATACAGTCACCCACTCTATCACCTTTTTAAAAAAGGGCAGTTTTCAGCATTCAAGGGTTTAACTCAGTGGTAGAGCGTAGGGATGCAGTTCAAGAAGTCACTGTTTCATAACCATATACCCTCTTCAATAGATCCTGTTAAAATGTTTTTCAACCCAATGCACTGTAAGAAACAATAAAATATATCATCATTTCATATACAAAACAATGAACAATTGGGTTTAACTATACTCTTAGCACAAAATCAACAAACTGCAGTAGAGAAGCAGTTACATTTTGCAGAATTTGTGCATTTGACAAAATATTTTTTTTCCATGTTCCAAGATCTACATGTGATACGAAATGTATGAATTCTTGCAATGGAAACCTCACTGTATTTTACCAAGGCAGATAAAGGACATTTTTGTACCCCTTATACTTATAAGGAGGGTTTGGTGGCTGAAAATGCATTGCTTTGATGGTGATTGCATGTTGCTTGCACTTTGTACATATTACTGAATTAATAAAGGAGAACTTTTCAGAACTGTGGGTATAGCTCAGTAGTAGAGCATTTGACTGCAGATCAAGAAGTCCCTAGTTCAACTCTGGGTGCTCCTTGTTGAACTGTTTTACCTGTAGAAATATTTTTTTTATTAAATAAATTGAAGAAAACATTTACAATGTTAGCATTTTATGTAATGAGCAACACATTTCTACATTTGAAATACTCCTGATCATCTCGTGAAACATAGGGTAAACAACATGAAACTGTTTAGGATTTCTTCATATGATACAAGCTGTGTTTTACATTCACCCAAGTTCTACTGGTGATATGATCAGTTTGAAATAGTCCATTGGAAGCTCATATGAATGTTATAAAACTGTGGTGGAAACCAATAATATGCCCTTAATGAAATGTATTAATTTGTAAAGCTGACCAGAAGTGCACTGATGTCATTAGTTCTACAAGTTCCATACAGTCACCCACTCTATCACCTTTTTAAAAAAGGGAAGTTTTCAGCATTCAAGGGTTTAACTCAGTGGTAGAGCATAGGAGTGCAGTTCAAGAAGTCCCTGTTTCATAAGCATATACCCTCGTCAATAGATCCTGTTAAAATGTTTTTCAACCCAATGCACTGTAAGAAACAATAGGATATATCATCATTTCATACAAAAAACAATGGAACATTGGGTTTAATTATACTCTTAGCACAAAATCAACAAACTGCAGTAGAGAAGCAGTTACGTTTTGCAGAATTTGTGCATTTGTCAAACGTTTTTTTTTTCATGTTCCAAGATCTACATGTGATACGAAATGTATGAATTCTTGCAATGGAAACCTCACTGTATTTTACCAAGGCAGATAAAGGACATCTTTTGTACCCCTTATACTTATAAGGAGGGTTTGGTGGCTGAAAATGCATTGCTTTGATGGTGATTGCATGTTGCTTGCACTTTGTACATATTACTGAATTAATATAGGTGAATTTTTCAGAACTGGGGGTATAGCTCAGTGGTAGAGCATTTGACTACAAATCAAGAGGTCTCTAGTTCAAATCTGGGTGCCCCCTTGTTCAACTGTTTTACCTGTAGAAATATTTTTTAAATTGAAGAAAACATTTACAATCTTAGCATTTAATGTAATGAGCAACACATTTCTACATTTGAAACACTCCTGATCATCTCCTGAAACATAGGGTAAACACCATGAAACTGTTTAGGATTTCTTCATATGATGCAAGCTGTGTTTTACATTCACCCAAGTTCTACTGGTGATATTATCAGTTTGAAATAGTCCATTGGAAGCTCATATGAATGTTATAAAACTGTGGTGGAAACCAATAATATGCCCTTAATGAACTGTATTAATTTGTACAGCTGACCAGAAGTGCACTGATGTCATTAGTTCTACAAGTTCCATACAGTCACCCACTCTATCACCTTTTTAAAAAAGGGCAGTTTTCAATATTGAAGGGTTTATGTCAGTGGTAGAGCGTAGGAGTGTAGTTCAAGAAGTCCCTGTTTCATAACCATATACCCTCTTCAATAGATCCTGTTAAAATGTTTTTCAACCCAACGCACTGTAAGAAACAATAGGATATATCATCATTTCATATACAAAAAAATGAACAATTGGGTTTAACTATGCTCTTAGCACAAAATCAACAAACTGCAGTAGAGAAGCAGTTACATTTTGCAGAATTTGTGCATTTGACAAAAGATTTTTTTTCCATGTTCCAAGATCTACATGTGATACGAAATGTATGAATTCTTGCAATGGAAACCTCACTGTATTTTACCAAGGCAGATAAAGGACATCCTTCGCACCCCATATACTTATAAGGAGGGTTTGGTGGCTGAAAATGCATTGCTTTGATGGTGATTGCATGTTGCTTGCACTTTGTACATATTACTGAATTAATAAAGGTGAATTTTTCAGAACTGGGGGTATAGCTCAGTGGTAGAGCATTTGACTGCAGATCAAGAGGTCCCTAGTTCAAATCTGGGTGTCCCCTTGTTCAACTGTTTTACCTGTAGAAATATTTAATTTATTAAATAAATTGAAGAAAACATTTACAATGTTACCATTTTATGTAATGAGCAACAAATTTCTACATTTGAAATACTCCTGATCATCACCTGAAACATAGGGTAAACACCATTAAGCTGTTTAGGATTTCTTCATATGATACAAGCTGTGTTTTACATTCACCCAAGTTCTACTGGTGATATGATCAGTTTGAAATAGTCCATTGGAAGCTCATATGAATGTTATAAAACTGTGGTGGAAACCAATAATATGCCCTTAATGAAATGTATTAATTTGTAAAGCTGACCAGAAGTGCACTGATGTCATTAGTTCTACAAGTTCCATACAGTCACCCACTCTATCACCTTTTTAAAAAAGGGCAGTTTTCAGCATTCAAGGGTTTAACTCAGTGGTAGAGCATAGGAGTGCAGTTCAAGAAGTCCCTGTTTCATAAGCATATACCCTCGTCAATAGATCCTGTTAAAATGTTTTTCAACCCAATGCACTGTAAGAAACAATAGGATATATCATCATTTCATATAAAAAACAATGAACAATTGGGTTTAACTATACTCTTAGCACAAAATCAGCAAACTGCAATAGAGAAGCAGTTACGTTTTGCAGAATTTGTGCATTTGACAAACGTTTTTTTTCCATGTTCCAAGATCTACATGTGATACGAAATGTATGAATTCTTGCAATGGAAACCTCACAGTATTTTACCAAGGCAGATAAAGGACATTTTTGTACCCCTTATACTTATAAGGAGGGTTTGGTGGCCGAAAATGCATTGCTTTGATGGTGATTGCATGTTGCTTGCATTTTGTACATATTACTGAATTAATAAAGGCGAGCTTTTCAGAACTGGGGGTATAGCTCAGTAGTAGAGCATTTGAATGTAGATCAAGAGGTCCCTAGTTCAACTCTGGGTGCCCCTTGTTCAACTGTTTTACCTGTAGAAATATTTATTTTATTAAATAAATTGAAGAAAACATTTACAATGTTACCATTTTATGTAATGAGCAACACATTTCTACATTTGAAATACTTCTGATCATCTCCTGAAACATAGGGTAAACACCATGAAACTGTTTAGGATTTCTTCATATGATACAAGCTGTGTTTTACATTCACCCAAGTTCTACTGGTGATATTATCTGTTTGAAATAGTCCATTGGAAGCTCATATGAATGTTATAAAACTGTGGTGGAAACCAATAATATGCCCTTAATGAACTGTATTAATTTGTACAGCTGACCAGAAGTGCACTGATGTCATTACTTCTACAAGTTCCATACAGTCACCCACTCTATCACGTTTTTAAAAAAGGGCAGTTTTCAACATTGAAGGGTTTATGTCAGTGGTAGAGCGTAGGAGTGTAGTTCAAGAAGTCCCTGTTTCATAACCATATACCCTCTTCAATAGATCCTGTTAAAATATTTTTCAACCCAATGCACTGTAAGAAACAATAGGATATATCATCATTTCATATACAAAACAATGAACAATTGGGTTTAACTATGCGCTTAGCACAAAATCAACAAACTGCAGTAGAGAAGCAGTTACATTTTGCAGAATGTGTGCATTTGACAAAAGATTTTTTTTCCATGTTCCAAGATCTACATGTGATACGAAATGTATGAATTCTTGCAATGGAAACCTCACTGTATTTTACCAAGGCAGATAAAGGACATCCTTCACACCCCATATACTTATAAGGAGGGTTTGGTGGATGAAAATGCATTGCTTTGATGGTGATTGCATGTTGCTTGCACTTTGTACATATTACTGAATTAATGAAGGTGAGTTTTTCAGAACTGGGGGTATAGCTCAGTGGTAGAGCATTTGACTGCAGATCAAGAGGTCCCTAGTTCAAATCTGGGTGCCCCCTTGTTCAACTGTTTTACCTGTACAAATATTTTTTTAATTAAATAAATTGAAGAAAACATTTACAATCTTAGCATTTTATGTAATGAGCAACACATTTCTACATTTGAAATACTCCTGATCATCTCATGAAACATAGGGTAAACACCATGAAACTGTTTAGGATTTCTTCATATGATACAAGCTGTGTTTTACATTCACCCAAGTTCTACTGGTGATATTATCAGTTTGAAATAGTCCATTGGAAGCTCATATGAATGTTATAAAACTGTGGTGGAAACCAATAATATGCCCTTAATGAACTGTATTAATTTGTACAGCTGACCAGAAGTGCACTGATGTCATTAGTTGTACAAGTTCCATACAGTCACCCACTCTATCACCTTTTTAAAAAAAGGGCAGCTTTCAGCATTTAAGGGTTTAACTCGGTGGTAGAGCGTAGGGATGCAGTTCAAGAAATCACTGTTTCATAACCATATACCCTCTTTAATAGATCCTGTTAAAATGTTTTTCAACCCAATGCACTGTAAGAAACAATAAAATATATCATCATTTCATATACAAAACAATGAACAATTGGGTTTAACTATACTCTTAGCACAAAATCAACAAACTGCAGTAGAGAAGCAGTTACATTTTGCAGAATTTGTGCATTTGACAAAAGATTTTTTTTCCATGTTCCAAGATCTACATGTGATACGAAATGTATGAATTCTTGCAATGGAAACCTCACTGTATTTTACCAAGGCAGATAAAGGACATCCTTCGCACCCCATATACTTATAAGGAGGGTTTGGTGGCTGAAAATGCATTGCTTTGATGGTGATTGCATGTTGCTTGCACTTTGTACATATTACTGAATTAATAAAGGTGAATTTTTCAGAACTGGGGGTATAGCTCAGTGGTAGAGCATTTGACTGCAGATCAAGAGGTCCCTAGTTCAAATCTGGGTGCCCCCTTGTTCAACTGTTTTACCTGTACAAATATTTTTTTAATTAAATAAATTGAAGAAAACATTTACAATCTTAGCATTTTATGTAATGAGCAACACATTTCTACATTTGAAATACTCCTGATCATCTCATGAAACATAGGGTAAACACCATGAAACTGTTTAGGATTTCTTCATATGATACAAGCTGTGTTTTACATTCACCCAAGTTCTATTGGTGATATTATCAGTTTGAAATAGTCCATTGGAAGCTCATATGAATGTGATAAAACTGTGGTGGAAACCAATAATATGCCCTTAATGAACTGTATTAATTTGTACAGCTGACCAGAAGTGCACTGATGTCATTAGCTGTACAAGTTCCATACAGTCACCCACTCTATCACCTTTTTAAAAAAGGGCAGTTTTCAGCATTCAAGGGTTTAACTCAGTGGTAGAGCGTAGGGATGCAGTTCAAGAAGTCACTGTTTCATAACCATATACCCTCTTCAATAGATCCTGTTAAAATGTTTTTCAACCCAATGCACTGTAAGAAACAATAAAATATATCATCATTTCATATACAAAACAATGAACAATTGGGTTTAACTATACTCTTAGCACAAAATCAACAAACTGCAGTAGAGAAGCAGTTACATTTTGCAGAATTTGTGCATTTGACAAAATATTTTTTTTCCATGTTCCAAGATCTACATGTGATACGAAATGTATGAATTCTTGCAATGGAAACCTCACTGTATTTTACCAAGGCAGATAAAGGACATTTTTGTACCCCTTATACTTATAAGGAGGGTTTGGTGGCTGAAAATGCATTGCTTTGATGGTGATTGCATGTTGCTTGCACTTTGTACATATTACTGAATTAATAAAGGAGAACTTTTCAGAACTGTGTGTATAGCTCAGTAGTAGAGCATTTGACTGCAGATCAAGAAGTCCCTAGTTCAACTCTGGGTGCTCCTTGTTGAACTGTTTTACCTGTAGAAATATTTTTTTTATTAAATAAATTGAAGAAAACATTTACAATGTTAGCATTTTATGTAATGAGCAACACATTTCTACATTTGAAATACTCCTGATCATCTCGTGAAACATAGGGTAAACAACATGAAACTGTTTAGGATTTCTTCATATGATACAAGCTGTGTTTTACATTCACCCAAGTTCTACTGGTGATATGATCAGTTTGAAATAGTCCATTGGAAGCTCATATGAATGTTATAAAACTGTGGTGGAAACCAATAATATGCCCTTAATGAAATGTATTAATTTGTAAAGCTGACCAGAAGTGCACTGATGTCATTAGTTCTACAAGTTCCATACAGTCACCCACTCTATCACCTTTTTAAAAAAGGGAAGTTTTCAGCATTCAAGGGTTTAACTCAGTGGTAGAGCATAGGAGTGCAGTTCAAGAAGTCCCTGTTTCATAAGCATATACCCTCGTCAATAGATCCTGTTAAAATGTTTTTCAACCCAATGCACTGTAAGAAACAATAGGATATATCATCATTTCATACAAAAAGCAATGGAACATTGGGTTTAATTATACTCTTAGCACAAAATCAACAAACTGCAGTAGAGAAGCAGTTACGTTTTGCATAATTTGTGCATTTGTCAAACGTTTTTTTTTTCATGTTCCAAGATCTACATGTGATACGAAATGTATGAATTCTTGCAATGGAAACCTCACTGTATTTTACCAAGGCAGATAAAGGACATCTTTTGTACCCCTTATACTTATAAGGAGGGTTTGGTGGCTGAAAATGCATTGCTTTGATGGCGATTGCATGTTGCTTGCACTTTGTACATATTACTGAATTAATATAGGTGAATTTTTCAGAACTGGGGGTATAGCTCAGTGGTAGAGCATTTGACTACAAATCAAGAGGTCTCTAGTTCAAATCTGGGTGCCCCCTTGTTCAACTGTTTTACCTGTAGAAATATTTTTTAAATTGATGAAAACATTTACAATCTTAGCATTTAATGTAATGAGCAACACATTTCTACATTTGAAACACTCCTGATCATCTCCTGAAACATAGGGTAAACACCATGAAACTGTTTAGGATTTCTTCATATGATGCAAGCTGTGTTTTACATTCACCCAAGTTCTACTGGTGATATTATCAGTTTGAAATAGTCCATTGGAAGCTCATATGAATGTTATAAAACTGTGGTGGAAACCAATAATATGCCCTTAATGAACTGTATTAATTTGTACAGCTGACCAGAAGTGCACTGATGTCATTAGTTCTACAAGTTCCATACAGTCACCCACTCTATCACCTTTTTAAAAAAGGGCAGTTTTCAATATTGAAGGGTTTATGTCAGTGGTAGAGCGTAGGAGTGTAGTTCAAGAAGTCCCTGTTTCATAACCATATACCCTCTTCAATAGATCCTGTTAAAATGTTTTTCAACCCAACGCACTGTAAGAAACAATAGGATATATCATCATTTCATATACAAAAAAATGAACAATTGGGTTTAACTATGCTCTTAGCACAAAATCAACAAACTGCAGTAGAGAAGCAGTTACATTTTGCAGAATTTGTGCATTTGACAAAAGATTTTTTTTCCATGTTCCAAGATCTACATGTGATACGAAATGTATGAATTCTTGCAATGGAAACCTCACTGTATTTTACCAAGGCAGATAAAGGACATCCTTCGCACCCCATATACTTATAAGGAGGGTTTGGTGGCTGAAAATGCATTGCTTTGATGGTGATTGCATGTTGCTTGCACTTTGTACATATTACTGAATTAATAAAGGTGAATTTTTCAGAACTGGGGGTATAGCTCAGTGGTAGAGCATTTGACTACAAATCAAGAGGTCCCTAGTTCAAATCTGGGTGCCCCCTTGTTCAACTGTTTTACCTGTAGAAATATTTTTTAAATTGAAGAAAACATTTACAATCTTTGCATTTAATGTAATGAGCAACACATTTCTACATTTGAAATACTCCTGATCATCTCCTGAAACATAGGGTAAACACCATGAAACTGTTTAGGATTTCTTCATATGATGCAAGCTGTGTTTTACATTCACCCAAGTTCTACTGGTGATATTATCAGTTTGAAATAGTCCATTGGAAGCTCATATGAATGTTATAAAACTGTGGTGGAAACCAATAATATGCCCTTAATGAACTGTATTAATTCGTCCAGCTGACCAGAAGTGCACTGATGTCATTAGTTCTACAAGTTCCATACAATCACCCACTCTATCACCTTTTTAAAAAAGGGCAGTTTTCAGCATTCAAGGGTTTAACTCAGTGGTAGAGCATAGGAGTGTAGTTCAAGAAGTCCCTGTTTCATAACCATATACCCTCTTCAATAGATCCTGTTAAAATGTTTTTCAACCCAATGCACTGTAAGAAACAATAGGATATATCATCATTTCATATACAAAACAATGGACAATTGGGTTTAACTATGCTCTTAGCACAAAATCAACAAACTGCAGTAGAGAAGCAGTAACATTTTGCAGAATTTGTGCATTTGACAAAAGATTTTTTTCCATGTTCCAAGATCTACATGTGATACGAAATGTATGAATTCTTGCAATGGAAACCTCACTGTATTTTACCAAGGCAGATAAAGGACATCTTTTGTACCCCTTATACTTATAAGGAGGGTTTGGTGGCTGAAAATGCTTTGCTTTGATGGTGATTGCATGTTGCTTGCACTTTGTACATATTACTGAATTAATAAAGGTGAACTTTTCAGAACTGGGGGTATAGCTCAGTGGTAGAGCATTTGACTGCAGATCAAGAGGTCCCTAGTTCAAATCTGGGTGTCCCCTTGTTCAACTGTTTTACCTGTAGAAATATTTATTTTATTAAATAAATTGAAGACAACATTTACAATGTTACCATTTTATGTAATGAGCAACACATTTCTACATTTGAAATACTCCTGATCATCACCTGAAACATAGGGTAAACACCATTAAGCTGTTTAGGATTTCTTCATATGATACAAGCTGTGTTTTACATTCACCCAAGTTCTACTGGTGATATGATCAGTTTGAAATAGTCCATTGGAAGCTCATATGAATGTTATAAAACTGTGGTGGAAACCAATAATATGCCCTTAATGAAATGTATTAATTTGTAGAGCTGACCAGAAGTGCACTGATGTCATTAGTTCTACAAGTTCCATACAGTCACCCACTCTATCACCTTTTTAAAAAAAGGCCAGTTTTCAGCATTCAAGGGTTTAACTCAGTGGTAGAGCATAGGAGTGCAGATCAAGAAGTCCCTGTTTCATAAGCATATACCCTCGTCAATAGATCCTGTTAAAATGTTTTTCAACCCAATGCACTGTAAGAAACAATAGGATATATCATCATTTCATATAAAAAACAATGAACAATTGGGTTTAACTATACTCTTAGCACAAAATCAACAAACTGCAATAGAGAAGCAGTTACGTTTTGCAGAATTTGTGCATTTGACAAACGTTTTTTTTCCATGTTCCAAGATCTACATGTGATACGAAATTTATGAATTCTTGCAATGGAAACCTCACAGTATTTTACCAAGGCAGATAAAGGACATCCTTCACACCCCATATACTTATAAGGAGGATTTGGTGGCTGAAAATGCATTGCTTTGATGGTGATTGCATGTTGCTTGCACTTTATACATATTACTGAATTAATAAAGGTAAACATTTCAGAACTAGTGGTATAGCTCAGTGGTAGAGCATTTGACTGCAGATCAAGAGGTCCCTAGTTCAAATCTGGGTGCCCCCTTGTCCATCTGTTCTACCTGTAGAAATATTTTTTAATTGAAGAAAACATTTACAATCTTAGCATTTTATGTAAGGAGCAACACATTTCTACATTTGAAATACTTCTGATCATCTCCTGAAACATAGGGTAAACACCATGAAACTGTTTAGGATTTCTTCATATGATACAAGCTGTGTTTTACATTCACCCAAGTTCTACTGGTGATATTATCTGTTTGAAATAGTCCATTGGAAGCTCATATGAATGTTATAAAACTGTGGTGGAAACCAATAATATGCCCTTAATGAACTGTATTAATTTGTACAGCTGACCAGAAGTGCACTGATGTCATTACTTCTACAAGTTCCATACAGTCACCCACTCTATCACCTTTTTAAAAAAGGGCAGTTTTCAACATTGAAGGGTTTATGTCAGTGGTAGAGCGTAGGAGTGTAGTTCAAGAAGTCCCTGTTTCATAACCATATACCCTCTTCAATAGATCCTGTTAAAATATTTTTCAACCCAATGCACTGTAAGAAACAATAGGATATATCATCATTTCATATACAAAGCAATGAACAATTGGGTTTAACTATGCGCTTAGCACAAAATCAACAAACTGCAGTAGAGAAGCAGTTACATTTTGCAGAATTTGTGCATTTGACAAAAGATTTTTTTTCCATGTTCCAAGATCTACATGTGATACGAAATGTATGAATTCTTGCAATGGAAACCTCACTGTATTTTACCAAGGCAGATAAAGGACATCCTTCACACCCCATATACTTATAAGGAGGGTTTGGTGGCTGAAAATGCATTGCTTTTATGGTGATTGCATGTTGCTTGCACTTTGTACATATAACTGAATTAATAAAGGTGAACTTTTCAGAACTGGGGGTATAGCTCAGTGGTAAAGCATTTGACTGCAGATCAAGCAGTCCCTAGTTCATATCTGGGTGCCCCCTTGTTCAACTGTTTTACCTGTAGAAATATTTTTTTATTAAATAAATTGAAAAAAACATTTACAATCTTAGCATTTTATGTAATGAGCAACACATTTCTACATTTGAAATACTCCTGATCATCTCATGAAACATAGGGTAAACACCATGAAACTGTTTAGGATTTCTTCATATGATACAAGCTGTGTTTTACATTCACCCAAGTTCTACTGGTGATATTATCTGTTTGAAATAGTCCATTGGAAGCTCATATGAATGTTATAAAACTGTGGTGGAAACCAATAATATGCCCTTAATGAAATGAATTAATTTGTACAGCTGACCAGAAGTGCATTGATGTCATTAGTTCTACAAGTTCCATACAGTCACCCACTCTATCACCTTTTTAAAAAAGGGCAGTTTTCAGCATTCAAGGGTTTAACTCAGTGGTAGAGCATAGGAGTGCAGTTCAAGAAGTCCCTGTTTCATAAGCATATACCCTCGTCAATATATCCTGTTAAAATATTTTTCAACCCAATGCACTGTAAGAAACAATAGGATATATCATAATTTCATATACAAAACAATGAACAATTGGGTTTAACTATGCTCTTAGCACAAAATCAACAAACTGCAGTAGACAAGCATTTACATTTTGCAGAATTTGTGCATTTGACAAAAGATTTTTTTCCATGTTCCAAGATCTACATGTGATACGAAATGTATGAATTCTTGCAATGGAAACCTCACTGTATTTTACCAAGGCAGATAAAGGACTTTCTTCGCACCCCTTATACTTATAAGGAGGGTTTGGTGGCTGAACATGCATTGCTTTGATGGTGATTGCATGTTGCTTCCACTTTGTACATATTACTGAATAAATAAAGGTGAATATTTCAAAAATGGGGGTATAGCTCAGGGGTAGAGCATTTCACTGCAGATCAAGAGGTTCCTAGTTCAAATCTGGGTGCCCCCTTGTTCAACTGTTTTACCTGTAGAAATATTTTTTTTATTAAATAAATTGAAGAAAACATTTACAATCTTAGCATTTTATGTAATGAGCAACACTTTTCTACATTTGAAATACTCCTGATCATCTCCTGAAACATAGGATAAACACCATGAAACTGTTTAGGATTTCTTCATATGATACAAGCTGTGTTTTACATTCACCCAAGTTCTACTGGTGATATTATCAGTTTGAAATAGTCCATTGGAAGCTCATATGAATGTTATAAAACTGTGGTGGAAACCAATAATATGCCCTTAATGAATGGTATTAATTTGTACAGCTGTCCAGAAGTGCACTGATGTCATTAGTTCTACAAGTTCCATACAGTCACCCACTCTATCACCTTTTTAGAAAAGGGCAGTTTTCAGCATTCAAGGGTTGAACTCAGTGGTAGAGCGTAGGAATGCAGTTAAAAAAGTCCCTGTTTCATAACCATATACCCTCTTCAATAGATCCTGTTAAAATGTTTTTCAACCCAATACACTGTAAGAAACAATAAGATATATCATCATTTCATATACAAAACAATGAACAATTGGGTTTAATTATGCTCTTAGCACAAAATCAACAAACTGCAGTAGAGAAGCAGTTACATTTTGCAGAATTTATGAATTTGACAAAAGATTTTTTTTCCATGTTCCAAGATCTACATGTGATACGAAATGTATGAATTCTTGCAATGGAAACCTCACTGCATTTTACCAAGGCAGATAAAGGACATCCTTCGCACCCCATATACTTATAAGGAGGGTTTGGTGGCTGAAAATGCTTTGCTTTGATGGTGATTGCATGTTGCTTTCACTTTGTACATATTACTGAATTAATAAAGCTGAACTTTTCAGAACTGGGGGTATAGCTCATGGTAGAGCATTTGACTGCAGATCAAGAGGTCCCTAGTTCAAATCTGGGTGCTCCCTTGTTCAACTGTTTTACCTGTAGAAATATTTTTTTAATTAAATAAATTGAAGTAAACATTTACAATCTTAGCATTTTATGTAATGAGCAACACATTTCTACATTTGAAATATTCCTGATCATCACCTGAAACATAGGGTAAACACCATTAAGCCGTTTAGGATTTCTTCGTATGATACAAGCTGTGTTTTACATTCACCCAAGTTCTACTGGTGATATGATCAGTTTGAAATAGTCCATTGGAAGCTCATATGAATGTTATAAAACTGTGGTGGAAACCAATAATATGCCCTTAATGAAATGTATTAATTTGTACAGCTGACCAGAAGTGCACTGATGTCATTAGTTCTACAAGTTCCATTCAGTCACGGGCAGTTTTCAGCATTCAAGGGTTTAACTCAGTGGTAGTGCATAGGAGTGCAGTTCAAGAAGTCCCTGTTTCATAAGCATATACCCTCGTCAATAGATCCTGTTAAAATGTTTTTCAACCCAATGCACTGTAAGAAACAATAGGATATATCATCATTTCATATAAAAAACAATGAACAATTGGGTTTAACTATACTGTTAGCAAAAAATCAACAAACTGCAGTAGAGAAGCAGTTACATTTTGCAGAATTTGTGCATTTGACAAAAGATTGTTTTTCCATGTTCCAAGATGTACATGTGATACGAAATGTATGAATTCTTGCAATGGAAACCTCACTGTATTTTACCAAGGCAGATAAAGGACATCTTTTGTACCCCTTATACTTATAAGGAGGGTTTGGTGGCTGAAAATGCATTGCTTTGATGGTGATTGCATGTTGCTTTCACTTTGTACATATTACTGAATAAATAAAGGTGAACATTTCAGAAATGGGGGTATAGCTCAGGGGTAGAGCATTTCACTGCAGATCAAAATGTCCCTAGTTCAAATGTGGTTGCCCCCTTGTCCAACTGTTTTACCTGTAGAAATATTTTTTTAATTAAATAAATTGAAGTAAACATTTACAATCTTAGCATTTTATGTAATGAGCAACACATTTCTACATTTGAAATACTCCTGATCATCACCTGAAACATAGGGTAAACACCATTAAGCTGTTTAGGATTTCTTCATATGATACAAGCTGTGTTTTACATTCACCCAATTTCTACTGGTGATATGATCAGTTTGAAATAGTCCATTGGAAGCTCATATGAATGTTATAAAACTGTGGTGGAAACCAATAATATGCCCTTAATGAAATGTATTGATTTGTACAGCTGACCAGAAGTGCACTGATGTCATTAGTTCTACAAGTTCCATACAGTCACCCACTCTATCACCTTTTTAAAAAAGGGCAGTATTCAACATTCAAGGGTTTATGTCAGTGGTAGAGCGTAGGAGTGTAGTTCAAGAAGTCCCTGTTTCATAACCATATACCCTCTTCAATAGATCCTGTTAAAATGTTTTTCAACCCAATGCACAGTAAGAAACAATAAGATATATCATCATTTCATATACAAAACAATGAACAATTGGGTTTAACTATGCTCTTAGCACAAAATCAACAAACTGCAGTAGAGAAGCAGTTACATTTTGCAGAATTTGTGCATTTGACAAAAGATTGTTTTTCCATGTTCCAAGATCTACATGTGATACGAAATGTATGAATTCTTGCAATGGAAACCTCACTGTATTTTACCAAGGCAGATAAAGGACATTTTTGTACCCCTTATACTTATAAGGAGGGTTTGGTGGCTGAAAATGCATTGCTTTGATGGTGATTGCATGTTGCTTGCACTTTGTACATATTACTGAATTAATAAAGGTGAACATTTCAGAACTGTGGGTATAGCTCAGTAGTAGAGCATTTGACTGCAGATGAAGAGGTCCCTAGTTACACTCTGGGTGCCCCTTGTTCAACTGTTTTACCTGTAGAAATATTTTTTTTATTAAATAAATTGAAGAAAACATTTACAATGTTAGCATTTTATGTAATGAGCAACACATTTCTACATTTGAAATACTCCTGATCATCTCGTGAAACATAGGGTAAACAACATGAAACTGTTTAGGATTTCTTCATATGATACAAGCTGTGTTTTACATTCACCCAAGTTCTACTGGTGATATGATCAGTTTGAAATAGTCCATTGGAAGCTCATATGAATGTTATAAAACTGTGGTGGAAACCAATAATATGCCCTTAATGAAATGTATTAATTTGTAAAGCTGACCAGAAGTGCACTGATGTCATTAGTTCTACAAGTTCCATACAGTCACCCACTCTATCACCTTTTTAAAAAAGGGCAGTTTTCAGCATTCAAGGGTTTAACTCAGTGTTAGAGCATAGGAGTGCAGTTCAAGAAGTCCCTGTTTCATAAGCATATACCCTCGTCAATAGATCCTGTTAAAATGTTTTTCAACCCAATGCACTGTAAGAAACAATAGGATATATCATCATTTCATATAAAAAACAATGAACAATTGGGTTTAACTATACTCTTAGCACAAAATCAACAAACTGCAGTAGAGAAGCAGTTACGTTTTGAAGAATTTGTGCATTTGACAAACGTTTTTTTTTCCATATTCCAAGATCTACACGTGATACGAAATGTATGAATTCTTGCAATGGAAACCTCACTGTATTTTACCAAGGCAGATAATTGACATTGTTGTACCCCTTATACTTATAAGGAGGGTTTGGTGGCTGAAAATGCATTGCTTTGATGGTGATTGCATGTTGCTTCCACTTTGTACATATTACTGAATAAATAAAGGTGAACCTTTCAGAACTGGGGGTATAGCTCAGTGGTAGAGCATTTGACTGCAGATCAAGAAGTTTCCTAGATCAAATCTGGGTGCCCACTTTTTCAACTGTTTTACCTGTAGAACATTTTTTTTAATTAAATAAATCGAAGAAAACATTTACAATCTTATCATTTTATGTAATGAGCAACACATTTCTACATTTGAAATATTCCTGATCATCTCCTGAAACATAGGGTAAACACCATGAAACTGTTTAGGATTTCTTCATATGATACAAGCTGTGTTTTACATTCACCCAGGTTCTACTGGTGATATTATCAGTTTGAAATAGTCCATTGGAAGCTCATATGAATGTTATAAAACTCTGGTGGAAACCAATAATATTCCCTTAATGAAATGTATTAATTTGTACAGCTGACCAGAAGTGAACTGATGTCATTAGTTCTACAAGTTCCATACAGTCACCCACTCTATCACCTTTTTAAAAAAGGGCAGTTTTCAGCATTCAAGGGTTTAACTCAGTGGTAGAGCGTAGGAGTGTAGCTCAAGAAGTCCCTGTTTCATAACCATATACCCTCTTCAATAGATCCTGTTAAAATGTTTTTCAACCCAATGCACTGTAAGAAACAATAGGATATATCATCATTTCATATACAAAACAATGAACAATTGGGTTTAACTATGATCTTAGCACAAAATCAACAAACTGCAGTAGAGAAGCAGTTACGTTTTGCAGAATTTGTGCATTTGACAAAAGTTTTTTTCCATGTTCCAAGATCTACATGTGATACGAAATGTATGAATTCTTGCAATGGAAACCTCACTGTATTTTACCAAGGCAGATAAAGGACATCCTTCGCTCCCCATATACTTATAAGGAGGGTTTGGTGGCTGAAAATGCATTGCTTTGATGGTGATTGAATGTTGCTTGCACTTTATACATATTACTGAATTAATAAAGGTAAACATTTCAGAACTAGTGGTATAGCTCAGTGGTAGAGCATTTGACTGCAGGTCAAGAGGACCCTAGTTCAAATCTGGGTGCCCCCTTGTCCATCTGTTCTACCTGTAGAAATATTTTTTAATTAAATAAATTGAAGAAAACATTTACAATCTTAGCATTTTATGTAATGAGCAACACATTTCTACATTTGAAATACTCCTGATCATCTCCTAAAACATAGGGTAAACACCATGAAACTGTTTAGGATTTCTTCGTATGATACAAGCTGTGTTTTACATTCACCCAAGTTCTATTGGTGATATTATCAGTTTGAAATAGTCCATTGGAAGCTCATATGAATGTTATAAAACTGTGGTGGAAACCAATAATTTGCCCTTAATGAAATGTATTAATTTGTACAGCTGACCAGAAGTGCACTGATGTCATTGTACTACAAGTTCCCTACAGTCACCCACTCTCTCACCTTTTTAAAAAAGGGCAGTTTTCAACATTCAAGGGTGTATGTCAGTGGTAGAGCGTAGGAGTGTAGCTCAAGAAGTCCCTGTTTCATAACCATATACCCTCTTCAATAGATCCTGTTAAAATGTTTTTCAACCCAATGCACTGTAAGAAACAATAGGATATATCATCATTTCATATACAAAACAATGAACAATTGGGTTTAACTATGATCTTAGCACAAAATCAACAAACTGCAGTAGAGAAGCAGTTACGTTTTGCAGAATTTGTGCATTTGACAAAAGTTTTTTTCCATGTTCCAAGATCTACATGTGATACGAAATGTATGAATTCTTGCAATGGAAAACTCACTGTATTTTACCAAGGCAGATAAAGGACATCCTTCGCACCCCATATACTTATAAGGAGGGTTTGGTGGCTGAAAATGCATTGCTTTGATGGTGATTGCATGTTGCTTGCACTTTGTACATATTACTGAATTAATAAAGGTAAACATGTCAGAACTGGGGGTATAGCTCAGTGGTAGAGCATTTGACGCTGATCAAGAGGTCCACTATTTCAAATCTGGGTGCCCCCTTGTTCAACTGTTTTACGTGTAGAAATATTTTTTAAATTAGATAAATTGAAGAAAACATTTACAATCTTAGCATTTTATGTAATGAGCAACACATTTCTACATTTGAAATACTCCTGATCATCTCCTGAAACATAGGGTAAACACCATGAAACTGTTCAGGATTTCTTCATATGATACAAGCTGTGTTTTACATTCACCCAAGTTCTACTGGTGATATTATCAGTTTGAAATAGTCCATTGGAAGCTCATATGAATGTTATAAAACTCTGGTGGAAACCAATAATATTCCCTTAATGAAATGTATTAATTTGTACAGCTGACCAGAAGTGCACTGATGTCATTAGTTCTACAAGTTCCATACAGTCACCCACTCTATCACCTTTTTAAAAAATTGCAGTTTTCAGCATTCAAGGTTTTAACTCAGTGGTAGAGCGTAGGAGTGGAGTTCAAGAAGTCCCTGTTTCATAACCATATACCTTTGTCAATAGATCCTGTTAAAATGTTTTTCAACCCAATGCACTGTAAGAAACAATAGGATATATCATCATTTCATATACAAAACAATGAACAATTGGGTTTAACTATGTTCTTAGCACAAATCAACAAACTGCAGTAGAGAAGCAGTTACATTTTGCAGAATTTGTGCATTTGACAAAAGATTTGTTTTCCATGTTCAAAGATCTACTTGTGATTCGAAATGTATGAATTCTTGCAATGGAAACGTCACTGTATTTTACCAAGGCAGATAAAGGACATCCTTCGCACCCCATATACTTATAAGGAGGGTTTGGTGGCTGAAAATGCATTGCTTTGATGGTGATTGCATGTTGCTTGCACTTTGTACATATTACTGAATTAATAAAGGTAAACATTTCAGAACTGGGGGTATAGCTCAGTGGTGGAGCATTTGACTGCAGATCAGGAGGTCCTCTAGTTCAAATCTGGGTGCCCCCTTGTTCAACTGTTTTACCTGTAGAAATATTTTTTAAATTGAAGAAAACATTTACAATCTTAGCATTTTATGTAATGAGCAACACATTTATACATTTGAAATATTCCTGATCATCTCCTGAAACATAGGGTAAACACCATGAAACTGTTTATGATTTCTTCATATGATACTAGCTGTGTTTTACATTCACCCAAGTTTTACTGGTGATATTATCAGTTTGAAATAGTCCATTGGAAGCTCATATGAATGTAATAAAACTGTGGTGGAAACCAATAATATGCCCTAAATGAAATGTATTAATTTGTACAGCTGACCAGAAGTGCACTGATGTCATTAGTTCTACAAGTTCCATACAGTCACCCACTCTATCACCTTTTTAAAAAAGAGCAGTTTTCAGCATTCAAGGGTTTAACTCAGTGGTAGAGCATAGGAGTGCAGTTCAAGAAGTCCCTGTTTCATAACCATACACCCTCGTCAATAGATCCTGTTAAAATGTTTTTCAACCCAATGCACTGTAAGAAACAATAGGATATATCATCATTTATATACAAAACAATGATCAATTGGGTTTAAATATGCTCTTAGCACAAAATCAAAAAATGCAGTAGAGAAGCAGTTACATTTTGCAGAATTTGTGCATTTGACAAAAGATTTGTTTTCCATGTTCCAAGATCTACATGTGATACGAAATGTATGAATTCTTGCAATGGAAACCTCACTGTATTTTACCAAGGCAGATAAAGGACATCCTTTGCACCCCATATACTTATAAGGAGGGTTTGGTGGCTGAAAATGCATTGCTTTGATGGTGATTGCATGTTGCTTGCACTTTGTACATATTACTGAATTAATAAAGGTAAACATTTCAGAACTGGGGGTATAGCTCAGTGGTGGAGGATTTGACTGCAGATCAGGAGGTCCCCTAGTTCAAATCTGGGTGCCCCCTTGTTCAACTGTTTTACCTGTAGAAATATTTTTTAAATTGAAGAAAACATTTACAATCTTAGCATTTTATGTAATGAGCAACACATTTCTACATTTGAAATATTCCTGATCATCTCCTGAAACATAGGGTAAACACCATGAAACTGTTTATGATTTCTTCATATGATACAAGCTGTGTTTTACATTCACCCAAGTTTTACTGGTGATATTATCAGTTTGAAATAGTCCATTGGAAGCTCATATGAATGTAATAAAACTGTGGTGGAAACCAATAATATGCCCTAAATGAAATGTATTAATTTGTACAGCTGACCAGAAGTGCACTGATGTCATTAGTTCTACAAGTTCCATACAGTCACCCACTCTATCACCTTTTTAAAAAAGAGCAGTTTTCAGCATTCAAGGGTTTAACTCAGTGGTAGAGCATAGGAGTGCAGTTCAAGAAGTCCCTGTTTCATAACCATACACCCTCGTCAATAGATCCTGTTAAAATGTTTTTCAACCCAATGCACTGTAAGAAACAATAGGATATATCATCATTTTATATACAAAACAATGATCAATTGGGTTTAAATATGCTCTTAGCACAAAATCAAAAAATGCAGTAGAGAAGCAGTTACATTTTGCAGAATTTGTGCATTTGACAAAAGATTTGTTTTCCATGTTCCAAGATCTACATGTGATACGAAATGTATGAATTCTTGCAATGGAAACCTCACTGTATTTTACCAAGGCAGATAAAGGACATCCTTCACACCCCATATACTTATAAGGAGGATTTGGTGGCTGAAAATGCATTGCTTTGATGGTGATTGCATGTTGCTTGCACTTTATACATATTACTGAATTAATAAAGGTAAACATTTCAGAACTAGTGGTATAGCTCAGTGGTAGAGCATTTGACTGCAGATCAAGAGGTCCCTAGTTCAAATCTGGGTGCCCCCTTGTCCATCTGTTCTACCTGTAGAAATATTTTTTAATTGAAGAAAACATTTACAATCTTAGCATTTTATGTAAGGAGCAACACATTTCTACATTTGAAATACTCCTGATCATCTCCTAAAACATAGGGTAAACACCATGAAACGTTTAGGATTTCTTCGTATGATACAAGCTGTGTTTTACATTCACCCAAGTTCTATTGGTGATATTATCAGTTTGAAATAGTCCATTGGAAGCTCATATGAATGTTATAAAACAGTCGTGGAAACCAATAATTTGCCCTTAATGAAATGTATTAATTTGTACAGCTGACCAGAAGTGCACTGATGTCATTGTACTACAAGTTCCCTACAGTCACCCACTCTCTCACCTTTTTAAAAAAGGGCAGTTTTCAACATTCAAGGGTGTATGTCAGTGGTAGAGCGTAGGAGTGTAGCTCAAGAAGTCCCTGTTTCATAACCATATACCCTCTTCAATAGATCCTGTTAAAATGTTTTTCAACCCAATGCACTGTAAGAAACAATAGGATATATCATCATTTCATATACAAAACAATGAACAATTGGGTTTAACTATGATCTTGGCACAAAATCAACAAACTGCAGTAGAGAAGCAGTTACGTTTTGCAGAATTTGTGCATTTGACAAAAGTTTTTTTCCATGTTCCAAGATCTACATGTGATACGAAATGTATGAATTCTTGCAATGGAAAACTCACTGTATTTTACCAAGGCAGATAAAGGACATCCTTCGCACCCCATATACTTATAAGGAGGGTTTGGTGGCTGAAAATGCATTGCTTTGATGGTGATTGCATGTTGCTTGCACTTTGTACATATTACTGAATTAATAAAGGTGAACATGTCAGAAATGGGGGTATAGCTCAGTGGTAGAGCATTTGACTGCTGATCAAGAGGTCCACTAGTTCAAATCTGGGTGCCCCCTTGTTCAACTGTTTTACGTGTAGAAATATTTTTTAAATTAGATAAATTGAAGAAAACATTTACAATCTTAGCATTTTATGTAATGAGCAACACATTTCTACATTTGAAATACTCCTGATCATCTCCTGAAACATAGGGTAAACACCATGAAACTGTTCAGGATTTCTTCATATGTTACAAGCTGTGTTTTACATTCACCCAAGTTCTACTGGTGATTTCAGTTTGAAAGAGTCCATTGGAAGCTCATATGAATGTTATAAAACTGTGGTGGAAACCAATAATATGCCCTTAATGAAATGTATTAATTTGTACAGCTGACCAGAAGTGCACTGATGTCATTAGTTCTACAAGTTCCATACAGTCACCCACTCTATCACCTTTTTAAAAAAGGGCAGTTTTCAGCATTCAAGGGTTTAACTCAGTGGTAGAGCGTAGGAGTGGAGTTCAAGAAGTCCCTGTTTCATAACCATATACCTTCGTCAATAGATCCTGTTAAAATGTTTTTCAACCCAATGCACTGTAAGAAACAATAGGATACATCATCATTTCATATACAAAACAATGAACAATTGGGTTTAACTATGCTCTTAGCACAAATCAACAAACTGCAGTAGAGAAGCAGTTACATTTTGCAGAATTTGTGCATTTGACAAAAGATTTGTTTTCCATGTTCAAAGATCTACATGTGATACGAAATGTATGAATTCTTGCAATGGAAACCTCACTGTATTTTACCAAGGCAGATAAAGAACATCCTTCGCACCCCATATACTTATAAGGAGGGTTTGGTGGCTGAAAATGCATTGCTTTGATGGTGATTGCATGTTGCTTGCACTTTATACATATTACTGAATTAATAAAGGTAAACATTTCAGAACTGGCGGTATAGCTCAGTGGTGGAGCATTTGACTGCAGATCAGGAGGTCCCCTAGTTCAAATCTGGGTGCCCCCTTGTTCAACTGTTTTACCTGTAGAAATATTTTTTAAATTGAAGAAAACATTTACAATCTTAGCATTTTATGTAATGAGCAACACATTTCTACATTTGAAATATTCCTGATCATCTCCTGAAACATAGGGTAAACACCATGAAACTGTTTATGATTTCTTTATGTGATACAAGCTGTGTTTTACATTCACCCAAGTTTTACTGGTGATATTATCAGTTTGAAATAGTGCATTGGAAGCTCATATGAATGTAATAAAACTGTGGTGGAAACCAATAATATGCCCTAAATGAAATGTATTAATTTGTACAGCTGACCAGAAGTGCACTGATGTCATTAGTTCTACAAGTTCCATACAGTCACCCACTCTATCACCTTTTTAAAAAAGAGCAGTTTTCAGCATTCAAGGGTTTAACTCAGTGGTAGAGCATAGGAGTGCAGTTCAAGAAGTCCCTGTTTCATAACCATATACCCTCGTCAATAGATCCTGTTAAAATGTTTTTCAACCCAATGCACTGTAAGAAACAATAGGATATATCATCATTTCATATACAAAACAATGATCAATTGGGTTTAAATATGCTCTTAGCACAAAATCAACAAACTGCAGTAGAGAAGCAGTTACATTTTGCAGAATTTGTGCATTTGACAAAAGATTTGTTTTCAGTGTTCCAAGATCTACATGTGATACGAAATGTATGAATTCTTGCAATGGAAACCTCACTGTATTTTACCAAGGCAGATAAAGGACATCCTTCGCACCCCATATACTTATAAGGAGAGTTTGGTGGCTGAAAATGCATTGCTTTGATGGTGATTGCATGTTGCTTGCACTTTATACATATTACTGAATTAATAAAGGTAAACATTTCAGAACTAGTGGTATAGCTCAGTGGTAGAGCATTTGACTGCAGATCAAGAGGTCCCTAGTTCAAATCTGGGTGCCCCCTTGTCCAACTGTTTTACCTGTAGAAATATTTTTTTAATTAAATAAATTGAAGAAAACATTTACAATCTTAGCATTTTATGTAATGAGCAACACATTTCTACATTTGAAATACTCCTGATCATCTCCTAAAACATAGGGTAAACACCGTGAAACTGTTTAGGATTTCTTCATATGATACAAGCTATGTTTTACATTCACCCAAGTTCTATTGGTGATATTATCAGTTTGAAATAGTCCATTGGAAGCTCATATGAATGTTATAAAACAGTGGTGGAAACCAATAATTTGCCCTTAATGAAATGTATTAATTTGTACAGCTGACCAGAAGTGCACTGATGTCATTGTACTACAAGTTCCCTACAGTCACCCACTCTCTCACCTTTTTAAAAAAGGGCAGTTTTCAACATTCAAGGGTGTATGTCAGTGGTAGAGCGTAGGAGTGTAGCTCAAGAAGTCCCTGTTTCATAACCATATACCCTCTTCAATAGATCTTGTTAAAATGTTTTTCATCCCAATGCACTGTAAGAAACAATAGGATATATCATCATTTCATATACAAAACAATGAACAATTGGGTTTAACTATGATCTTAGCACAAAATCAACAAACTGCAGTAGAAAAGCAGTTACATTTTGCAGAATTTGTGCATTTGACAAAATATTTTTTTTCCATGTTCCAAGATCTACATGTGATACGAAATGTATGAATTCTTGCAATGGAAACCTCACTGTATTTTACCAAGGCAGATAAAGGACATCTTGTGTACCCCTTATAGTTATAAGGAGGGTTTGGTGGCTGAAAATGCATTGCTTTGATGGTGATTGCATGTTGCTTCAACTTTGTACATATTACTGAATTAATATAAGTGAACATTTCAGAACTGGGGGTATAGCTCAGTGGTGGAGCATTTGACTGCAGATCATGGAGGTCTCCTAGTTCAAATCTGGGTGACCACTTGTTCAACTGTTTTACCTGTAGAAATATTTTTTAAATTGAAGAAAACATTTACAATTTTAGCAGTTTATGTAATGAGCAACACATTTCTACATTTGAAATATTCCTGATCATCTCCTGAAACATAGGGTAAACACCATGAAACTGTTTATGATTTCTTCATATGATACAAGCTGTGTTTTACATTCACCCAAGTTCTACTGGTGATATTATCAGATTAAAATAGTCCATTGGAAGCTCATAAGAATGTTATAAAACTGTGGTGGAAACCAATAATATGCCCTAAATGAAATGTATTAATTTGTACAGCTGACCAGAAGTGCACTGATGTCATTAGTTCTACAAGTTCCATACAGTCACCCACTCTATCACCTTTTTAAAAGAGAGCAGTTTTCAGCATTCAAGGGTTTAACTCAGTGGTAGAGCGTAGGAGTGCAGTTCAAGAAGTCCCTGTTTCATAACCATATACCCTCGTCAATAGATCCTGTTAAAATGTTTTTCAACCATATGCACTGTAAGAAACAATAGGATATATCATCATTTCATATACAAAACAATGAACAATTGGGTTTAACTATGCTCTTAGCACAAAATCAACAAACTGCAGTAGAGAAGCAGTTACATTTTGCAGAATTTGTGCATTTGACAAAAGATTTGTTTTCCATGTTCCAAGATCTACATGTGATACGAAATGTATGAATTCTTGCAATGGAAACCTCACTGTATTTTACCAAGGCAGATAAAGGACATCCTTCGCACCCCATATACATATATGAGGGTTTGGGTGCTGAAAATGCATTGCTTTGATGGTGATTGCCTGTTGCTTGCACTTTGTATATATTACTGAATTAATAAAGGTGAATATTTCAGAACTGGGCGTATAGCTCAGTGGTAGAGCATTTGACTGCAGATCAAGTGGTACCCTAGTTCAAATCTGGGTGCCCGCTTGTTCAACTGTTTTACCTGTAGAAAAATGTGTTTAATTAAATAAATTGAAGAAAACATTTACAATCTTAGCATTTTATGTAAAGAGTAACACATTTCTACATTTGAAATATTCCTGATCATCTCCTGAAACATAGGGTAAACACCATGAAACTGTTTAGGATTTCTTCATATGATACAAGCTGTGTTTTACATTTACCCAAGTTCTACTGGTGATATTATCAGTTTGAAATAGTCCATTGGAAGCTCATGTGAATGTTATAAAACTGTGGTGGAAACCAATAATATGCCCTAAATGAAATGTATTAATTTGTACAGCTGACCAGAAGTGCACTGATGTCATTAGTTCTACAAGTTCCATACAGTCACCCACTCTATCACCTTTTTAAAAAAGGGCAGTTTTCAGCATTCAAGGGTTTAACTCAGTGGTAGAGCGTAGGAGTGCAGTTCAAGAAGTCGCTTTTTCATAACCATATACCCTCGTCAATAGATACTGTTAAAATGTTTTTCAACCCAATGCACTGTAAGAAACAATAGGATATATCATCATTTCATATACAAAACAATGAAAAATTGGGTTTAACTATGCTCTTAGCACAAAATCAACAAACTGCAGTAGAGAAGCAGTTACATTTTGCAGAATTTGTGCATTTGACAAAAGATTTGTTTTCCATGTTCCAAGATCTACATGTGATACGAAATGTATGAATTCTTGCAATGGAAACCTCACTGTATTTTACCAAGGCAGATAAAGGACATCCTTCACACCCCATATACTTATAAGGAGGGTTTGGTGGCTGAAAATGCATTGCTTTGATGGTGATTGCATGTTGCTTGCACTTTGTACATATTACTGAATTAATAAAGGTACACATTTCAGAACTAGGGGTATAGCTCAGTGGTAGAGCATTTGATTGCAGTTCAAGAGGTCCCTAGTTCGAATTTGGGTGCCCCCTTGTCCAACTGTTTTACCTGTAGAAATATTTTTTTAATTAAATAAATTGAAGAAAGCATTTACAATCTTAGCATTTTATGTAATGAGCAACACATTTCTACATTTGAAATACTCCTGATCATCTCCTGAAACATAGGGTAAACACCATGAAACTGTTTAGGATTTCTTCGTATGATACAAGCTGCGTTTTACATTCACCCAAGTTCTACTGGTGATATTATCAGTTTGAAATAGTCCATTGGAAGCTCAGATGAATGTTATAAAACAGTGGTGGAAACCAATAATTTGCTCTTAATGAAATGTATTAATTTGTACAGCTGACCAGAAGTGCACTGATGTCATTAGTTCTACAAGTTCCATACAGTCACCCACTCTATCACCTTTTTAAAATAGGGCAGTTTTCAGCATTCAATGGTTTACTTCAGTGGTAGAGCGTAGGAGTGCAGTTCAAGAAGTCCCTGTTTCATAACCATATACCCTCGTCAATAGATCCTGTTAAAATGTTTTTCAACCCAATGCACTGTAAGAAAAAATAGGATATATCATCATTTCATATACAAAACAATGAACAATTGGGTTTAACTATGCTCTTAGCACAAAATCAACAAACTGCAGTAGAGAAGCAGTTACATTTTGCAGAATTTGTGCATTTGACAAAACATTTTTTTTCCATGTTCCAAGATCTACATGTGTTACGAAATGCATGAATTTTTGCAATGGAAACCTCACTGTATTTTACCAAGGCAGATAAAGGACATCCTTCGCACCCCATATACTTATATGAGGGTTTGGGTGCTGAAAATGCATTGCTTTGATGGTGATTGCCTGTTGCTTGCACTTTGTATATATTACTGAATTAATAAAGGTGAACATTTCAGAACTGGGGGTATAGCTCAGTGGTAGAGCATTTGACTGCAGATCAAGCGGTCCCCTAGTTCAAATCTGGGTGCCCCCTTGTTCAACTGTTTTACCTGTAGAAAAATGTTTTTAATTAAATACATTGAAGAAAACATTTACAATCTTAGCATTTTATGTAATGAGCAACACATTTCTACATTTGAAATATTCCTGATCATCTCCTGAAACATAGGGTAAACACCATGAAACTGTTTAGGATTTCTTCATATGATACAAGGTGTGTTTTACATTCACCCAAGTTCTACTGGTGATATTATCAGTTTGAAATAGTCCATTGGAAGCTCATATGAATGTTATAAAACTGTGGTGGAAACCAATAATATGCCCTAAATGAAATGTATTAATTTGTACAGCTGACCAGAAGTGCACTGATGTCATTAGTTCTACAAGTTCCATACAGTCACCCACTCTATCACCTTTTTAAAAAAGGGCAGTTTTCAGCATTCAAGGGTTTAACTCAGTGGTAGAGCGTAGGAGTGCAGTTCAAGAAGTCCCTGTTTCATAACTATATACCCTCGTCAATAGATCCTGTTAAAATGTTTTTCAACCCAATGCACTGTTAGAAACAATAGGATATATCATCATTTCATATACAAAACAATGAACAATTGGGTTTAACTATGCTCTTAGCACAAAATCAACAAACTGCTGTAGAGAAGCAGTTACATTTTGCAGAATTTGTGCATTTGACAAAAGATTTTTTTTCCATGTTCCAAGATCTACATGTGTTACGAAATGTATGAATTCTTGCAATGGAAACCTCACTGTATTTTACCAAGGCAGATAAAGGACATCTTGTGTACCCCTTATAGTTATAAGGAATGTTTGGTGGCTGAAAATGTATTGCTTTGATGGTGATTGCATGTTGCTTCCACTTTGTACATATTACTGAATTAAAATAGGTGAACATTTCAGAATTGGGGGTATAGCTAGTGGTAGAGCACTTGACTGTAGATCACGAGGTCCTTAGTTCAAATCTGGCTGCCCCCTTGTTCAACCTTAAATTGAAGAAAACATTTGTAATCTTATCATTTTATGTAATGAGCAAAACATTTCTACATTTGAAATACTCCTGATCATCACCTGAAACATAGGGTAATCACCATTATGCTGCATGATTCTATTCAGTATGGACAGTTGTGAGTGACTTCTTCGTATGATACAAGCTGTGTTTTACATTTACCCAAGTTCTACTGGTGATATTATCAGTTTGAAATAGTCCGCTGGAAGCTCATATGAATGTTATAAAACTGTGGTGGAAACCAATAATATGCCCTGTTGGGTATTTTGTGGATATTTGGGGCTTTGCTGTATTTTCTTACCGCCAAAATACCTTTAGCAATAATCACTCTCTGTATTCATATTGGGTCACACATGACAATAATACATTGCATTATTTCAGAATTCAGATCCATTTAGATGATGTGCGCGGTAGTTTGCGTGGTTGGTTGGTAAAGTGGTTGGTTTATTTGTGGCCCCAATATCCAACATCCCTTGTTTTTTATCTAGATTGTTCTTGATCACTAGAGAGACCTCAGGCCTACATTTTAGGGATACCACATTTTCAGTGTTAGTGTTGTGTGGCACCATGGGCTATTGTGGTATTTTTGTGGTAATTTCCACTACCTTATATATGGTAGGGAACTATGTCCAGAGAGTCTCTCTTCCCGTTGACTCATGTACCTCCAACAGGCTATGCTACAAACAGTCACTCACAACTGTCCATACTGAATAGAATCATGCACACATCTGTTTTAAAATGACAATTGCACTGTTTGAAAATCTACCCACGTTTAAACCTTTTCCCATGCAAAATGAAAGAGAGAAATAATACACACTAGCTATCTGTTTTCAAATATTTTTGTATTATAGAAATTTCTTTTAAACACAGTTTAATTTTTTTTATAGAAATAAATGAAATGGTACAACATTATTTGTGATAAATGAACAGAGAGCTGCGAGAATATATTCAATTGGACTGAGACTCCCTTTAATACACTGACTGAACAGTTTCGCACACTTTCGCACAGCTCCCACTCGCTTCTATAATTACCTTATCTGTACAGCATGAGTTTTCTCCGGCTATTCTCTTTCTGAATTTGGCTCCCTTGAAAATCAACCCCAGTGAGAACAAGCGTCTGCCGTTCTCAAACCGGGGTTATTGCCTGGAACTCTCAGTTTTTGCAGCAGGAATGCCCCAGCCAGTAAAAGACCCTTCTCCCAGCTCTGCCAGATCTCGATTGTTCTCCCCCTCTCCTCAAGCTTCTCCAGCAAAGTTCTAATCACAGCCTCTAGCATGATACTTGCTATGACGCTGCTCCAATCAGAATCAATCATATCATCTCCTCCCTCACTACACAATGGCTCACTTCTACAGTGGCAATTGTAACAAACTGATTTCCTGTTCCTTCGAGCTCTTTGCTTCCTGTAGTTATGTGGACAGAGCAGCCGAGAAAAAAAAATGAATGTGCGTTTAAAAGTTCACTTTCAGAGTAGGCCTAATTCTGCAGTGGAGACACATTTTTATTAGTGGGTTATGTTAAATGAAGTTTTATTAGTCAGTTAGTTATTAATAAGGTTAGTTATTAATTTTCAAATGTGTCTCTTTCGCCACATAGGCATTTCAGGTGATAAATAGTGTGCATTTTGAATGTGAACATGTGTGCTTTTAACTGTAAAAATAGATTTGCATCTTATATGTAAAAATCGTTTTTGACTGAATAGCCTGTCTTTACTTATATGTCCATGTTACTCTGGCAACACATATAGCAATGCACCACACCCATGTGGTGGTGCTGCATCAAAAAAAAATACTACCTGTGCAGTAGTGCTGTACTCTGTGCTGTAACACGCCAAATATCCTTACATACCCTCCTTTTGTTTTTAGAACTTGGCTACGATCCAAGCCAATTCCTAAAAACAACTTGTTGTTTTTTCTTTTAAAATGCATGTGTATTGGGATATCTTTCTCTTCCTGATGTAGCTACTAAAATCAGTAACATTTTCATTTTTACTGATAGCACAATCAACCATCCACCCATGATTAGCACCAGGACAGCCAAACCCACTATTGAGCGTTCCCCCCAGGTTCCCCAATTAAATCTTTCCACTTCTATTATCCCCAGATTACTAATTGTAATATTGTTTTTTCTCAAATTAATTTTTATAACATGTCTTTTGTTGTGATTCAATAAATATTCCACATCCGGATCTATTGGAAAAGTATCCCTTTGAAAAAATCGATATTTTCCACTTGGCTTTCCCAAACATCATTTGTTACATGAAACAATGTTAACCCCCCAATTGACACAATTGTATCCTTTGGAACCTGTAAATAAAAAACATTATATTTCACCTGTTTAACCACTGATGTTCCATGGTTTAAATGTACTACCGTCATGTTCTTTAAACAGGTGCTGACCAACCATTTACCTCTGACCATCTTAGCCTGTGCCAGTTCTTCACTCCCCATATTACCAATAATCACTTCACATCCTTATGATATACTTTGGTCAGATTTCAAACCACAAACAGCATCTGTGGCATCAGGAACAAACGGTTCACCTGGACACATATAATTTTGTTCTTTAAATTTGACACATGTTTCCAGGTTTGGTATTAAATAAACTTCAGGTTCCCATGACTGAAATGCCACCACTTCTGGAGTCTTAATCTTAATACATTTGTCCTCTTGCCAAAATCCCACGTTGTGTACCCACTTCGTTTGATAAATAAGTTCAGGAGCTACATATGGGATGCATAGCAAAAATCCGATCTCTAGTCTTTCCAAATCCACGTATAACGGCATTGCATTACCCATTTCAAATGCAATTTTTACCTGTATTATATCAATTTCCCTCCTGGTCAATCTTTCTATCATTTGACGAATAATATCCCGCGAAACAAAATACAAGGGGATATGTCCTTGAATCAATTGTGAAACTGCAGTTTGAACTTCTCTCATATAATTCGTTAATAGTCTATCAACAGGACTCATTATGTTCAATATTTCATTTAAAGTTCTGTCATGCTTAAGTATTATTTTAGTCCCCCGTTGCATCACATCTGCTTGTTCATTTAGAATGATTGCAGTTTCATTTATGAATCTTACTTGTTCATCCAGTCCCCCTCTAATCCCATCTAATGTTTTTTGTATTATTTATAGGTCAATACTCAGTTGTTGCGCTTTAGTACTCAGTGTTCCTACCGAAATAGAATTGGCTGTTGATATTGTGGTACCTATTATGGCTCCAACTATAGACATTACCAATGATATCGCGCGCATCACTGCACCTCTCTTTCCTCTCCTCTTCTTAATGTCTGCTGAATTCACAAATGTTTTCTCCAACTGCATTAATATATCTCTTATTGACGGCTTTGTGTCCTCTTTTCTTATTTCCAGCCACTCTTTAGTCTGTTCAATCTTAATTCCGGTATTGTTCAAATGTTTTTCAATCAAAATCTCAGGATTCAATGGTATGTAGATATTTTGGAAAATCATCCTTCTATCACTCATGATGAATCCTGGTGCCTCTTCCACCGCGATACCAGATGCTGGTCCAGGTTCAATGACAACCTGTGCTTCTGAATTCTTGAAGATCCCTCCAAATATCATCATCATTAACCATATCATCGGTATCATATTCAATGCTGATCGCTTTACAGCCTTGGTCTTCACCCCTCTTTGGGGCTTTCCCGGAATCCGTCCATGTGGGCTCCAGGACTCCATTGTCTCCCGTGACCTCCGGTATAAATAGTTAATGTTCTAAACCAAAATAGAAAAGAAACAGATTAAGTATATTGCACAATACTAACTTCACCCTTTTTCCAAAAATAAAACATGCTTGGTAAAAACATTTCGTTTTTTTTTTTTTTTTTTTTCTGAAATTAAACACAAGTTAAAAAGAAAACAAGCATATATAAAACAGCATTCAATATTTAATACATTTTCTCTCTGCACACCAACCATGAGCTTTGATTATATTTATTTATCTATTTATTTATTTATTTACTTATTTATTTATTTATTTATTTATTTACTTATTTTATATTATATACTTTTACATATATTACAGTGTTTGTGTGCCATTATAACAATCAACTTTTTAACTTCTCTGTCACTGCCTCCTGATTGTATCTGTCGGGGGGAAATTCTGCCGGAGTCGGCCGGGCCGTCCGCAGACGTCCGGGCCGGGAGGCCCCAACTCCTCCCGTATATCCCAGATGAGATAGAGTATGAGACACACACAAGAAGCAAGGTGACTCTGCTGTTTATTAAACAAAAACGGCAGGGATGGGTCAAGGATCGTACGCGTCCGTCCTGACACACACACAATCGTGGGGCTCGCAGGCCCTTTTTACCTTAGTATGACGCGCTACTTGCGTCACCTTAGAAAGTTAGCAAAAAACCTATCGCCACTCTTAATTGGTTGCTCGAGTGGTAGGGTTAGTATAGCATACGTATAGAGAACAATATTAGTGGACAAGGGTTAGTCAGGTGATATACTGGGTTGTCCCTACAATTAGATACATGAGAATTATTACATGAAGACTCCTGATGATTCGTCAATGTTAATGGCATCAGTGATAAGAGCCCCATGTTCTGATTGGGGCGCCCGCAAGCTTCCCAGCCTGGGACCATCGCTGTTCCCAGCTCTCGGTGTACCTGTCATTTGCAACAATGTTTCACTATGAGTACGTGCAGACAATGTGAGGACTTATTCATGAGCGAGAAGGCCGACTACTCCCACTGTCGCAGATGTCCATTGAGCCTTTTAAGTGTGTCTGCCTGTGTCTTGTACGGAAGGATCCAGACGCCTTCTTTCTCCTGGGCTTGGCATCCTGTCAAGTTCAGCTTGGTCACGTGAGGTGGGACCGTGTTTGAGGCAGACTTCTGCACAATTAATATTGTTTTTCCACTGTGTGCCTGGTTTAATTTGCAGGTGTGACTTTAACGTTGGTGCGCGGCGTGCGAGGTTGCAACATTGTGCCCTTGATGGTCTGCTTTCGGAATGTGGGTTTGCAACATTGCGACCTTGGCTGTCTGCTTTCACCGGGCTCATTCTGCAGGATCAGCAACATGACTCTTGTTCTTTTAACGTCCATGGAAGCTCTTGCTTGCGGCCTACTTAGGCCTGGTGTATAGGTGGAACTGTTTGGTGCACAGGCGCTTTAGGTTATAGTATCATATTGTCTTATAACCAGTATCGTGTCTTCGTTATATTTCTCATTATGGCACCTGGGTTTAGGAGAAGCGTAAGCAAGCTTTTTAGATGAGTTCATGATGCGTCTTGCGTTTCTGCATTTTGACAGCCTATGTGAAAAATAATAAAGATGCACGTCCATGAGTATGTCTGTCGCCTACGTGATAGCACTGAGTGTATTCTTCGTGTAGATTGGTGCGGGAGTGTCCAGTGTGTATATTTGCACAGGTGTGCTGACCGTTGGCTAGGTCGTCATGGCATCTCTAACGACGTGTAGGTTTTAATCTAGTTGATCCGTGCCGCAGGTGTCGGCATGGGCAGGGCGTGCTGCTGGGCAGGCAGATGGACACATCCGTATGTTCCTGTACCAGGGTATTTGGTCGTCTGGTAGATGGGCAAACTCTTCTCGTGGCGGGTGCCTGGGCCGTGATCCTTTAGGCCAGGCGTGAGAGGGGAAAGACGGGAGCCTGTTTTTCCATTCTCCCACTTCAGTCCCCCCTCTGGTCGACTTGTCGACCACAAACATATCCTTTTCGTTATCTCCTCTTACTCTCCATATTTTAGTTATTCCTCCTAAATGTCCATAGTGGTTAACATGATCTTCAAATGACCAGTACATATATTCACATGTTCCTCCAGGAGTACAGTATACCCATTTCCCGATGTAACTCCTGGGGTTTCTTGGGTTCTCGATCTTCACCGATGGTGGGTCCAGGTGGTTGGTGATGATCTGGTTGAGCAATTTCTCTCTCTCTTGTATTATTATGCCTGTGTGTTGGCCGTCATCTGCTGGCATCAAGGGGTGCATACCGACCATTTCAAGCAACTCGTCGGTGGTGCGTGCCTTCCGGGCCTTCCAAAATCTTATTATGATCAGTGTAGCTCCAGCCAAAATAGTACAACCAACTATGATTTTCAGTCCATCTGACAGCCAAGATGGCATCCATGACCATAATAGCGAAAACCAGCTCTCATCCTTTTTTACACCATTACTTTCATCCATCATTTTGGAGTGCATCTGGGCCAATTGTTAAACTGCTTCTGTCAGTGTACCATTGTCAGCATCGTTGGCAGGAATGAACGTGCAGCATGATTGTCCTATCTTTGCGCTGACTCCTCCTTCCATGGCTGTGAGGAGGTATAATACATATCTGTTCAGGAGTGCTACCATCCTTACAGCTCGCAGCTCCTCTTTTATTGCGTTGAATCCATTTACTGTAGAATTGATGGTCATCATTAGTTCCCATCTAGTTATCTGGAGCCATTTTGCGTTTGCGTAAGCCTGCAGTCCCGGATGTATTATTGAGGAGAAGAACATTGCTGCTCTGCCGAATAGTCTGTGTTCTGGCGGAATTGAAGTGAGTGCGGTTTCCGACCTTCCCCATAGGTAATTTCCAGTCAGAGGTTCTCCTTGTCTTTTCCTTCTATTTAGGAAGGTATTATTGCCGTTGGTCCTGTTCCCTTGCTCCACCTGAGGTGGTGCAGATCTCTTCTTTCTCTTGTCCCCTTCATCCATTTTGGGAAAGTTCGCCACATTCACATGCTTCTTGGGTACCACTAGTGATGGTACATTGACGTGCACCATCGTGCACACACCATTCCACAGAGGGGGCAGTGTGTGGTATGCCTTTTCTCCACAAGCCCAGTAATGGTCCATTATCACTGCTGTTCCTGCTCCCCCCTCAGGTAACTCCATCACGCTTGCACAGTTGGTGTTGTATCCTACGTCCACCTTTCCTTTATGTTGGTAGCATACCTTAGGCGCAGTCTGTTATGGGTCATCGTTCACCCCCCTCTGTGTGCAAAACCCAGCCACCTGCACCTCTAGCACTTCGACTTCCTAGTGCAACTACCAGAATGAAGGGGAGATTTGTTGCGCTCCCCAAAAGAATTCGGCATTATGCTGCCCCATTTCATGCACGATGGCAGCTGCCGTGGAAGTTAGCAAATCGGAAACTACATTCCCCAGAAAACCTGGCTCCGTACGGTAGTTTGCCGGTAGAGCCTCGCATTGGCTTGCCCCGCCTCTCTCACTGATGTAGTCCATGGAGACAGCCAGGGCACCGCTTCTGTTTACAGCTACTCCCGGCATTTAGAAGTTCCATCTTCAATTGCTAAACCTCCTTGTTCTTACGGATTCGACTCGGACTGTTTACTGGACCCTCTATTTTTGGAATACCCTTATTGAACTGCCTTCCCGTGTACCGAACCTGTTTTTGCTTCACGGACCCCGCTAGAAAAAGTTTGTCTTTGTTATTGCCTGCCTGTGTACCGAAAACCGATTTTCTGCTGGACTTCTTTTCTACGCGCTTTTGCCATAGTCCCTGTCCGCTAGTGTACCAGACCTTGCCTGCCTTCGACTTACCTATCTCAGGAATAGCCATCCCGACTGGTTGTTCTGCATCGCACCAGACCTTACCTGCCTTCCACTTACCTTCCCTGGAACTACCATCCCGACTGGTTGTTGTCATCATTCTTCGTTCATCAGTGGTAAGACTTTCTGCTTCACAAACGGAACATTTGGAATGCACCTGTTTAATCTGTGCACTCAAGGACGCTCTGCAGCTGTGCACCATCCCGAATCCAGTGCGACTCTCGTGCCGCCCGGGTATTAGCATCCTACTACTAACATTTCCTTTTTCTTATTTTATCCCTGTCGTTGTGTTCTAAGCTACTCAAATCCTCCATTCATTCTCCACTGGTAAGATCCTGTCCACCTCTTGAATTGTGTCATAGTTTAAGCCAGTTAAATACTAAGTCTTGTTATATTCCTAGGTGATTCCCGGATTGTGCTGTTCTTCTATCCTACGGGGGGAAAAAGCCCAGGTATTCCATCAGTTAGTAAGGCTTACAGGGGACAACTGTTACCTTCGTATTGCTCACTTGTTGTTCTTCCTTTACAGCCTGGTTCGTGGCGGTGCGCTTTCTCCCCGCCCTTCTGGGTGATCAGTCCCCTTGTCTGGTTAAATACAGCAAGTGGTCATATCATTTTGAAGGTCTTATTCCCTCACAGAGAGGAGGCTTGGGTAGAGGCCCTACCCAAAGCTCTTCAAGCAACTTCCTGGGTTTTAGATACTCCCCGGTTCCACGCACTCATCTCACCGGTGAGTAACAAAAACAGAAGCCATGGATGAAGCTGATCCTTTGGCTGCTTTGTTTCGTTTGGTGTCTGAGTTACGATCTGACATGACAGTAGCTCATGACGCCATGCATCAAAGGATCGACAGCTTACGGAGTATTCAAACCCCCCCGACACTCGGGGTAGACATGGCGGGTGCGGCCGCTTCAGGTTCTGGTCTACCTTCAGCTTCCGCCTCTGGGTTTTCTGCGACCCTGGTTTTGATTGCCACTCAATTCCCGTTGGCCCCTCCGGAACGCTTTACGGGAGATCCAAAGCAATATCGGACCTTCATGAATCAATGCAAATTGCATTTTTTGTGTCGGCCCACCGCCTTTCCAAACTCCACCACCAAGGCAGCCTTTATTCTTTCCCATCTCGCGGGTACAGCGGCTGCGTGGGCCAACCCTTTACTTGAGTCCAACAGCTACGTCCTCTATGACTGTGACGAACTCATATTGGCCATGAATAAGGTTTTTGATAACCGTTACAAATCTCAAGCATTTGACCTGGAGTTGTTGAGTCTACGACAAGGCTCTTCTTCTCTTTTTTATTATCTAACCAGATTCAATCAGCTAGCTGCTGAGACAGACTGGCCTGAAGAGAAGAAATCAGCCGTATTCTACCAGGGGTTGTCCGAAAAATTAAAAGACATCCTAGCCACAGTACCGGTCGTTCCGACCTCCTTCGGTGAATTATTAGACTTGGTGTTGCAAATAGATGCCCGAAGGTCTGAAAGAAGAGGAGAACGTAAAACATCAATCCTTACCCCCATTCCAGCAGATGTAGTTACTCCTCCTGCTCCGACTCCAGAACCCATGCAGATAGGGGCGGTGAGGGGTCCTTTGACTCAGGCCCAACGTGAATATCGACGTTCACATAATTTGTGCATGTATTGTGGTTCTTCAGAACACCAATTGAAAGACTGTCCCAAAAGACTGGTCAAAAAGACGGGAAACGCCAAATCCCGGCGATAGATAGAGTCCCTACACCGGGAGTGTCTTCTTTGGACTCACAGGGTTTTTTGTCTGCTCCTGTCAGTCTTCCTGTGTTATTTACCACGGCCGAAGACGCTACGTTCCCCTCCTTGGCTATTATAGATTCCGGAGCTACGGGGAACTATAAGGACTTTGACTACGCTGCAAAAAACAAAGTGTCCATTCTACCAAAGGCTCAACCCGAGAGGGTCCATACTGTGGACGGTACAACTTTGGTATCCGGTTTGGTTACACAGAATACTTCCCTTGTCAGCATGAAGACCGAAGACGGACATGTTGAATCGGTTTCATTCGATCTAATCAAAGCTCCTCAATATCAGGTCATATTGGGTATTCCATGGTTGCAACACCACAACCCTGCTATTGATTGGGTAAAGAAAAGTGTTCGATTCCCTTCTTTGGAGTGTAATGAAAACTGTTTTCAGGATACGTATGTTTGCCCGGAGTCTTCCTGTCAAGCTCTGGTGGCTTCCTTGTCTGTCATAGGTGCCATCGTTCGTGACACTAGTAAAGACATCCCTCCTGAATACGAATCCTTTCGGGATGTGTTCGATAAGGGCAGGGCAGATCGATTGCCGCCTCATAGGCCCTATGATTGTCCAACAGACCTGTTACCTGGGGCCAAGATACCAGCCGGAAGAGTCTATTCCCTTACCTTACCAGAAGACAAGGTTCTGAAAGAATACATAGATAAAGCCTTGGCCACAGGCTTTATTAGGCCTTCCAAATCCCCAGCGGCATCTCCATTATTCTTTGTCCCTAAGAAGGAGGGGGACCTGCGCCCTTGTATAGATTACAGGGCATTGAATAATGTTACGGTAAAAAATCAGTACCCTCTTCCGTTGATATCAGTGCTTCTAGATCAACTTGGTTCGTCAGTGATGTTCACTAAACTTGACCTCAGGGGGGCCTATAATCTCGTTCGGATTAGAGCAGGGGACGAGTGGAAGACTGCCTTTAAGACACGTTATGGCTTGTTCGAATACTTAGTGATGCCGTTTGGACTTTGTAATGCCCCGGCCACCTTCCAGGCCTTCATGAATGACATCTTCCATGACTATCTGGATCAATTTGTCGTAATTTATCTAGATGATATCCTTATCTACTCATCCTCTATGAAAGATCACTGCGTACATGTGCGTCTTGTGTTACAGAGGTTGAGGGAGAACCACCTGTACGTCAAGGCAGAGAAGTGTGTATTTAATTCCGCCGAGGTGGAATTTCTTGGTTATGACTTGACCAGTCGTGGCATTCGTATGAGTCACTCTAAGGTTAGAGCGATTCTGGAATGGCCCGTTCCTGCTTCAGTTAAAGCACTGCAGTCCTTCTTGGGGTTCTCCAATTTTTATCGACGTTTCATCCATTCATTCTCATCGATCTCTTCTCCTTTAACAGCACTGACCAGCTCCAAGAAACCATATGCATGGAATCTGGAGGCACAGCGGGCCTTTGAAATCCTGAAGACCGCCTTTTCGACAGCACCGGTCTTGCAACACCCGGACCCTCTCCTTCCCTTCCTAGTGGAGGCAGACGCCTCCGGTTCAGCTGTTGGGGCAGTGTTGTCACAAGAATGTCCCGATTCAGGAGAAATCCATCCAGTGGCATATTTTTCCAGAAAATTGACCCCTTATGAACGCAATTATCCTATCACAGAACGTGAGTTATTAGCCATCAGAGATGCCTTTGCGGAATGGCGTCATCATCTGTTGTGGACCCGTCATCAGGTTACTGTTTATTCGGATCATCGTAGACTCCTTGCCTTCAAATCTATGAAGTGCCTTACGGCCCGACAAGCTCGTTGGCATCTTTTCTTTTCCCAGTTTAACTTTGTCATCACATATAGACCGGCTCGCCTCAATGCCTGTGCTGACGCTCTTTCAAGGTTATTCCACGGTTCCTGTGTTTCTAAGGCTGATCGTCCCCTGCTGTTACCTGAAAGGGTGGTCTGTGCCTGCACTCCTCAGCCTTCGCTCCGTGCCCTTATATCATCTTGGGTGACCTCAAATGATGAGGAATGTGAATCATTAAATCTCGACATCGTACAAGGCTTGCCTTATATCCAGGGTCGTCTCTTTATACCTCCTGGAGAAGCACGTCTTCGAGCTTTAGCCTGGTCACACGATTCCTTGATGGCGGCCCATCCGGGGCAGCAAAAGACGTTGGAGGCACTGCGCCGTTGGGCTTGGTGGCCGTCGATGTCCAGGGATATCATCGATTACGTGTCTCTTGCTCAGTGTGTGCTCAATGCAAAGTCTCGAGATCCAAGTCTGTGGGCCTTTTGCGACCCCTTCCGGTGCCACATAAACCATGGTATATGGTTTCCATGGATTTCATCGTGGATCTGCCTCCTCTAAGCGGTTATGATACCGTCTGGGTTGTCATCGACTACTTCTCCAAGATGGCTCTGTTTGTTCCCTGCTCGGGGTTACCTTCGGCCCCCGTCCTGGCTTCTTTGTTTCTCAAGCATGTCTTTCGCTTCTTTGGACTTCCCTCTATCATAGTTTCGGACCGCGGCCCTCAGTTTACAAGTCGCTTTTGGAGGGCTTTGACTTCTTCACTGCACATTGACGATCGTTTCAGCTCTGCATACCATCCACAAACCGATGGACAGACTGAGAGGGCTAACGCCACTCTGGAACAGTTCCTCCGATGCCTGTGTCTCCAATTTCAGTCTAACTGGTTAGAGACGCTCGCCCCTGCCGAATTTGCCTACAATAAATCGGTACACTGTGCCTCGGGTGTATCACCGTTTTTTGCCTTGTATGGATTCCATCCACGTTCTTTGCCCTTGGATCCGGCACTCCCCATTGACAACCCGGCCGCTCAGGCTTGTGTAAGAGAATTGGACTCAGTCCGTAGGGGAGTTCGATCCCATCTTCTACTTGCGCAGGAGAGAGCGAAAAGATACACTGACCGGCATAGGACTGCAGCTCCTGAATACAAAGTGGGCATGAAGGTTTGGCTGTCTACACGTAATCTACGTATTCCTGGCAGACGTATGCTGCTACCGAAGTTTGTGGGTCCTTTTCCCATTACGAAGGTTTTGAATCCTGTGGCAATGCGTCTTTCTTTGCCAACTTCACGGAAACTGCATCCTGTTTTCCACGTCAGTCTCCTCAAGCCTTGCCTTCCTTCCACGCGCCTACCTACGCGACCTTGCGCTATTCGCGTGGATGGCGAAGATGAATATGAGGTTGCTGATATATTGGACTTCCAACTCTGCAGGGGTCGGCCCTTTTATCTGGTCGATTGGAAGGGGTATGGTCCTGAGGATAGGTTTTGGGAACCCTTGTGTAACATCCACTCACCTGTACTCCTGCATCGTTTCCATGCCCGCAATGGGTTGCCGCCATCTTTGGGGGCGGATGCTGTTATGGGTCGTCGTTCACCCCCCTCTGTGTGCAAAACCCAGCCACCTGCACCTCTAGCACTTCGACTTCCTAGTGCAACTACCAGAATGAAGGGGAGATTTGTAGCGCTCCCCAAAAGAATTCGGCATTATGCTGCCCCATTTCATGCACGATGGCAGCTGCCGTGGAAGTTAGCAAATCGGAAACTACATTCCCCAGAAAACCTGGCTCCGTATGGTAGTTTGCCGGTAGAGCCTCGCATTGGCTTGTCCCGCCTCTCTCACTGATGTAGTCCATGGAGGCAGCCAGGGCGCTGCTTCTGTTTACAGCTACTCCGGCATTTAGAAGTTCCATCTTCAATTGCTAAACCTCCTTGTTCTTACGGATTCGACTCGGACTGTTTACTGGACCCTCTATTTTTGGAATACCCTTATTGAACTGCCTTCCCGTGTACCGAACCTGTTTTTGCTTCACGGACCCTGCTAGAAAAAATTTGTCTTTGTTATTGCCTGCCTGTGTACCTAAAACCGATTTTCTGCTGGACTTCTTTTCTACGCGCTTTTGCCATAGTCCCTGTCCGCTAGTGTACCAGACCTTGCCTGCCTTCGACTTACCTATCTCAGGAATAGCCATCCCGACTGGTTGTTCTGCATCGCGCCAGACCTTACCTGCCTTCCACTTACCTTCCCTGGAACTACCATCCCGACTGGTTGTTGTCATCATTCTTCGTTCATCAGTGGTAAGACTTTCTGCTTCACAAACGGAACATTTGGAATGCACCTGTTTAATCCGTGCACTCAAGGACGCTCTGCAGCTGTGCACCATCCCGAATCCAGTGCGACTCTCGTGCCGCCCGGGTATTAGCATCCTACTACTAACATTTCCTTTTTCTTATTTTATCCCTGTCGTTGTGTTCTAAGCTACTCAAATCCTCCATTCATTCTCCACTGGTAAGATCCTGTCCACCTCTTGAATTGTGTCATAGTTTAAGCCAGTTAGATACTAAGTCTTGTTATATTCCTAGGTGATTCCCGGATTGTGCTGTTCTTCTATCCTACGGGGGGAAAAAGCCCAGGTATTCCATCAGTTAGTAAGGCTTACAGTGGACAACTGTTACCTTCGTATTACTCACTTGTTGTTCTTCCTTTACAGCCTGGTTTGTGGCGGTGCGCTTTCTCCCCGCCCTTCTGGGTGATCAGTCCCCTTGTCTGGTTAAATACAGCAAGTGGTCATATCATTTTGAAGGTCTTATTCCCTCACAGAGAGGAGGCTTGGGTAGAGGCCCTACCCAAAGCTCTTCAAGCAACTTCCTGGGTTTTGGATACTCCCCGGTTCCACGCACTCATCTCACCGGGGAGTAACACAGTCAGCGGCAGTATTGTTATTGGGTCTTCATCCGTCTCTATCCACGTGAGCATGGGCACGTACTTGATCCAAGTCGTCCAACATCTGTGGTTGTGTGCCTTGATAGTTGAGATAGTTTCCTTTGTTACCATGTTGCTGCCAATCACTCCTATCTCCCAATTGTTGTCCAAGTACACCTTCCCCGTTATCGTCACCAGTGGCCTCTCCCAGCATCCTAGTTTACCAGGAGCTTCAGTGGCGTACCAATCACATGGTAAATACTGCAGTGTTACTTTCTTTGTTTCCCCTTTTGCAGGACCACTTGTTATGTATCTGAATGCTTCAGCCTGTAAACTGCTCTTGTGGTAACTCAAATAAGTCTTGAGGAAGTTGTTTTCGTATGGGTATGAGTCTCGTGTTTTCCACACCATATGCACCACTGTCCCTTGAAATCTTCCTTTCGTTTGGAACAGTGCCAAGTATATTATGCATCGTGCTGTCTTTTCATCTATTTCTGCGGCAACAAATGTTCGGGGAGCGCTCATGGCATATGGTATTAATGAGCAAACGTAGCAGCTGTCTTCTGTTGTCTGCTTACCGATGCGGGTCATGTGTTGGTACCATATGTTGTTTGAGACGTGTGCTGAATCTTGTATATAATTATCAATACCTTTATTATCTGAGTATGTGCTGCGTTTAACTCTATTTTGCTTGTGTGTAATTTTACTAGTATCACCTGACGTAACACCTGTTGCAGCTGGGGATGGGGGTGTATTAGGTTTGGGTACAGCAATAATATTGATAGCACAGCTGTACTGCCATACAGAGGCAGCCAAGAACCCGGTGATCATCAAAATCCCTATTATTTTTATTACATTTGCTAATTTCACCGGCATTTTGCTCTTACCTTGCTGTGGTCCGGCAGCGTATTCTTGCGATGTTAAAGTTGCCCGCCTGAAAATTCTCAATATGCTGGTTATTAAATGTTAGTTGTTGTTATTTAAGCTCTCCCTATCAAATAGTCATTCAGTGCCCAGGCGAAGAGCTGTTCCCACGCTATTCTAAGCGATCTATCTCTTAGGACAGGCAAGTATGGGTGGAGGTGGGGCATTGAATATTCTATGGCCAAGAGGAATGCTGTGTAGTAGACACGTACCCTTCTCCTTTTCAGGTACGTTGGCCTTTTTACTTCATATACAAATTGGTGTGACAATTCTTCTGGGTAGTTATCGTCTGAGGGTACCATCTACTCCTGGGCAGTGAATTTGTTAGTTATCTATTTTCTTAGCAGTACAATAATAAGCAGTTCCTGCATGTGCGAGAGAAAAGAAAAGAGAGCATTCACGTTTTTACATGTGTACTTGTGCAACACAATGTCCTTTAGTTCAGTTATTACTTGTAGTGGGGGTAGGGGTCAATGGGCAGGGGGGTTGGGCTCAAATGGCGGAAGTATTTTTACTCTTTGAGCGTGTGACCATGGGGTGGGCAGTATGGGGATCACTCTTTTCTTCTTCAGTTATTGTCTCTGGGGAATCTGGGGATTGACAGGGTATGGGAACACTTGGGTCGTTGGCTGTGGTAGAACTTTCTTCCTCCGTTGGTGATGTTGTTGCTGTTCTCCCAATGGACCTGTCGGTGGTGCTGGGGCGGGTCTGGAGTTTGTAGATCTTTACATCGTGTAGGTGGTTCCAGGCACGCTTGTCCTGTAGCTTTACTGCTCTTGTTGATACCTCCTCTACCAGATGGGGGCCAGTAAATCGTGCACTATTCCATTTCCTATTGAAATTGCGAAGTAGTACGTGGTCACCTTTAGCAACTTTACACAGTCTTTCCTTTTCCAATTCTTTATCCGCGTCTTCTTGTTGATTGCTGTTAGACCCGCCCCGTGTGCGCTCGAGCTGTTGAGACACAAACACTACACTAGTAATCAAAGAAGACACATATTGGTACATTTCATCACCAAGAACACTCGCTGTGCTTTCGTGGTCGGTAAATGCTCTTGATGTTGGCATTAGGGGAAGGCGCATTTGACGTCCGGTAACCACCTCGTGTGGGGTGAGGTGGTGGTCGGACCCTGGTCTATTCCTTAGCTCAAATAGGGCTAATGGAAGGCAATATAACAACTCTTCTTTGTTGTTTGCTGTATCTTTGCAATTGCCTCCTTTAATAGGCCATTCAGGCGTTCACATATACCGTTGGCCTGTGGGTGGTATGCACATGCAAATTTATGCTTTATGTTCAGCAAGGAGGTGATGTGCTGGAACATTTCATTTGCGAAATGTGGGCCATTGTCTGACCTTAACACTTCGCACACTCCCCACCTTGGGAAGACCTCCCTCACTAGGAATTTAGCTGCTCTAAATGCATCTGGGTGTGAACAGGGCCCTGCTTCAATCCACCTAGAGAATGGGCATACTACTACAATCATATACCTATTTCCTTGACATATGTTGATCATATCAACATAGTCAATATGGAGATGCCGGAAAGGTCCCTCTGGCCGGGGTATAGTACCTCTTACCACCTTTAGAGTATGGCCGGCCGTAAACTGTTGACATGTGAGACAATTACTGATAAAATTTGACACATGAGAATTTAACTCGGGGCAGAACCAGTCTTCCCTAATTCGTGCTGCAATTACTTCCTTGCCTGTGTGGGCTGGATGATGTAGTTGGCTCAGGGCAGTGTTCAAAAGTGCCAATGGTATTACAACCTTTCCAGTGCCACCCTGGTGCCATAGTGCGTCAGTTGGTGACATTGTGCATCCTCTTTTTACCCATATTTCTTTTTCGGCCATTGGTGCAGCCGCTTGTAGCTCCATAATCTGTGTGGCTGGGAGATGGGTGTACCCTTCTCTTATCAACATCTCCTTAGCCATTCCCCTCCCTCTCCCTCTCTGTGACTCTGGGGGGTTCCATATCTCACCAAAGTATGCAGCATACTTCGCATGTGCGTCTGCTGCTGCATTCCCCTTTGAGACGTGGTCTTCACCATTGGTGTGTGCGGTGCATTTTACTAAAGCTAATTCTTGGGGGTCATTTATTACTTCAATCAGTTCAGCCAATAAGAGAGCATGTTGCACTGGGGTGCCATCAGCTCTCCTAAACCCTCTTCTTCTCCATTTCGACAGCCCTGAGTGGACAGTGGATGTAACATATGCGCTGTCGGAGTATATGGTCACTCGTTTGTCAAAGCTTTCCTTCAATGCCAAGATCAGTACAACTAATTCCGCTGCTTGAGCGGAGTAATGCTGTGGTAATTGTACACATTTCATTGCCACACACACCGGTACCTCCATCATTTTTACCACTGCTGCCCCGGTTCTCCTTATACCATCCCTTTGATCGATAGTTGATGACCCATCAATAAATAAGAGCTCACCACCCTCCAGTGCGTTTTCTTCAACCTTTCTAGTACATGAGTACATTTCAGTTATTTCCGTACAGTCATGGGCATAATCTCCCTCCTCAATTACTTCTGCTAGGAACCTTGCAGGGTTGACCGTGCTACATCTAACAATTGATAGTTCAGCTCTGGATAAAATGATCTCATAACCTGATGCCCTCTGCGTGGTTAGGGTGGACTTAGGTTTATTCAATATCGCAAATAGTGCATGTTTCACAAACAGTGTAGTTGGGCACCCCATGGTGATTGCTGATGCCTTTTCCACCGCAAAAGCAGCTGCGGCGAGACCTTGTTCGCAAGGGAAGTGACCTAACATCACAGGATCTAAGTGGCCGCTGTAAAATGCTACTGGTTTGTAGCCCATGCTTGTTTTTTGAGCCAACACTGCTTTCATTACTGCTGAGTCGCAATGTGAAAATATAAAAAATTGTCGCTCATAGTCTGGGGATGCCAGTACTGGAGCAGTTGATATCGCATCTTTCAATTCATCAAAAGCCTCTTTCATTTCCATCGTCCACCCCAGCTTTTTCTCCCCTTTATTAGCTTCCCTTAACGCCTCAAGCAGGGGTCCTATGTACGAACTGTAATCAAATACCCACGCTCTACAATAGTTGCACAGCCCCAGGAACTGCTGCAGTTCCCTCATAGTTTGTGGCATTGGAGTGTTTGAAATGGCCTGTGCTCTTTGTGGTGCAATCTTTCTTCCATGTTGGGATATAAACTGACCAATGTAAAGTACCTGTTCTTGACAGTACTGTATCTTTTCCATGTCTACCTTGTAGCCTTTTTCAGCCAATATTGTCAACATCTTTAAGGAGTCCTCTCTGCATGTTCTTTCGCTTGTACTGCAAATTATTATGTCATCCACATACTGCAACACTGTGCTTTCCACTTCAATGTTACCCAAATCCATCTGTATTACTCTGTTGAAAATTGAGGGTGATTCGCAATACCCTTGTGGCAATCTATTGTGCTTCCACTTTGTGTTTCTGTATGTGAAGCTCGTCAGATCTTGTGAGTCTGGGTGTAATGGTATTGAGAAAAAAGCATTTTTAAGGTCGATCACTGTAAATCGTGTTGCCTCTGCTGGAATGCCACACAATATCGTGGCCGGGTTTGCTGCTACTGGATATTCCGCTTCTACTATGTTGTTCAACGGCCTGAGATCCTTTATGAAGCACCAAGACCCCCCTTTAGCCTTGCGCACAGGGTACACAGCCGTGTTACATGGTGATTCCGAGGGGACCAATATCCCATTATTTATAAGGGCCGTTATGGTTTCATATATGCCCTCATCTGCCTCTTTTGACAGTGGGTACTGTTTTACTCTGGGGAGTATTGCACCTTTTTTCAATTTTATCCTTACTCCCCCTATACTTTTTATGCACCCCACGTCAGAGGGGCCAGTAGTCCACAATGATTTGGGTACCTTTGACATATCCTCCTTAAAGAAGGGGACTGGGGTGCATGCGGGTGCCTCAAGTGCCATTGCAATTTTCTGTGCTACTTGTTTGTAAGCCACTCTTAGCCATATTTCCACACTCATCATAAACACCATTTCACCTTCTTCCTTTTCATCTGAAAACAGCTCCTCATCTGACACCTGGGTGAGCCTACATCCTTCTGCTAATGCTATCACGGCCCTCCATGCTCTTCCTTCTCTGTCTTGGGCATGTACAGCAATGTAATCAGCTGTTGCAATAATGCTCTCAATGTCCATTAGGACCACCTTTCCTTCTGGTTCATTAACAGGTGTTTCTGGTCTGAACAGATAAGCTGCTGGCCTCCTCCATATTTTCCCATCTATCCCTGGCATCCATGCAATTGCCATATCTGTTCCATACTGGAATAGTTCGCCATCTATTGGCTCCGCCCTAATCGCTGTCTGTCCGCAGTATGCTTGCATAATCTGTCGTGCTGTGAGCATGTTAATCCCTGAAGTAGAGCAAATTATGCCGTCCTCAGTAAAGGATATCGTCATATTCAACCTGTTCATTATGTCCCTCCCCAGTATATTTACTGGTGAGGCACTATAATATAGAAGTGGAACTGACAGATCATAATCTCCAATAGATAAGGGAATGTTATCAGTAAAGGGAACCAACCCTCTAGCCCCAGAGAATCCTTGGGTGTTCATGGCTTCGCCTGACATCTTAAATTTACCTTCCCTTATGCAGGACCGGGTTGCCCCGGTGTCAACAAGGAATGATAATTTTTTGTCACCTATCGTTACCTCTATGCGTGGCTCCTCCGCACTATTAGGTGTTACTGACAGGATGGGACACACCAAGGCCGTCTGTGGGCAGTCCTATTGAGAGTACAATGATTGGCCATTTCCTGTGTAAGGGTTGTGTCCCAAGACCGTCACCCTACCCAGTTGTGTTTGTTGTGCTTGGGGGTGTTGTGTCATCGCTACCTGTTGTTGTGGCAGTGAATATGTCTGTGGCTGTTGTTGTGTTATTTGTTGTTGTTTTTCATTTCCCTGTTGCAACGGCTGCTGTTGTTGTAGGCCCTGCTGTTCCTGTGAGGTCCTTGGTTGTCCCTGTTCACTCCATGATGGTGTTCCTGGTCTAACTCTACACGTGCGTGACATGTGCCCCAATAGTCCACAACTCCAACACACCGGTGGTTCCCTACTCTGCCATGGGAAGCTCCCTGTGTTGTCCTGGTATACTGGTTGCCCTGTGGGGTAGGGATTTCTAAGTCCTCCCCCCTGTTGTTGGGTGTTATATCCGTATCCTCTCCCCCTCATAAATCCTCCTCTCCCCCTGTTATAATTATAATACCCAACTCCCGCCATTGTATGTCCTCCTCCCATGTTGGTCGTGTATGGTTGTATTGGCGGCGCCTGTTGTGTTACATTCTGTGAAGGTGGTATTTGGGCGGAATCTTGTGCAGCCACTACTTGTGTGGGGCTTTGGGTCATTGTTGTGGGCGTAGTTATTAGTGCCCCTTCCATTGTGTATTTAGTAAGTTTTTTCTGTACTAGTTTAGCCTCTTCCGTTTTCCTGTCCTCTTCCTTTTGTTTCATTTTTCCTTGCCATGTCCTGCAATGATGCACTTTAGTCAGTTGTATTTCTGGCCATGGTTTTGCTTCCATTCCCACTACTTTCTTTAGTTGTTTCTGAACTCCTTCTGGGAGCCCTTGTACTAGTATATGATAGAATATTGCTGGTGTTTTATCCCATTGCTCTCTAGTTTCCATGTGCCACTTCTCTTGGATCTCCTGGATATAATCAACACGGTCTTCATTCTCACGCATCTTGCGTGAGGTAATTGCTCCAATGTCTGATGTGTCTGGGTACTGTACCCTCAGTGCCTGCCATAGTGCATGTCTGCAGTTTGCGAATGGTGCCCCATCATGCAATGTGTTTGTTATTGTTACCCCATGGAATCCCGCTCTCTTCCAAATGCCATCCGCTCTATCCCCTAATATTGATATTAACAGGCCCTTTACATCTCCTACTGCCAGTTTCTGTCCTGCGGTGTGTTTTTCCATTTCATATATCCACTTACCCGCACCTCCACTTAATGATGGGAGCCTGCATTTTATATTTTCTTTATCGCTATGCTTCCAAGGGACATACTGCGGTCTAACCCCTCCTCTCTCTAAAGGTGGCATTAAGTTATGTCTCGTTTCACCCTTTGTGTTCCATAATATCGAGTCCTCACACCCTTCCTCCTCTTCCCTTTCTTCTCCATCTTTTCCCCTTCTCCCATCTTTTCCTGTATTTAATGTGGGCATGTGTATTCGTCTTTCCTGCCTGCGACTAGGGAGGTCTCTAAGTCGACATGCATAGGGTGTCAGTTCATCTGTGAAGGGCGCGAGTTTTATTTTGCGTAACGAGCGTGAGGTGGTTGAGCATGTAGGGTGCGATGGGGGAGGGCGTGATGGGGATGGGGATGGTGCTGCCTCATGTGTCTGTCTTTCCACTATTCCTCGCTCTCCCTCCTCACTTCTCTCCAGCTCATCTTTTCTCCTACTGATCCATGGTGAGTCTGTGTTGGTCCGGGTGATGTATAGTTTATCTAAACTTTCCCTTTCACTGTTTCTTCCTTCCTTCTCCACTCCTTCTTCTTCCTCACTACAAAAGTCAGTCATAAACGGCAACCCCCACTCGGTCTTTTTCCCCTTGATCGTTACTGTTTGTAAGTCTATTAGGTCCAGTTCTCCTGCGTCTCCTTTATCAACCGCTCCCCTTTGTGCTGATGTTGTTGCTACTTCTGTGTTTCTATATACATCCCCCCATGCTCCACTCTCCCTTCTCCTATCTTCGCTTTCTCCTTCATTTCTCTCCTCCATCTCCCTACTATTTTCCTCCCTTTTCCTTTTTAATTCCTCCATTACTTCACTTCTCATCTGTTCTAGTATTCTTTCATCCACCTTCTTCCTTTCCCATTTCACCCTTTCTCTTTCTACTATACTCTCTATCACCCTCCCTTCTTCGTATTTCTTAGTTGTTTCTGATAGTAACCTCCTCTTCCACATTGCCATTTCTTTTTCTTTTTCTTCTTCTTCCCTTTTCTTTTCTCGCAGTACTACTCTTGATACCCTTTCTGCTGCTGCTTTTACCCTTTCAGCTTCTCTCCTTTGCTCCTCCGTTCGTTCCCGTATTTTCTCCAATTCGTTCTTACCTTCTTTCCTTTTCCTCGCTCTCTCTCTCTCCTCCCTCTCAAGCTGATTGATCAATTCATTCTGCTCATCCCTTAATTTTGCTAGTCGTTCCTCCAAAATCTCTCCCTTTTGTCGTAACAGCTCATTCCCCCTCATTTCACTCTCCCTTGCATTATCCTCGTCTGTTTTCTTTACTACCTCCTTCTCTTCTCCTGTTAATGAACCTCGTAATTTTAATAATATCTGTGCAGCTACCCACTCATCATTTCCTATTTCCACAGTCTGGTCTTCTCCAGTCCTGTCAAGACCACTGCTTCCAAGGAGTCAGGACCAACCCAACACCCTTGGAAGCAGGCTCATAACATATACCATCAGCGCCAGCCAGTCCCAATGGGGACCTTTTGGACCCTGTCCTGGCACCGGTGGTGCCAGGCTCATAAAATGGACCAGTCCCGGCACAGGAAGCGCCGGGCTCATAACAAGTGTGAAAGTGCTTGGGTGGACCTACCTGCAGCAGACCATGCTGCTTACTTACCAGCAGAATGATGTTTCATTCTCTTCTGGCAGGGACTACTTTTTCTTCTGGGTGGGGCAGGCACCACTCCCTGGATCATTGATGCTGGAATCCTTCTGGAAGCAGGAACTCTTTTTTCCTGGGCGAGGCTGAGGAAGGAGACACCTAAGCACTCCTGTGGGCTATTTAAACCACACCCGATTGGTGCAACGTGCTTCGCGTTATTCTGCATCTGCAGCAGGACCCTCACCGTGTCAGCTCCAGGGAATCTTCAGCTCCGGATCCTGTGAATAAGAAAATTACCTGCTGGAACCAATCTGCAGTCTTCAGCAAATCCTGCAAAAACAAAAGGCACAGGTTAGGCAAAAGCAAGGTTGGCGCTTCAACTTACCCGATCCATCGGCAGCATCCAAGGCGTTTTTTCTGCATTTCTCGTCCGGCATCGGGCCTGCAAAGACAAAGAACATTGGTTACTAACGCTTGGTTGCAAAACGACTTACCTGCATTACGCTCGCCTCAACTCTGCTCGCGCCGCATTCCATCACCTGTAAAGACAAAAAGAGACATTAAGGTGCATTCTACAGCCCTAGAGCAGCCTTTCTTCTTATGTGCCATCCTATTCTCCATCTTCTTGCTTTATTCCTTGCCACGAACCGGGAGGGCATCTTCTTTGGCATCGGCAGCAACTGAAAAGGAAAAAGACATAGACATTATAAGAGAGCAATCTAAAAAGAACTTTAATACTTACAAGTCACGCTCGTGCAGCAAACGGCGGCATTGCTCTCAAATCACCATCTGCAATCAAGAGGCTGAACTCGAATCCAGTGAAGTAACTGGACCCAGCGCCCCTGCACAAGACGCAGGATGGAGAGCCCGGCATTCACCTATTTAAGGTGAGCGCGACTACAACCCAGTACCACGGGGAGAGAGGGAGAGAGGGGCTTGGAACTTCTCCCAGCCTTCCAGCCACTAATACCTAGATTTTCTACTTGCAGACACCTCACCCTTCGGGTCAAATTTTCAGTGAAGAAGGGGCCTAATCCGGGAGCCAAACGAATCCTACGCCTAACGCTGAAGACGGTTTCACCGCCCAGTCAAGACCCGCGCCTCCGAGGGAATCAGGTGAGCGTTACAGAACGCGAAGCCTTACCACATATTTCCCGCCCAGGCGCAATGGAAACTTCAGACACAGACCAATTGGCCCAGTTACTTGGGGAGTTGAGGGCAGAAGTACACGCAGCACGCCAGGAAACGAATGCCTTAAGGAGGGAGTTAGTGGTCTCTAAGGAACGAACAGACGACTTGGCTAAACAATTGCTGCAAGCCCAAGCGGGACAAACTCCTCTGCCTACTCCTAGTGGGGGTCATGCTTCAACGACTTCTACCAATCCGGTGCACATTAACCTACCAGGAAATGTACCTTTGGCTCCGCCCGAGCGCTTTTCAGGTGATCCGAAAAGATTTGCTGTGTTCATCAATCAGTGTCGCTTGCATTTTTTATGCAGACCCGCCGCTTTCCCAACGGACCAGGCTAAGGTGGCCTTCGTGCTCTCATATCGTAGTGGCAGCGCCGCAGATTGGTCTATTCCTTTAGTGACTCGAGATGCCCCTGTTCTTCATAACTTCCAGGATTTCCAAGCTAGTATGGAAAAATTGTTTGCAAGACACTCGCAGGGACAGGCCCTGGACAATGAACTTCTTTCACTATGACATGGCAATCAAGATCTTCTGGCCTACATTGCATCGTTCAACAGATTAGTGGTTGAAACCGGATGGCCTGAGGACAAGAGAATCACCCTTTTCTACAGAGGCCTGCGTGGAGAACTTAAAGACGTTCTGGCTCAGGTGGTGAATCCTCCACAAGACTGTTCCGAATACATCGACCTGGTGGTTCAATTGTATCATAGAATACAGAATCGGAAGGCCGATCGTTCCAGATTTGAAACTCGAGTTTTTTCTAGACCACAGAGTTCAGCTAAAGGAAATGATACCGTGGAACACATGCAGATTGGGGTTGTGAAAGGACCTCTAACCCAAAAGGAAAGGGAAAGAAGAAGGCAATTGCAATTGTGCCTTTATTGCGGAAACTCTGGACACTTTCTTCGAGATTGCCCAGTGAAACCAAGGAAGAAGATAGTAGGAGCTTCTGATAAAGGTGCCGAAGGTTCTGAGTCGGAAAACGACCTCGCCCGACAAGTGTAGAGGTCCGCTTGCCGAGCGTTAAAACCAGTTCTTTGACCTCGCATTTCATCATGCCCATGGTCCTTGTGAGTCCAGAACAACCTAATCGTATGCATGCCCTTAAAGCATACATTGATAGTGGCGCAATCGGCAATTACGTGGACTGTGAATTGGCCGCCAGGATGAATCTATCTCTTTGTCCTAAGACGGTGAAAGACGTCATCACCACCGTGGATGGTACGGAAATAGCTTCCGGACCAGTAACTCACACCACCATGGAAGTGACATTGATAAGCCAAGATGGACATCAAGAGAAGATCGTGTTTGACGTGATCAAGGCTCCGCAGTTTCAAGTTATCCTGGGAATCCCTTGGTTGGAGAAGCACAATCCTCAAGTTGATTGGCGAGCAAGGACAATCCGGTTTCCAGAATGCGCTCCTACCTGTTATCCTCAGCCCCTAACTAAGCTGGCAGCAACTACTTTTGAGAATCCTCAACTGCCTCTAGAATACCAGGAATTTCAAGATGTCTTTCAGAAAGATCAAGCTAATTCTCTGCCTCCTCACAGATCCTACGACTGCCAGATAGACTTGATTCCGGGATCCACTCCTCCGTGCAGTCGAATTTATGCCCTCACAGAACCTGAAAATCTTCACCTGAGGCAGTATTTGGACCAGTACCTGGCTAATGGATTTATCCGTCCTTCCAAGTCCCCAGCCTCCTCAGCTCTGTTCCTCTTTCCAAAAAAAGAGGGAGACCTAAGAACATGTATAGATTATCGTGCCCTAAACCAGATTACGATTAAGAACAGGTATCCGTTACCATTGATCCCTGAACTTCTTGACCAAGTTAAAAGTGCCTGTATCTACACAAAGCTGGACCTCAGAGGAGCTTAGCATTTGGTGCGAATAAAAGAGGGCGATGAATGGAAGACGGCCTTTCGTACTAAATATGGACTGTTCGAGTACCAAGTAATGCCCTTTGGATTATGCAACGCACCGGCTGCCTTTCAGTATTTATGAATGACGTCCTCAGAGAGCTCATTGACGTGTGTGTAGTTGTCTATATAGATGACATTCTGGTCTACTCGTCCTCTGAGGCGGAACATCGAAAACATGTCACAGCAGTACTGGAGAGACTCCGTAAACACAGACTTTTTGCAAAGCTGGAGAAATGCGTTTTTCATGTCACTGAGGTCGAATTTTTAGGATTTATTTTGTCACCTAATGGAGTCCACATGGACTCAAGGAAAGTGGACGCTATCATTAAGTGCCCTCACCAACGTCTGTGAAAGGTGTTCAAAGCATGTTGGGCTTCGCCAACTTTTATCGTAGGTTCATTCCAGATTTCTCTCGAGTAGTCCAACCCATTACAGCCCTCCTTAGAAAAAATAAACGTTTCAAGTGGTCGACAGAGGCTGAACAAGCTTTTCAAGAACTAAAAACAAAATTCACCTCGGCTCCGGTTTTAAAACATCCTCGTCCGGAACTCCCCTATATCGTTGAGACCGATGCTTCCAGTCTCGCAATGGGAGCAGTGCTTTCGCAAAGAGACCCAGAGACAAACCAGTTACACCCAGTGGCATTTTGGTCCCGCAAATTTTCGGCTCCCGAAATCAACTATACCATTACAGATAAGGAACTTTTGGCTATTAAGTCCGCCTTTAAAGCCTGGCGGCATTATCTCCTGGGAGCCCGACACACAGTCACCGTCATTACGGATCATCGTAATTTACAGTACCTTAAATCAGCCAAAGCTCAATCCTCTAGACAACTTCGCTGGGCACTATTTTTCGCCGAATTCGACTTTGTGATAACTTACCGACCTGGCAACAAGAATGGTAAAGCTGATGCCCTCTCCCGAATTGGAGTAGATGAACTCACGACCAATCCTGAACCCGTGCCCATAATTCCGGAACAGAGAATCCTGGGTTTGGTTAATGCACAATCCATTGAAGACATTGAAGTTACAGTTAAAAAACTTCTGACTCCAGCAGAGGTGCAAGACTGGCAACTCAAGGGAAAAGACTTCACTACGGATAAGAACTTACTATACTTTCGAGGAAGGTTATATCTACCTGGTACCGATTTACAAAAAAAGGTGATCTCATGTTACCATGACTCCTTAATGGAAGGACATCCAGGTATTGCCAAAACGTCAGAAAAGATAAAAAGGCATTTTTGGTGGCCGTCTTGGAGAAAGGACATTAAGGATTTCATAAATTCCTGTGGTGTGTGCGCCCAAAGCAAAAGCCAGAAGGAGAAACCAGCAGGCCTCTTACAACCCCTAGACATTCCTCCACACCCGTGGCATACTCTCTCCAGGGACTTCATCACGGATTTACCACCATGCTCCGGATTTAATACAATTTTAGTAATTGTAGACCTATTCTCGAAAATGGCTCATTTCATCCCATTAAAAGGGTTACCCACAGCTTCAATTCTGGCCCGAGAGTTCCTCGAAAACATCGTTCGGTTGCACGGCTTTCCTTCAGTTTTAATCTCAGACAGAGGAAGTCAATTTATTTCCCACTTCTGGCGGAGTTGTTGTCGCCTAGCCCAAATTGATGTAAGACTTTCAACCAGCCATCATCCCCAGACCGACGGGCAGACCGAGAGGACCAACCAAACCCTGGAACAATATTTGCGCTGCATGTTACAACAATCGGAGAGTACTTGGAAAGACATTCTCTGGATTGCGGAGTACGCTTATAATAATTCAGTCCATGCTGGAACCGGAAAGACTCCTTTTTTCTTTTATATGGAATCCACCCCTGCACCTCAAATCTTGATCCACCTCAGACTCTTGGGACCCCAGCTGTAGATCATCTGCATTCTACAATCACTCAAGGCTTTAAAGAGGCCACGTCTCACCTTAAGCGAGCCAAGGAACAATACAAGAAGTGTGCAGACCTACGTCGAAAGGAGGCCCCTCAATATCTTGTGGGAGATCAAGTCTGGCTATCAACCAAACATTTACCTCTCAAAGGACCGCGTACTTTCAATCCACGATACCTGGGACCTTACCCAATCACTGCCATAATAAATCCAGTGGCAGTTAAATTGGGTCTACCTGCCCATATGAAAATACATCCAGTTTTCCACGTTTCTCTACTGAAGCCCATGCAACCTGGAACCCGTTTGACGAAATCTCCAGACCCTATTCTTGTGGACGGAGAACTGGAATTCGAAATACAAGACATCCTAGACTCCAAGATTTCCAAATCAAAACTATACTATCTGATTGACTGGAAAGGTTATGGCCCTCAGGAAAGATCTTGGGAACCGTCGGAACATGTTCATGCACCCCGTCTGGTTAAGAAGTTTCATCAAAATTTTCCTGATAAACCGAAACCCCCGGGGAAGACGAATTTGGGAGGGGCCTTGAGGGGGGGTGCTGTCATGACCACTGCTTCCAAGGAGTCAGGACCAACCCAACACCCTTGGAAGCAGGCTCATAACATATACCATCGGCGCCAGCCAGTCCCAATGGGGACCTTTTGGACCCTGTCCTGGCACCGGTGGTGCCAGGCTCATAAAATGGACCAGTCCCAGCACAGGAAGCGCCGGGCTCATAACAAGTGTGAAAGTGCTTGGGTGGACCTACCTGCAGCAGACCATGCTGCTTACTTACCAGCAGAATGATGTTTCATTCTCTTCTGGCAAGGACTACTTTTTCTTCTGGGTGGGGCAGGCACCACTCCCTGGATCATTGATGCTGGAATCCTTCTGGAAGCAGGAACTCTTTTTTCCTGGGCGAGGCTGAGGAAGGAGACACCTAAGCACTCCTGTGGGCTATTTAAACCACACCCGATTGGTGCAACGTGCTTCGCGTTATTCTGCATCTGCAGCAGGACGCTCACCGTGTCAGCTCCAGGGAATCTTCAGCTCCGGATCCTGTGAATAAGAAAATTACCTGCTGGAACCAATCTGCAGTCTTCAGCAACTCCTGCAAAAACAAAAGGCACAGGTTAGGCAAAAGCAAGGTTGGCGCTTCAACTTACCCGATCCATCGGCAGCATCCAAGGCGTTTTTTCTGCATTTCTCGTCCGGCATCGGGCCTGCAAAGACAAAGAACATTGGTTACTAACGCTTAGTTGCAAAACGACTTACCTGCATTACGCTCGCCTCAACTCTGCTCGCGCCGCATTCCATCACCTGTAAAGACAAAAAGAGACATTAAGGTGTATTCTACAGCCCTAGAGCAGCCTTTCTTCTTATGTGCCATCCTATTCTCCATCTTCTTGCTTTATTCCTTGCCACGAACCGGGAGGGCATCTTCTTTGGCATCGGCAGCAACTGAAAAGGAAAAAGACATAGACATTATAAGAGAGCAATCTAAAAAGAACTTTAATACTTACAAGTCACGCTCGTGCAGCAAACGGCGGCATCGCTCTCAAATCACCCTCTGCAATCAAGAGGCTGAACTCAAATCCAGTGAAGTAACTGGACCCAGCGCCCCTGCACAAGACGCAGGATGGAGAGCCCGGCATTCACCTATTTAAGGTGAGCGCGACTACAACCCAGTACCACGGGAAGAGAGGGAGAGAGGGGCTTGGAACTTCTCCCAGCCTTCCAGCCACTAATACCTAGATTTTCTACTTGCAGACACCTCACCCTTCGGGTCAAATTTTCAGTGAAGAAGGGGCCTAATCCGGGAGCCAAAGGAATCCTACGCCTAACGCTGAAGACGGTTTCACCGCCCAGTCAAGACCCGCGCCTCCGAGGGAATCAGGTGAGTGTTACAAGTCCTCCCCTCCCCTGCTGGCATTTTCCTATGAGCCACATATGGTGGAGGGCTGTATGCCGGGTTCGAGTATCCCTCAGCCGCCCTTAACTGTCCTCTTTCTATTTCTCCTAATTCTCTTAAAGGGTACAACCCCCCTCACTCTGTTTTCACTCCCTTTGCTATGGGTATCTCGTTGCTCGGTTCCTTTTTTATCTCATCTGTTTTATTATTCTTTTCTCCTCCCTCTCCTCTGTTCCTCGTGTTCTTTGGGTCCCCACTCCCCTGTTTCCCATCCTCTCCTTCCTCCTTAATCTCTTTTTCTTCCGGTATTTCCCCCATAGTGAACATTCCATTTGGTCCTGGTCGGGACCCCTGGAACATCCTCCATAAGTTAAACACTTCCACGTGGTTTGCCAACTTCTTCCCTTTATATGTATTGTGCATATGGTTTAATAGTGAATGTTGGGCATATGGATCGAGGCTACCATTAGGCGGCCACGGTATTAGCATTTTGTTATCCGTCCCCTGGGTCCATTCTATGCTATACTTAATCAGTTTCTCCCTATGGGGTGGCAGTGTTGTGCATATGTGTTGTAGTGGGGTAGAGAGGGTGTTCCCCCACCCTCCCAATCCTGTCCCGTATGACATAGTAGCGCTCCACTTGCTACCCTTCCCCTATCTGGTAGCAATTTACCTCACTAGTAGTTTACAATATACAGCCTTATATTGTTACCTGGCCCCGTAAATTGGGGACTTACGATAGTCCGCTAAGGAAAATTATAAAAAATATAGTATGTTACATTTGTATATTTTCTTCTGTCTTTCTTTCTTTATACAACACCCTTACAGCCCCCTGCGGCCGAGGCGCACGTAGCCCCCTGCGGCTGCGTACCCCTTTATGGCGTTCTTATACAGTTGTCCTACTTTCACGTGCTCCTCCCCCTTCTACACTTTGCCGTGGCCGGCGTTCTCCGTGCGCAGCCACGTCCCCCGTTTCGCCTTTCCCCGATCAACTCATTACCGTTTATCTCCGTTTCCACTCCCTTACCACAGTTCTCTTCCCCACCACTCTCAAGACGAAGATTCCTTGTGCTCGCGATATCCTATGAAAGCCCTACTGGTGACGTCACCGATCTCTTCGAGCTACTGATAAGTTCTTTATATATTCTTTAAGTTCAAAATACACTTGCAATCTACCCCCGTTAACCCTACAGCTGTCTTCCTGTCACTCCTGGAACAAGGTAATCAAATCAATAATATAATCGGACTGCGCACACTGCGTCGCCTCGCGTGTGATACGCCCCTCGACAGGAGGGCTTAACCAGCCAATTATCTTCCGTATTAGGCAACTAACTAGCTACCGCCTACAGGGAAACATCATCTATCTATCGGGTTTCCTGCTCAAACAATAGGGATCCTCATCTACTCATTGATCAATAAATGCCAAATCGTAGGAAACCACACACACCCACCCTTGCACGTAGTCGCTACCTAGGCCAATCAGTTTCTACGAGCGGCCGCACGTGATGTTTTCGTGCTCCGCCCCCCTCTCTCGCGTAACGTAGTCGACTGCTCTCGCACTTGTTCGACTACCATTCATTCTATTTCCAACACTAAGTTGTCAAACCTTCGCCGCGCACCTCTGCAACACCTCCCGCCTCCCGTATTTAATTCCTCCCCCCTCCCTCACAATTTCACATTGCTTGTTGTGCGTGGCATGCTCACCAAGTTCTCTTGATGCGGGGCCGCTCGACTGCGTGCACCCCTCCAAGCGGCTCGTCACCTCCCCTCGTCTGGACCACGTCTGGACACTTGCCAACCGCGGGCGGGATACTTCTCAACCGGCTCCCGAGGGCCAATATCCGGATTGCGCTGTCCGGTCTTCTCGCAGCTCTGCGATGGTCCTGTAGTCCTCAGAAGGGGGCGACGGCAGAGGGGGCCGCGCCGCCGCGCCTCCTCGCAACTGGAGTGCCTGGAAAAAGTAAAAAAATAAAAAGGCGGATCTTAAACAGATCTCAGCAGTGCCTCCAACTTGTCGGGGGGAAATTCTGCCGGGGTCGGCCGGGCCGTCCGCAGACCTCCGGGCAGGGAGGCCCCATCTCCTCCCGTATATCCCAGATGAGATAGAGTATGAGACACACACAAGAAGCAAAGTGACTCTGCTGTTTATTAAACAAAAACGGCAGGGATGGGTCAAGGATCGTACGCGTCCGTCCTGACACACACACAATCGTGGGGCTCGCAGGCCCTTTTTACCTTAGTATGACGCGCTACTTGCGTCACCTTAGAAAGTTAGCAAAAAACCTATCGCCACTCTTAATTGGTTGCTCGAGTGGTAGGGTTAGTATAGCATACGTATAGAGAACAATATTAGTGGACAAGGGTTAGTCAGGTGATATACTGGGTTGTCCCTACAATTAGATACATGAGAATTGTTACATGAAGACTCCTGATGATTGGTCAATGTTAATGGCGTCAGTGATAAGAGCCCCATGTTCTGATTGGTGCGCCCGCGAGCTTCCCAGCATGGGACCATCGCTGTTCCCAGCTCTCGGTGTACCTGTCATTTGCAACAATGTTTCACTATGAGTACGTGCAGACAATGTGAGGACTTATTCATGAGCGAGAAGGCCGACTACTCCCACTGTCGCAGATGTCCATTGAGCCTTTTAAGTGTGTCTGCCTGTGTCTTGTACCGAAGGATCCAGACGCCTTCTTTCTCCTGGGTTTGGCATCCTGTCAAGTTCAGCTTGGTCACGTGAGGTGGGACCGTGTTTGAGGCAGACTTCTGCACAATTAATATTGTTTTTCCACTGTGTGCCTGGTTTAATTTGCAGGTGTGACTTTAACGTTGGTGTGCGGCGTGCGAGGTTGCAACATCGTGCCCTTGATGGTATGCTTTCGGAATGTGGGTTTGCAACATTGCGACCTTGGCTGTCTGCTTTCACCGGGCTCATTCTGCAGGATCAGCAACCTGACTCTTGTTCTTTTAACGTCCATGGAAGCTCTTGCTTGCGGCCTACTTAGGCCTGGTGTATAGGTGGAACCGTTTGGTGCACAGGCGCTTTAGGTTATAGTATCATATTGTCTTATAACCAGTATCGTGTCTTCGTTATATTTCTCATTATGGCACCTGGGTTTAGGAGAAGCGTAAGCAAGCTTTTTAGATGAGTTCATGATGCGTCTTGCGTTTCTGCATTTTGAGAGCCTATGTGAAAAATAATAAAGATGCACGTCCGTGAGTATGTCTGTCGCTTACGTCATAGCACTGAGTGTATTCTTCGTGTAGATTGGTGCGGGAGTGTCCATTGTGTATATTTGCACAGGTGTGCTGACCGTTGGCTAGGTCGTCATGGCATCTCTAACGACGTGTAGGTTTTAATCTAGTTGATCAGTGCCGCAGGTGTCGGCATGGGCAGGGCGTGCTGCTGGGCAGGCAGATGGACACATCCGTATGTTCCTGTACCAGGGTATTTGGTCGTCTGGTAGATGGGCAAACTCTTCTCGTGGCGGGTGCCTGGGCCGTGATCCTTTAGGCCAGGCGCGAGAGGGGAAGGACGGGAGCCTGTTTTTCCATTCTCCCACTTCATATCCATTTATTTTCTCTTTTTGTGTTCAAGGGACTTCATGTTGTATTGTGTGCATCAGTGGGTAGTAGCCCCAGGGCTTTCTGTTTCTACATGCTCAAGCCGCCTGATCTCGTGTCTGGGATGGCATGGTTTGATCTGATTTACATGGACAAACTGCTCTATCGCCGTTTCACCTTCATTTTTCAAAATTTTATAAACCACAGGAGAGACCTTATCTATAATTCGAAATGGCCCCTGCCAGGCTGCTAGAAATTTAGAATTTTTCTGTTTACTTTTTCCAAAATGAAACTTGTACACCTGATCCCCTACACTGTATTCCTTTACTGATGTATTTTTATCATAATAAGACTTTGCACTGTCAGCAGCTCTTTCCAGATTTCTCTGCACAAAAGCAAATGCATGTTTCAAATGCCTCCTCATTTCATCAATATATTCATGAACTGTGGATGCACTCACAAGTGTTTGCTCATGTTTTCTGTATAGTAGGTGTTGTGGTAACACCATTTTCCTACCTGTCAAGACCTCATGGGGGCTAACACCTGTTGCTTTGACAGGAGTTGATCTGATTGCCATCAAAACCAACGGTAAACGTGAATCCCAGCTGGAACCTGCTTCTGCCATGAATTTCTTTAAAATATCCACAACAGACCTATTGCTTCGTTCAACTCCACCTGAAGAGACCGCCCGATATGCAATATGTAGTTTTCTTTTCACACCCAGTATTTGCCATACCTTACTCGTTAGAATACTTGTGAAATGACTTCCTCTGTCTGACTCAATTCTTTGTGGCAACCCAAACCTTGAGAACACATGGTTCACCAGCAATGTGGCTGCTGTTTGCGCACTACAATCTGGTGCAGGAATGCATTCAATCCACTTTGACATCAAACATACCACACTTAAAATATAACGGTTTCCTCTGCTCGACCTTTTTAAAGGCCCTACATAGTCTATTTGCAAATCTGACCATGGAAGAGTTAGGCCTCTTTTCATTAATGGGACTCTATGCATTGGTGAAGCAGCTTTAAATTGGGCGCATACTAGACATCCTCTAGTATATAATTCCACATCTTGGGACATATGTGGCCAGTAAGCATAATCTTTCAGTATTTCCAATGTTTTTTGTGAACCTCTATGGCCTGCAGTTATGGCATCATGTGCATGGTGTAGCATTAGCCCTCTGAATGAAAGGGGTACCACCCACTGTATTTGTCCTGTTATGGACTCTCTAATCATGAGTCCATCCTGTAATCTGATTCGTGTTTTGTTCTTTAATAGCACCCTCAACTCTTCTTTTCCCATACAATCATTTTCTGTTAAAGGATTTTGTTCAGGATCTATCAAATGATTATAATAGATTCCCAAAATTCGATCATTCTTTTGTGCCTCAATCAAATCTTGGTCTGGCGTGTCATGACTCCACTGTACCACTGGTTGATCTACCTCCTTTGGTGCTTTAAAACGTGTTACTGCATCAATTTTTATTCCACCCATTAAATAATCAATAGGTAGCAATTCTCCCATCACAGCCCCAATCTTAGCCAGGTGGTCTGCCTTATCATTTCCCTCCTTATCCTCTCCTGGTGTTTTTAAATGCCCACGAATTTTTCTCCAGTATATTGTTAAATTATTCTCTGACACCAATTTGTCTATGGCTTGTATCATTTTTCCATGTTTAAGTGACTTTTTGTTGTATGTAACCATGCCTCTTGCTTTCCAACCAGGCAAATACTCCACAAAGCTATTCCGTGCATAGTCAGAATCAGTCACCAGGACAATTTCACTGAACTTTTTATCAACTGCAGTAGTAATTGCTTTATAAATGGATGCCAATTCCGCCACCTGACTGCTCCTATCTCCAATCCTCATCCCTATACTGGGGACGCCTTCACATTTCAACCAGACATTTCCTATTCCTGCCACTAATTGTTTATTACGGTCATTTTCAATGTGAAAAGCACAACCATCCACATATACAGTTGGCAAATCCTTGCATGTTTTTTCATCAAAAGCTTTGTGTGGTGATTGTTCAAATTCCTGCAAACTAGTTTCCACTTCCATTTCATTTGGTATTTGTTCAGCTGCGCAGTCATGTAAGTCAGCTAACCCTTGAGCAATTGGGTTCTTTTTATTTTGTCCATATCTCACTTCTACAGGAAAACCTTGTAATGCCAGCGTCCATGAAGTGAATCTGGACTGCGCTAGATTACCTGATCTAATTCTTTTACTCTCTAAAAATTGCAAAGGTTGATGATTTGTTTCAATAATCACCTTTTCTCCCTGAACAATGGGGCGGAAATGTTGTAGCGCCCACACAGTGGTTAATAGGGCCTTTTCACATTCATTAAATTTCATTTCAACTTGGGACAATGCCTTACTTGCATAGGCAATGGTTTTGTGATTCAAATCGTGTTTTTGTGATAACACTGCTGACATACAATGTTCAGAAAAACCTATTTATATAAAGAAATCCCTGTACTTTATGGGATATGCCAAACATGGTGCCTTTACAAGACATTACTTTAATTTAGCCACTGCATCAGACTGCTCTTTTTCCCATTTACAGGGAGTATTCAGTTTAAGCAGTTTAGTCAATGGTTGAGTGATTTCTGCATAATTTTCAATGAACTTTCTGTTATAGCCTGTCATCCCTAATAAACCTTTTACTCCTTTCACATTTTTAGGATCTTTTAATCTTTGTATGGCCTCTATTTTCTTCATTTGTGGATTTAGCCCATGTTCAGTCACTTCATGCCCTAGAAAGTTCACTTTTTTCTTGCACCATTGTGCTTTTTGCAAAGATACTTTGGCGCCTGCTTTCTGCAATTAGCCAAGCACATGTCTTATTTCATCAAAATGGCTTTTCAGGCTTTCATTTTTTATCAGGACATCGTCCACGTAAACTATTGTTCCTCTTTCCGCTGCATCTGGCATGGCATTTCTCAAAAATATGCCAAATTCACTCCCACTATTGATGTACCCGAACAGAGCTCTAAGCCAGGCGTATTGAGTCCTGTCAAATGTAAAGGAAAATAAATGTTGTATCTCCTCTGCCAATGGCACGCACCAATATCCAGAGGTGAGATCTTATGTGGTAAATACTTTTGAACCATGTACCTGAGCTAGGCCCTGATCAAGGAATGGCAGTGGCCATCTAGATACTGGTACTCTTTTATTTAACTCTCTCAAGTCTGCACATAGCCGCCATTGACCATTTGGCTTTAACACACCTAAAATAGGTGTATTGGATGTGCTATGAATGGGCCTGATGATTCCCCGCGATTCCAAATTTTTAATAATCTCTGCCAATGATTCTAAACATGCCAGCGGTAGTCTATACTGGCGTACAAACACTGGGCTTCTGCTACACCCTTCTGGTAGTGTGGCCACATGTATATCAGTTAAACCACAATCATAAGCATCTTTTGCAAATACATCCTTAAACTCCATAAATATCTCCCTCAGATTGTCGCTATCCTCATTGCTGTCACACGCATCTGCTAAGGAGATCTGCTCTTCTACCATTTTGGAAAATTCTGGAAAATCTTCTGGTAAGGGAATCTCGGCGCTTTCCTCTAACTGTGTGGCTGTGTCTTTTTGTAAAGCTGCCACTTTTAAATATTTTGGCATATCAGCTTCCACTTCAATGGGCTGATTTTCTGTTTCATTTTCATTTAAATTAATATTATGCAATCCTCTTGATGGCAGCACACTGTCTCATTTGAATCATAAGGATACACAGAATGAATTTTAAATATTCCTTTGGGCTGAGAGTCCAGGTGTTCTGGCAACTCACCCTTGGCATCTACATACTTTTCAGGGATATTTCCAATCACCATGTTATTTAAATCTGCCGTATAATGTGATTTTTGTATGGCCATTCCTAATGGGGAGTTTTTCTCTAAATGAATATCCTGACAACCTTTATTATTTACCATAATTTTTACAGATCCTTCACCAATATCTACCAATGTAATGTATTCATAATCCAGGCCTTGCTGTTTTATGGATTCATTCAGGCATACAAATGCATCAGAGTCTTTCATCTGCTCTCCATTTTTGCATTTCAGTGTTATTGCAAACTGTTTTGTAAATGCAGGAATAATAGTATCTTTCCTCATTTGTAATTCGATTGCATAAGAAACCAGTTGTGCACAATGATAAGCCCTTCTTTTGTCTTCAAATTCAGGTGCCGGACCACCTAGGCGTGACCATTTTTTTGATTAAGGAAATCTAACACCATACACATTCTGTGCATGATGTCATTGCCCATGTAAAATTCATTTTGTGCTCCACTCACTATCCATACATTATGGTAAATTGTTTTCTGCCCAATGCTAATTTTAAGCATGCATCTGCCTGCAATTCGGTTTTTAAAGTCTGGACTGTCCAACCCAGAAACATATTGGTTTTTAATCCTAAATTTCGGGATTTCTTCCCTCTCCATTATTTTTTGCAACAATTTCTCATTAATGAAACTCCTTTCATGTCCAAGCGCTAAAGTGCCTTTTATTGTCTTAAAATAGTCATTTATACCAACATGAACCCATGGTTACTCATCTTCCATGTGTATTTCTGCCAGAGTGGTAATGTGTTTTTCTGAATCTGTTTTAGGAACAATATTCTGTTTGCATGTTTTCTCTTTTAAATAAAAACGTAATGTGTGCTCATCTATGGCAGTCTGCCAATTTTTCCTTGGGTCCAAGTATATTTGTACAGGTAGTTTTTCATTGTCGCTCTGCATTTTGTCTTGACACATTAATATAACAGTGACACTAGGTATGCAACTATTCTGGAGATATACCTCCACAGCATCATTTGTTTTGGCAACGGTGTGACATTCATTTATGTTGCTGTTTTGTGATTTTAGTTTCTTAGGCCTCAATGGTTTTTTGGTTAAGGACCACAGCACTCCATTCACCCCATCTATGAGAGGAGACAATCTTTTCAAGCAACCTGTCCCCATCAGAAATGGAATTTCACAAATAGATGTGATCAATACCTCTTGTTTCATTCTGAGCTTTCCTATTTTTATGTCAACCTCAGTTACACCTATGATGGGCACCTCCTCCCCATTAAAGTTATGCACTGGACCTTGATTTTCCTTCACTGTGATCTGACTCTGTGGGGATCTCCCTTCATTGATACTCTTTACCAGCTCCTTGGACATAATTGTGGCCTGTGTGCCAGTGTCAATCATAGCAAAGGTGTGGCATTTTTCTTCTACAGTGATGGGTGCATAATATTTGTGCTCAACTTCCTCTAATATACATAAGAAGTGTGAATTCTTACTGATTTCAGGGCTCACCTTTCTCAGGCCTTTTTCACTTTTGGCTAAGCACATTGGTAAATGGAAAGACATGTTTCCCTCCTTTTTACCCATTTCTGCGCGAGAGACTTTATTCATTTCTCCATGATCAGAGGTTTTTTGGAGTGTGGCCACTGTTCGCCCATCCATCTGGGTAACATCAGAGACCACACTACAACCTTCCAACTGAACATGTGTAACAACATCATTCAGCAATTTGTCATTTTTTAATTCTGTGCATTTGTGATCATTTAGTGTGATACCAGCCCTTTCAGCCTCTTCAAAAATATGTGGCTCAAAGAATTCTTCAGGTGATTGACTTGTACCCTCCATTTGAGTATACCCTTTTTCTGCCTGTGTTTGGTCATTGTTTTGCTTGCCCAGGGAAGGAGCTATAGCATCCCCACTTACTCCCTGTTCACTGGTATTCCCCATGCATGAGTCATTTTTCTTAAATCTGTCCCTTTGTTCTTTTGGAATTCCTAATGTTTCTTTTTCATTTGTGCAAATCTTTACTGTTTTATTTAGCTCCAGGTTAAACCGTACCTCTTTTTTAGAAGTAGTTGCACTTTCTGTCACATGTTCATTTACTGGCACTTTCATTTTTAATTCATTAGGCATCTCAGAGTCGTTAAGCAAAATTATATCAGAGCAATCTGTCATTTTGGCACTGCAGTTATCATGAGTACTTAGTCACTTTTCGGAAGCCCCCCGGTCATTGCTATGGCCATCAGCCCCCTCTTTGGAAGGTTGTTTTTGCGCTGTATAGAGCTTTCCTATTTGCTCAGCTAACATTTTCACTTGGGCCTCAAGGCACTGGAACCTTTCCATCTCTCTAGAATCCTCTTTCTGTGGCCTAGGTCGATATTGGTTGTTTTCCCCCTGATTGGATCTATTCTGATACCTCTCAGGTGATTGATGTCGGTTGGGATGGTTTCTGAACTCTTGATTCATTTGTGGAGGGGAGCGGGGTGCACCCATCCTTTGATTATAGTCCCCTGGTGGGGAATCATTGTACTGACGTGGATTGTAGTTCATGTTTTGCCTCATGTCCTGTCTCTCAGATTGTGCGTACTGGCCCCTATGTTGATTTCCATTATCAGTAAATCGATCCACATATCGGGGTCTATCCTGATTACCATATATCATGGTGTTGGGATCAAATCTGCTCTGTGTCCCCAATGACTGGTAGGGACCATCATTTCTTTGATCTTGATTTTGTCTCTGGTTATTGTTCATACCTGCCATATCAGGCCGATATCCTACCCGGGGTCTGTCCCTTAAATAACTAGGGCTGATCTAGCTCTCCCTATTACTAGGATCATGTGATTGGAACATTGGTACAGGAAATGGCGATCTTTGTTGATTACCCCTTTGTTCAGGTGTCACATTATTTTTACCTTGGCTTTGAGCAGACTCAAGGGACATTTTGGCTGACCTGATTTCCATTACTGTGGCTGAGGGTTCTTTGGATTTAGGTCTAGTATCTTTCATTTTATCACTTTCTCTACCCTGACAATAGAGTACCTCATATAGTTTTGTGCTTTGATGTACAATCCATTCAAGGGACTTGTCACGGTCAAATTCACGGACCAATTGGGATATGATGTCTTTCTGTAGCCCATAGAAGTATGCAGTTTTAAACTCATTGGAATTTGGGTCAAAAGATACATCAAAGCGAGAAAATGCTCTTTTTAAGTCTTGTAAAAATTGGCGAGGGGATGTATTAGGTCCAGCAGTGATTGTGTAAGCGACTTTCTTTGCCTCCTGCAATGACTGAAAAGGAGAAAAATGACGCCTAATTTCTTTTTCAAACTCCACCCAGGTCATATTCTGCTGTTCATTTAATTCCCTTATGATGCTGGCCGTCGGGGCATCTAAAGTTAAATGAAAATATTGTCTGTACTGTTCCTTAGGTATCTGGAGTGCTTTAAAAATGTCATGCACCTCTTCTAAATGATCCTCAATGCAGCATTCACCTCCCTTTTTAAATGGTTTGATCAGGGCTTTTTTGGATTTCATTATTTTTATGGGGCTACTTGTTGCAATGCATGGAATTGCACTACTTTGTGATTCAATCCTGTTTTCAGGTGTATGAGATTGGTGGCTGCCCCCAATGGGAGTATCAAATCCCCCAAGGGCGCAGCAACCAAGTTCAGTCACTGGCCCAGTCACTGGAGCACTAGCTCGTTGGGCAGAACTGAATTCACCTCCACTCCATTGAATGTGGTACCCTGCCGCCTCTCCTGGGACTTGGGAATGCACATTTGCTGTTCTAAGTCCTTACACTTTTTAAGGAGTCTGTTTGCTTCATTTTGCAAATAGTTGTTTTCATCACTCATCTTGAAAATCAACCCCAGTGAGAACAAGCGTCTGCCGTTCTCAAACCGGGGTTATTGCCTGGAACTCTCAGCTTTTGCAGCAGGAATGCCCCAGCCAGTAAAAGATCCTTCTCCCAGCTCTGCCAGATCTCGATTGTTCTCCCCCTCTCCTCAAGCTTCTCCAGCAAAGTTCTAATCACAGCCTCTAGCATGATACTTGCTATGACGCGGCTCCAATCAGAATCAATCATGTCATCTCCTCCCTCACTACACAATGGCTCACTTCTACAGTGGCAATTGTAACAAACTGATTTCTTGTTCCTTCGAGCTCTTTGCTTCCTGTAGTTATGTGGACAGAGCAGCAGAGAAAAATAAATGAATGTGCGTTTAAAAGATCACTTTCAGAGTAGGCCTAATTCTGCAGTGGAGAGACATTTTTATTAATGGGTTATGTTAAATGAAGTTTTATTAGTCAGGTTAGTTATTAATAAGGTTAGTTATTAATTTTCAAATGTGTCTCTTGCAACACAGGCATTTCAGGTGAAAAATAGTGTGCATTTTGAATGTGCACATGTGTGCTTTTAACTGTAAAAATAGATTTGCATCTTATATGTAAAAATTGTCTTTGACTGAATAGCCTGTCTTTACTTATATGTCCATGTTACTCTGGCAACACATATAGCAATGCACCACACCCATGTGGTGGTGCTGCATCAAAAAAAATGCTACCTGTGCAGTAGTGCTGTACTCTGTGCTGTAACACGCCAAATATCCTTACAGCCCTTAATGAAATGTATTAATTTGTACAGCTGACAAGAAAGTGCACTGATGTCATTAGTTCTACAAGTTCCATACAGTCACCCACTCTATCACCTTTTTAAAAAAGGGCAGTTTTCAACATTCAAGGGTTTATGTCAATGGTAGAGCGTAGGAGTGCAGTTCAAGAAGTCCCTGTTTCATAACCATATACCCTCTTCAATAGATCATGTTAAATGTTTTTCAACCCAATGCACTGTAAGAAACAATAGGATATATCATCATTTCATATACAAAACAATGAACTATTGGGTTTAACTATGCTCTTAGCACAAAATCAACAAACTGCAGTAGAGAAGTAGTTACATTTTGCAGAATGTGTGCATTTGACAAAAGATTTTTTTTCCATGTTCCAAGATCTACATGTGATACGAAATGTATGAAATCTTGCAATGGAAACCTCACTGTATTTTACCAAGGCAGATAAAGGACATCTTGTGTACCCCTTATACTTATAAGGAGGGTTTGGTGACTGAAAATGCATTGTTTTCATGGTGATTGCATCTTATTTCCACTTTGTACATATTACTGAATAAAAACAGGTGAACATTTAAGATCTGGGGGTATAGCTCAGTGGTAGAGCATTTAACTTCAGCTCAAGAGGTCCCTAATTCAAATCTGGGTGACCCCTTGTCCACCTGTTTTACCTGTAGAAATATTTTTTTAATTAAATAAATTGAAGAAAACATTTACAATCTTAGCATTTTATGTAATGAGCAACACATTTCTACATTTGAAATACTCCTGATCATCTCCTGAAAGATAGGGTAAACACCATTATGCTGTTTATGATTTCTTCGTATGATACAAGCTGTGTTTTACATTTACCCAAGTTCTACTGGTGATATTATCAGTTTGAAATAGTCCATTGGAAGCTCATATGAATGTTATAAAACTGTGGTGGAAACCAATAATATGCCCTTAATGAAATGTATCAATTTGTACAGCTGACCAGAAGTGAACTGATGTCATTAGTTCTACAAGTTCCATACAGTCACCCACTCTATCACCTTTTTAAAAAAGGTCAGTTTTCAGCATTCAAGGGTTTATGTCAGTGGTAGAGCGTAGGAGTGCAGTTCAAGAAGTCCCTGTTTCATAACCATATACCCTCATCAATAGATCCTGTTAAAATGTATTTTTTAACCCAATGAACTGTAAGAAACAATCCAATATATCATCATTTCATATAGAAAACAATTAACAATTGGGTTTAACTATGCTCTTAGCACAAAATCAACAAAATGCAGTAGAGAAGCAGTTACGTTTTGCAGAATTTGTGCATTTGACAAAAGTTTTTTTCCATGTTCCAAGATCTACATATGATAAGAAATGTATGAATTTTTGCAATGGAAACCTCACTGTATTTTACCAAGGCAGATGAAGGACATCTTTTGTACCCCTTCTACTTATAAGCAGGGTTTGGTGGCTGAAAATTCATTGCTTTGATGGTGATTGCATGTTGCTTGCACTTTGTACATATTACTGAATAAATAAAGGTGAACATTTCAGAACTGGGGGTATAGCTCAGTGGTAGTGCATTTGACTGCAGATCAAGAGGTCCTTAGTTCAAATCTAGGTGCCCCCTTGTCCAATTGTTTTACCTGTAGAAATATTTTTTTAATTAAATAAATTGAAGAAAACATTTACAATCTTAGCATTTTATGTAATGAGCAAAACATTTCTACATTTGAAATAAGCCTGATCATCTCCTGAAACATAGGATAAACACCATTAAGCTGTTTAGGATTTCCTCATATGATACAAGCTGTGTTTTACATTCACCCAAGTTCTACTGGTGATATTATCAGTTTGAAATAGTCCATTGGAAGCTCATATGAATGTTATAAAACTGTGGTGGAACCCAATAATATGCCCTTAATGAAATGTATTAATTTGTACAGCTGACCAGAAGTTCACTGATGTCATTAGTTCTACAAGTTCCACACAGTCACCCACTCTATCACCTTTTTAAAAAAGGTCAGTTTTCAGCATTCAAGGGTTTAACTCAGTGGTAGAGCGTAGGAGTTCAGTTCAAGAAGTCGCTGTTTCATAACCACATACAATCTTCAATAGATCCTGTTAAAATGTTTTTCAACCCAATGCACTGTAAGAAACAATAGGATATATCATCATTTCATATAAAAAAACAAAAAAACAATTGGGTTTAACTATGATCTTAGCACCAAATCAACAAACTGCAGTAGAGAAGCAGTTACGTTTTGCAGAATTTATGCATTTGACAAACGTTTTTTTATCCATGTTCCAAGATCTACATGTGATACGAAATGTATGAATTCTTGCAATGGAAACCTCACTTTATTTTACCAAGGCAGATAAAGGACATCTTTCGCACCCCATATACTTATAAGGAGGGTTTGGTGGCTGAAAATGCACTGCTTTGATGGTGATTGCATATTGCTTGCACTTTGTACATACTACTGAATTAATAAAGGTAAACATTTTAGAATGGGGGTATAGCTCAATGATAGAGCATTTGACTTTCAATAAAGAGGTCCCTAGTTCAAATCTGGGGGCCCACTTGTTTTACCTGTAGAAATATTTTTTTAATTAGATAAATTGAAGAAAACATTTACAATCTTAGCATTTTATGTAATGAGCAAAACATTTATACATTTGAAATACTCCTGATCACCTCCTGAAACATAGGGTAAACACCATTAAGCTGTTTAGGATTTCTTCACATGATACAAGCTGTGTTTTACATTCACCCAAGTTCTACTGGTGATATTATCAGTTTGAAATAGTCCATTGGAAGCTGATATGAATGTTATAAAACTGTGGTGGAAACCAATAATATGCCCTTAATGAAATGTATTAATTTGTACAGCTGACCAGAAAGTGCACTGATGTCATTAGTTCTACAAGTTCCATACAGTCACCCACTCTATCACCTTTTTAAAAAAGGGCAGTTTTCAACATTCAAGGGTTTATGTCAATGGTAGAGCATAGGAGTGCAGTTCAAGAAGTCCCTGTTTCATAACCATATACCCTCTTCAATAGATCATGTTAAAATGTTTTTCATCCCAATGCACTGTTAGAAACAATAGGATATATCATCATTTCATATACAAAACAATGAACAATTGGGTTTAACTATGCTCTTAGCACAAAATAAACAAACTGCAGTAGAGAAGCAGTTACATTTTGCAGAATTTGTGCATTTGACAAAAGATGTTTTTTCCATGTTCCAAGATCTACATGTGATACGAAATGTAAGAATTCTTGCAATGGAAACCTCACTGTATTTTACCAAGGCAGATAAAGGAAATCTTTTGTACCCTGATACTTATAAGGAGGGTTTGGTGGCTGAAAATGCATTGCTTTGATGGTGATTGCATGTTGCTTCCACTGTATACATATTACTGAATAAATAAAGGTGAACATTTCAGAAAGGGGGGTATAGCTCAGTGGTAGAGCATTTGACTGCAGATCAAGAGGTCCCTAGTTTAAATCTGGGTGCCCCATTGTCCAACTGTTTTACCTGAAGAAAACATTTACAATCTTAGCATTTTATGTAATGAGCGACACATTTCTACTTTTGAAATACTCCTGATCATCTCCTGAAACATAGGGTAAACACCATTAAGCTGTTTCAGATTTCTTTGTATGATACAAGTTGTGTATTACATTCACCCAAGTTCTACTGGTGATATTATCAGTTTGAAATAGTCCATTGGAAGCTCATATGAATGTTATAAAACTGTGGTGGAAACCAATAATATGCCCTTAATGAAATGTATTAATTTGTACAGCTGACCAGAAGTGCACTGATGTCATTAGTTCTACAAGTTCCATTCAGTCACCCACTCTATCACTTTTTAAAAAAGGGCAGTTTTTAGCATTCAAGGGTTTATGTCAGTGGTAGAGCGTAGGAGTGCAGTTCAAGAAGTACCTGTTTCATAACCATATACCCTCTTCAATAGATCATGTTAAAAAAAATTTCAACCCAATGCACTGTAAGAAACAATAAGATATATCATCATTTCATATAGAAAACAATGAACAATTGGGTTTAACTATGCTCTTAGCACAAAATAAACAAACTGCAGTAGAGAAGCAGTTACGTTTTGCAGAATTTGTGCATTTGACAAAAGTTTTTTTTCCATGTTCCAAGATCTACATGTGATACGAAATGTATGAATTCTTGCAATGGAAACCTCACTTCATTTTACCAAGGCAAATAAAGGACATCCTTCACACCCCATATACTTATAAGGAGGGTTTGGTGGCTGAAAATGCATTGCTTTGATCGTGATTGCATGTTGTTTCCACTTTGTACATATTACTGAATTAATAAAGGTGTACATTTTAGAACTGGGGCTATAGCTCAGTGGTAGTGCATTTGATTACAGAACAAGAAGTCCATAGTTCAAATCTAGTCGCCCCCTTGTCCAACTGTTTTTCCTGTAGAAATATTTTTTAATTAAATAAATTGAAGAACACATTTACAATCTTAGCATTTTATGTAATGAGCAAAACATTTCTACATTTGAAATACTCCTGATCATCTCCTGAAACATAGGATAAACACCATTAAGCTGTTTAGGATTTCCTCATATGATACAAGCTGTGTTTTACATTCACCCAAGTTCTACTGGTGATATTATCAGTTTGAAATAGTCCATTGGAAGCTCATATGAATGTTATAAAACTGTGGTGGAAACCAATAATATGCCCTTAATGAAATGTATTAATTTGTACAGCTGACCAGAAGTTCACTGATGTCATTAGTTCTACAAGTTCCACACAGTCACCCACTCTATCACCTTTTTAAAAAAGGTCAGTTTTCAGCATTCAAGGGTTTAACTCAGTGGTAGAGCGTAGGAGTTCAGTTCAAGAAGTCGCTGTTTCATAACCACATACAATCTTCAATAGATCCTGTTAAAATGTTTTTCAACCCAATGCACTGTAAGAAACAATAGGATATATCATCATTTCATATAAAAAAACAAAAAAACAATTGGGTTTAACTATGATCTTAGCACCAAATCAACAAACTGCAGTAGAGAAGCAGTTACGTTTTGCCGAATTTATGCATTTGACAAACGTTTTTTTTTCCATGTTCCAAGATCTACATGTGATACGAAATGTATGAATTCTTGCAATGGAAACCTCACTTTATTTTACCAAGGCATATAAAGGACATCTTTCGCACCCCATATACTTATAAGGAGGGTTTGGTGGCTGAAAATGCACTGCTTTGATGGTGATTGCACATTGCTTGCACTTTGTACATACTACTGAATTAATAAAGGTAAACATTTTAGAATGGGGGGTATAGCTCAATGATAGAGCATTTGACTTTTGATCAAGAGGTCCCTAGTTCAAATCTGGGGGCCCACTTGTTTTACCTGTAGAAATATTTTTTTAATTAGATAAATTGAAGAAAACATTTACAATCTTAGCATTTTATGTAATGAGCAAAACATTTATACATTTGAAATACTCCTGATCACCTCCTGAAACATAGGGTAAACACCATTAAGCTGTTTAGGATTTCTTCACATGATACAAGCTGTGTTTTACATTCACCCAAGTTCTACTGGTGATATTATCAGTTTGAAATAGTCCATTGGAAGCTCATATGAATGTTATAAAACTGTGGTGGAAACCAATAATATGCCCTTAATGAAATGTATTAATTTGTACAGCTGACCAGAAAGTGCACTGATGTAATTAGTTCTACAAGTTCCATACAGTCACCCACTCTATCACCTTTTTAAAAAAGGGCAGTTTTCAACATTCAAGGGTTTATGTCAATGGTAGAGCGTAGGAGTGCAGTTCAAGAAGTCCCTGTTTCATAACCATATACCCTCTTCAATAGATCATGTTAAAATGTTTTTCAACCCAATGCACTGTAAGAAACAATAGGATATATCAACATTTCATATACAAAACAATGAACAATTGGGTTTAACTATGCTCTTAGCACAAAATCAACAAAATGCAGTAGAGAAGCAGTTACGTTTTGCAGAATTTGTGCATTTGACAAAAGTTTTTTTTCCATGTTCCAAGATCTACATGTGATACGAAATGTATGAATTTTTGCAATGGAAACCTCACTGTATTTTACCAAGGCAGATGAAGGACATCTTTTGTACCCCTTCTACTTATAAGGAGGGTTTGGTGGCTGAAAATGCATTGCTTTGATGGTGATTGCATGTTGCTTGCACTTTGTACATATTACTGAATAAATAAAGGCGAACATTTCAGAACTGGGGGTATAGCTCCGTGGTAGTGCATTTGACTGCAGATCACGATGTCCTTAGTTCAAATCTGGGTGCCCCCTTGTCCCACTGTTTTACCTGTAGAAATATGTTTTTAATTAAATAAATTGAATAAAACATTTACAATCTTAGCATTTTATGTAATGAGCAACACATTTCTACATTTGAAATACTCCTGATCACCTCCTGAAACATAGGGTAAACACCATTAAGCTGTTTAGGATTTATTCACATGATACAAGCTGTGTTCTACATTCACCTAAGTTCTACTGGTGATATTATCAGTTTGAAATAGTCCATTGGAAGCTCAAATGAATGTTATAAAACTGTGGTGGAAACCAATAATATGCCCTTAATGAAATGTATTAATTTGTACAGCTGACCAGAAAGTGCACTGATGTCATTAGTTCTACAAATTACATACAGTCACCCACTCTATCACCTTTTTAAAAAAGGGCAGTTTTCAACATTCAAGGGTTTATGTCAGTGGTAGAGCGTAGGAGTGTAGTTCAAGAAGTCCCTGTTTCATAACCATATACCCTCTTCAATAGATCCTGTTAAAATGTTTTTCATCCCAATGCACTGTTAGAAACAATAGGATATATCATCATTTCATATACAAAACAATGAACAATTGGGTTTAACTATGCTCTTAGCACAAAATAAACAAACTGCAGTAGAGAAGCAGTTACATTTTGCAGAATTTGTGCATTTGACAAAAGATGTTTTTTCCATGTTCCAAGATCTACATGTGATACGAAATGTAAGAATTCTTGCAATGGAAACCTCACTGTATTTTACCAAGGCAGATAAAGGAAATCTTTTGTACCCTGATACTTATAAGGAGGGTTTGGTGGCTGAAAATGCATTGCTTTGATGGTGATTGCATGTTGCTTCCACTTTGTACATATTACTGAATAAATAAAGTTGAAAATTTCAGAAAGGGGGGTATAGCTCAGTGGTAGAGCATTTGACTGCAGATCAAGAGGTCCCTAGTTTAAATCTGGGTGCCCCCTTGTCCAACTGTTTTACCTGAAGAAAACATTTACAATCTTAGCATTTTATGTAATGAGCGACACATTTCTACTTTTGAAATACTCCTGATCATCTCCTGAAACGTAGGGTAAACACCATTAAGCTGTTTCGGATTTCTTTGTATGATACAAGTTGTGTATTACATTCACCCAAGTTCTACTGGTGATATTATCAGTTTGAAATAGTCCATTGGAAGCTCATATGAATGTTATAAAACTGTGGTGGAAACCAATAATATGCCCTTAATGAAATGTATTAATTTGTACAGCTGACCAGAAGTGCACTGATGTCATTAGTTTTACAAGTTCCATTCAGTCACCCACTCTATCACTTTTTAAAAAAGGGCAGTTTTCAGCATTCAAGGGTTTATGTCAGTGGTGGAGCGTAGGAGTGCAGTTCAAGAAGTCCCTGTTTCATAACCATATACCCTCTTCAATAGATCATGTTAAATTTTTTTTCAACCCAATGCACTGTAAGAAACAATAAGATATATCATCATTTCATATAGAAAACAATGAACAATTGGGTTTAACTATGCTCTTAGCACAAAATCAACAAACTGCAGTAGAGAAGCAGTTACGTTTTGCAGAATTTGTGCATTTGACAAAAGTTTTTTTTCCATGTTCCAAGATCTACATGTGATACGAAATCAATGAATACTTGCAATGGAAACCTCACTGTATTTTACCAAGGCAGATAAAGGACATCTTTTGTACCCCTTATACTTATAAGGAGGGTTTGGTGGCTGAAAATGCATTGCTTTGATGGTGATTGCATGTTGCTTCCACTTTGTACATATTACTGAATAAATAAAGGTGAACATTTCAGAACTGGGGCTATAACTCAGTGGTAGAGCATTTGACCTCATATCAAGAGAAGAGGTCCCTAGGTCAAATCTAGGTGCCCCCTTGTCTAGCTCTTTTACCTGTAAAAATATTTTTTTAAATAAATTGAAGAAAACATTTACAATCTTAGCATTTTATGTAATGAGCAACACATTTCTACATTTGAAATACACCTGATCATCTCCTGAAACATAGGGTAAACACCATTAAGCTGTTTCGGATTTCTTTCTATGATACAAGTTGTGTATTACATTCACCCAAGTTCTACTGGCGATATTATCAGTTTGAAATAGTCCATTGGAAGCTCATATGAATGTTATAAAACTGTGGTGGAAACTTATAATATGCCCTTAATGAAATGTATTAGTTTGTACAGCTGACCAAAAGTGCACTGATGTCATTAGTTCTACAAGTTCCATTCAGTCACCCACTCTATCACTTTTTAAAAAAAGGCAGTTTTCAGCATTCAAGGGTTTATGTCAGTGGTAGAGCGTAGGAGTGCAGTCCAAGAAGTCCCTGTTTCATAACCATTTACCCTCTTCAATAGATCCTGTTAAAATGTTTTTCAACCCAATGCACTGTAAGAAACAATAAGATAAATCATAATTTTTTATGGAAAACAATGAACAATTGGGTTTAACTATGCTCTTAGCACAAAATCAACAAACTGCAGTAGAGAAGCAGTTACGTTTTGCAGAATTTGTGCATTTGACAAAAGTTTTTTTTACATGTTCCAAGATCTACATGTGATACGAAATGCATGAATTCTTGCAATGGAAACCTCACTGTATTTTACCAAGGCATATAAAGGACATCTTTTGTACCCCTTATACTTATAAGGAGGGTTTGGTGGCTGAAAATGCATTGCTTTGATGGTGATTGCATGTTGCTTCCACTTTGTACATATTACTGAATAAATAAAGGTGAACATTTCAGAAATGGTGGTATGGCTCAGTGGTAGAGCATTTCACTGCAGATTAAGAGGTCCCTAGTTCAAATCTGGGTGCCCCCTTGTCCAACTGTTTTACCTGTAGAAATATTTTTTTTATTAAATAAATTGAAGAAAACATTTACAATCTTAGCATTTTATGTAATGAGCAACACATTTCTACATTTGAAATACTCCTGATCATCTCCTGAAACATAGGGTAAACACCATTAAGCTGTTTCGGATTTCTTTGTATGATACAAGCTGTGTATTACATTCGCCCAAGTTCTACTGGTGATATTATCAGTTTGAAATAGTCCATTGGAACCAATAATATGCCCTTAATGAAATGTATTAATTTGTGCAGCTGACCAGAAGTACACTGATGTCATTAGTTCTGCAAGTTCCATACAGTCAGCCACTCTATCACTTTTTAAAACAGGGCAGTTTTCAACATTCAAGGGTTTATGTCAGTGGTAGAGCGTAGGAGTGTAGTTCAAGAAGTCCCTGTTTCATAACCACATACCCTCTTCAATAGATCCTGTTAAAATGTTTTTCAACCCAATGCACTGTAAGAAACAATAAGATATATCATCATTTCATATACAAAACAATGAACAATTGGGTTTAACTATGCTCTTAGCACAAAATCAACAAACTGCAGAAGAGAAGCAGTTACGTTTTGCAGAATTTGTGCATTTGACAAAAGTTTTTTTTCCATGTTCCAAGATCTACATGTGATACGAAATCAATGAATTCTTGCAATGGAAACCTCACTGTATTTTACCAAGGCAGATAAAGGACATCTTTTGTACCCCTTAAACTTATAAGGAGGGTTTGGTGGCTGAAAATGCATTGCTTTGATGGTGATAGCATGTTGCTTCCACTTTGTACATATTACTGAATAAATAAAGGTGAATATTTCAGAACTGGGGCTATAGCTCAGTGGTAGAGCATTTGACTGCAGATCAAGAGGTCCCTAGTTCAAATCTGGGTGCCCCCTTGTCCAATTGTTTTACCTGTAGAAATAAATTGAAGAAAACATTTACAATCTTAGCATTTTATGTAATGACTAACACATTTCTACATTTGAAATACTCCTGATCATCTCCTGAAACATAGGGTAAACACCATTAAGCTGTTTATGATTTCTTCATATGATACAAGCTGTGTTTTACATTCACCCAAGTTCTACTGTGATATTATCAGTTTGAAATAGTCCATTGGAAGCTCATATGAATGATATAAAACTGTGGTGGAAACCAAAAATATGCCCTTAATGAAATGTATTAATTTGTACAGCTGACCAGAAGTGCACTGATGTCATTAGTTCTACAAATTCCATACAGTCACCCACTCAATCACCTTTTTAAAAAAGGGCAGTTTTCAGCATTCAAGGGTTTAACTCAGTGGTAGAGCGTAGGAGTGCAGTTCAAGAAGTCCCTGTTTCATAACCATATACCCTCTTCAATAGATCCTGTTAAAATGTTTTTGAACCCAATGCACTGTAAGAAACAATAAGATATATCATCATTTCATATACAAAACAATGAACAATTGGGTTTAACTATGCTCTTAGCACAAAATCAACAAACTGCAGTAGAGAAGCAGTTACGTTTTGCAGAATTTGTGCGTTTGACACAAGTTTCTGTTCCATGTTCCAAGATCTACATGTGATACGAAATGTATGAATTCTTGCAATGGAAACCTCACTGTATTTTACCAAGGCAGATAAAGGACATCTTTTGTACCCCTTATACTTATAAGGAGGGTTTGGTGGCTGAATTTGCATTGCTTTGATGGTGATTGCATGTTGCTTGCACTTTGTACATATTACTGAATTGATAAAGTAGAATGTTTCAGAACAGTGGGTATAGCTCAGTGGTAGAGAATTTGACTGCAGATCAAGAGGTCCCTAGTTCAAATCTGGGTGCCCCCTTGTCCAACTGTTTTACCTGTAGAAATATTTTTTAAATTAAATAAATTGAAGAAAGCATTTACAATCTTAGCATTTTATGTAATGAGCAACACATTTCTACATTGGAAATACTCCTGATCATCTCCTGAAACATAGGTTAAACACCATGAAACTGTTTAGGATTTCTTCATATGATACAAGCTGTGTTTTACATTCACCCAAGTTCTACTGGTGATATTATCAGTTTGAAATAGTCCATTGGAAGCTCATATGAATGTTATGAAACTGTGGTGGAAACCAATAATATGCCCTTAATGAAATGTATTAATTTGTACAGCTGACCAGAAGTGCACTGATGTCAATAGTTCTACAAGTTCCATACAGTCACCCACTCTATCACCTTTTTTAAAAAGGGCAGTTTTCAGCATTCAAGGGTTTAACTCAGTGGTAGAGCGTAGGAGTGCAGTTCAAGAAGTCCCTGTTTCATAACCATATACCCTCTTCAATAGATCCTGTTAAAATGTTTTTCAACCCAATGCACTGTAAGAAACAATAAGATATATCATCATTTCATATACAAAACAATGAACAATTGGGTTTAACTATGCTCTTAGCACAAAATCAACAAACTGCAGTAGAGAAGCAGTTACGTTTTGCACAATTTTTCTGCATTTGACAAAAGTTCTTTTTCATGTTCCAAGATCTACATGTGATACGAAATGTATGAATTCTTGCAATGGAAACCTCACTGTATTGTACCAAGGCAGATAAAGGACATCTTTTGTACCCCTTATACTTATAAGGAGGGTTTGGTGGCTGAAATTGCATTGCTTTGATGGTGATTGCATGTTGCTTCCACTTTGTACATATTACTGAATAAATAAAGGTGAACATTTCAGAAAGGGGGGTTTAGCTCAGTGGTAGAGCATTTGAATGCAGATGAGTCAAATGGAAACCTCACTGTATTTTACCAAGGCAGATAAAGGACATCTTTTGTACCCCTTATACTTATAAGGAGGGTTTGGTGGCTGAATTTGCATTGCTTTGATGGTGATTGCATGTTGCTTGCACTTTGTACATATTACTGAATTGATAAAGGAGAATGTTTGAGAATTGGGGGTATAGCTCAGTGGTAGAGAATTGGACTGCAGATCAAGAGGTTCCTAGTTCAAATCTGGGTGCCCCCTTGTCCAAATGTTTTACCTGTAGAAATAAATTGAAGAAAACATTTACTATCTTAGCATTTTATGTAATGAGCAACACATTTCCACATTGGAAATACTCCTGATCATCTCCTGAAACATAGGGTAAACACCATGAAACTGTTTAGGATTTCTTCATATGATACAAGCTGTGTTTTACATTCACCCAAGTTCTACTGGTGATATTATCAGTTTGAAATAGTCCATTGGAAGCTCATATGAATGTTATAAAACTGTGGTGGAAACCGATAATATGCCCTTAATGAAATGTATTAATTTGTACAGCTGACCAGAAGTGCACTGATGTCATTAGTTCTACAAGCTCCATACAGTGACCCACTCTATCACCTTTTTAAAAAAGGGCAGTTTTCAGAATTCAATGGTTTACCTCAGCGGTAGAGCGTAGGTGTGCAGTTCAAGAAGTCCCTGTTTCATAACCATATACCCTCTTCAATAGATCCTGTTAAAATGTTTTTCAACCCAATGCACTGTAAGAAACAATAAGATATATCATCATTTCATATACAAAACAATGAACAATTGGGTTTAACTATGCTCTTAGCACAAAATCAACAAACTGCAGTAGAGAAGCAGTTACATTTTGCAGAATGTGTGCATTTGACAAAAGATTTTTTTTCCATGTTCCAAGATCTACATGTGATACGAAATGTATGAATTCTTGCAATGGAAATCTCACTGTATTTTACCAAGGCAGATAAAGGACATCTTTTGTACCCCTTATACTTATAAGGAGGGTTTGGTGGCTGAAATTGCATTGCTTTGATGGTGATTGCATGTTGCTTCCACTTTGTACATATTACTGAATAAATAAAGATGAACATTTCAGAAAGGGGGGTATAGCTCAGTGGTAGAGCATTTGACTGCAGATCAAGAGGTCCCTAGTTTAAATCTGGGTGCCCCCTTGTCCAACTGTTTTACATGTAGAAATAAATTGAAGAAAACATTTACAATCTTAGCATTTTATGTAATGAGCGACACATTTCTACTTTTGAAATACTCCTGATCATCTCCTGAAACATAGGGTAAACACCATTAAGCTGTTTCGGATTTCTATGTATGATACAAGTTGTGTATTACATTCACCCAAGTTCTACTGGTGATATTATCAGTTTGAAATAGTCCATTGGAAGCTCATATGAATGTTATAAAACTGTGGTGGAAATCAATAATATGCCCTTAATGAAATGTATTAATTTGTACAGCTGACCAGAAGTGCACTGATCTCATTAGTTCTACAAGTTCCATACAGTCACCCACTCTATCACTTTTAAAAAAAGGGCAGTTTTCAGCATTCAAGGGTTTAACTCAGTGGTAGAGCGTAGGAGTGCAGTTCAAGAAGTCCCTGCTTCATAACCATATACCCTCTTCAATAGATCATGTTAAAATGTTTTTCAACCCAATGCACTGTAAGAAACAATAAGAAATATCATAATTTTACATAGAAAACAATGAACAATTGGGTTTAACTATGCTCTTAGCACAAAATCAACAAACTGCAGTAGAGAAGCAGTTACGTTTTGCAGAATTTGTGCATTTGACAAAAGTTTTTTTTCCATGTTCCAAGATCTACATGTGATACTAAATCAATGAATTCTTGCAATGGAAACCTCACTGTATTTTACCAAGGCAGATAAAGGACATCTTTTGTACCCCTTATACTTATAAGGAGGGTTTGGTGGCTGAAAATGCATTGCTTTGATGGTGATTGCGTGTTGCTTCCACTTTGTACATATTACTGAATAAATAAAGGTGAACATTTCAAAAATGTGGGTATAGCTCAGTGGTAGAGCATTTCACTGCAGATTAAGAGGTCCCGAGTTCAAATCTGGGTGCCCCCTTGTCCAACTGTTGTACCTGTAGAAATATTTTTTTAATTAAATAAATTGAAGAAAACATTTACAATCTTAGCATTTTATGTAATGAGCAACACATTTCTACATTTGAAATACTCCTGATCATCTCCTGAAACATAGGGTAAACACCATTAAGCTGTTTCGGATTTCTTTGTATGATACAAGCTGTGTATTACATTCACCCAAGTTCTACTGGTGATATTATCAGTTTGAAATAGTGCATTGGAACCAATAATATGACCTTAATGAAATGTATTAATTTGTACAGCTGACCAGAAGTGCACTGATGTCATTAGTTCTACAAGTTCCATACAGTCACCCACTCTATCACCTTTTTAAAAAAGGGCAGTTTTCAGCATTCAAGGGTTTAACTCAGTGGTAGAGCGTAGGAGTGCAGTTCAAGAAGTCCCTGTTTCATAACCATATACCCTCGTCAATAGATCCTGTTAAAATGTTTTTCAACCCAATACACTGTAAGAAACAATTAGATATATCATCATTTCATATACAAAACAATGAACAATTGGGTTTAACTATGCTGTTAGCACAAAATCAACAAACTGCAGTAGAGAAGCAGTTACGTTTTGCAGAATTTGTGCATTTGACAAAAGTTTTTTTTCATGTTCCAAGATCTACATGTGATACGAAATGTATGAATTCTTGCAATGGAAACCTCACTGTATTTTAGCAAGGCAGATAAAGGACATCTTTTCTACCCCTTATTCTTATAAGGAGGGTTTGGTGGCTGAAATTGCATTGCTTTGATGGTGATTGCATGTTGCTTCCACTTTGTACATATTACTGAATAAATAAAGGTGAACATATCAGAAAGGGGGTATAGCTCAGTTGTAGAGCATTTGACTGAAGATCAAGAGGTCCGTAGATCAAATCTCGGTGCCCCCTTGTCCAACTGTTTTATCTGTAGAAATAAATTGAAGAAAACATTTACAATCTTAGCATTTTATGTAATGAGCAACACATTTCTACATTTGAAATACTCCTGATCATCTCCTGAAACATAGGGTAAACACCACTAAGCTGTTTAGGATTTATTCATATGATACAAGCTGTGTTTTACATTCACCCAAGTTCTACTGGTGATATTATCAGTTTGAAATAGTCCATTCGAAGCTCATATGAATGTTATAAAACTCTGGTGGAAACCAATAATATTCCCTTAATGAAATGTATTCATTTGTACAGCTGACCAGAAGTACACTGATGTCATTAGTTCTACAAGTTCCATACAGTCACCCACTCTATCACCTTTTTAAAAAAAAGGGCAGTTTTCAGCATTCAAGGGTTTAACTCAGTGGTAGAGCGTAGGAGTGCAGTTCAAGAAGTCCCCGTTTCATAACCATATACCCTCTTCAATAGATCCTGTTAAAATGTTTTTCAACCCAATGCACTGTAAGAAACAATAAGATATATCATCATTTCATATACAAAACAATGAACAAGGAGGTTTAACTATGCTCTTAGCACAAAATCAACAAACTGCAGTAGAGAAGCAGTTACGTTTTGCAGAATTTGTGCATTTGACAAAAGTTTTTTTTTCATCTTCCACGATCTACATGTGATACGAAATGTATGAATTCTTGCAATGGAAACCTCACTGTATTTTACCAAGGCACATAAAGGACATCCTTCACACCCCATATACTTATAAGGAGGGTTTGGTGGCTGAAAATGCATTGCTTTGATGGTGATTGCATGTTGTTTGCACTTTGTACATATTACAGAATTAATAAAGGAAAACATTTCAGAACTGGGGGTATAGCTCAGTGGTAGAGCATTTGACTGCAGATCAAGAGGTCCCTAGTTCAAATCTGGGTGCCCCCTTGTCCAACTGTTTTACCTGTAGAAATAAATTGCAGAACACATTTACAATCTTAGCATTTTATGTAATGAGCAACACATTTCTACATTTGAAAGACTCCTGATCATCTCCTGAAACATAGGGTAAACACCATGAAACTGTTTAGGATTTCTTCATATGATACAAGCTTTGTTTTACATTCACCCAAGTTCTACTGGTGATATTATCGGTTTGAAATAGTCCATTCGAAGCTCATATGAATGTTATAAAACTCTGGTGGAAACCAATAATATTCCCTTAATGAAATGTATTCATTTGTACAGCTGACCAGAAGTACACTGATGTCATTAGTTCTACAAGTTCCATACAGTCACCCACTCTATCACCTTTTTTAAAAAGGGCAGTTTTCAGCATTCAAGGGTTTAACTCAGTGGTAGAGTGTAGGAGTGCAGTTCAAGAAGTCCCTGTTTCATAACTATATACCCTCTTCAATAGATCCTGTTAAAATGTTTTTCAACCCAATGCACTGTAAGAAACAATAAGATATATCATCATTTCATATACAAAACAATGAACAATTGGGTTTAACTATGCGCTTAGCACAAAATCAACAAACTGCAGTAGAGAAGCAGTTCCTTTTTGCAGAATTTGTGCATTTGACAAAAGTTTCTTTTTCATGTTCCAAGATCTACATGTGATACGAAATGTATGAATTCTTGCAATGGAAACCTCACTGTATTTTACCAAGGCAGATAAAGGACATCTTTTGTACCCCTTATACTTATAAGGAGGGTTTGGTGGCTGAATTTGCATTGCTTTGATGGTGATTGCATGTTGCTTCCACTTTGTACATATTACTGAATAAATAAAGGTGAACATTTCAGAAAGGGGGTATAGCTCAGTGGTAGAGAGTTTGACTACAGATCAAGAGGTCTCTAGTTCAAATCTGGGTGCCCCCTTCTCCAACTGTTTTACCTGTAGAAATAAATTGAAGAAAACCTTTACAATCTTAGCATTTTATGTAAGAGCAACACATTTCTACATTTTAAAGACTCCTGATCATCTCCTGAAACATAGGGTAAACACCATTAAGCTGTTTAGGATTTCTTCATATGATCCAAGCTGGGTTTTACATTCACCCAAGTTCTACTGGTGCTATTATCAGTTTGAAATAGTCCATTGGAAGCTCTTATGAATGTTATAAAACTGTGGTGGAAACCAATAATATTCCTTTAATGAAATGTATTCATTTGTAAAGCTGACCAGAAGTACACTGATGTCATTAGTTCTACAAGTTCCATACAGTCACCCACTCTATCACCTTTTTAAAAAAAGGGCAGTTTTCAGCATTCAAGGGTTTAACTCAGTGGTAGAGCGTAGGAGTGCAGTTCAAGAAGTCCCTGTTCATAACCATATACCCTCTTCAATAGATCCTGTTAAAATGTTTTTCAACCCAATGCACTGTAAGAAACAATAAGATATATCATCATTTCATATACAAAACAATGAACAATTGGGTTTAACCATGCTCTTAGCACAAAATCAACAAACTGCAGTAGAGAAGCAGTTACGTTTTGCAGAATTTGTGCATTTGACAAAAGTTTTTTTTCATGTTCCAAGATCTACATGTGATACGAAATGTATGAATTCTTGCAATGGAAACCTCACTGTATTTTAGCAAGGCAGATAAAGGACATCTTTTCTACCCCTTATTCTTATAAGGAGGGTTTGGTGGCTGAAATTGCATTGCTTTGATGGTGATTGCATGTTGCTTCCACTTTGTACATATTACTGAATAAATAAAGGTGAACATATCAGAAAGGGGGTATAGCTCAGTTGTAGAGCATTTGACTGTAGATCAAGAGGTCCGTAGATCAAATCTCGGTGCCCCCTTGTCCAACTGTTTTATCTGTAGAAATAAATTGAAGAAAACATTTACAATCTTAGCATTTTATGTAATGAGCAACACATTTCTACATTTGAAATGCTCCTGATCATCTCCTGAAACATAGGGTAAACACCACTAAGCTGTTTAGGATTTATTCATATGATACAAGCTGTGTTTTACATTCACCCAAGTTCTACTGGTGATATTATCAGTTTGAAATAGTCCATTGGAAGCTCACATGAATGTTATAAATCTGTGGTGGAAACCAATAATATGCCCTTAATGAAATGTATTAATTTGTACAGCTGACCAGAAGTGCACTGATGTCATTAGTTCTACAAGTTCCATACAGTCACCCACTCTATCACCTTTTTAAAAAAGGGCAGTTTTCAGCATTCAAGGGTTTAACTCAGTGGTAGAGCGTAGGAGTGCAGTTCAAGAAGTCCCTGTTTCATAACCATATACCCTCTTCAATAGATCCTGTTAACATGTTTTTCAACCCAATGCACTGTAAGAAACAATAAAATATATCATCATTTCATATACAAAACAATGAACAATTGGGTTTAACTATGCTCTTAGCACAAAATCAACAAACTGCAGTAGAGAAGCAGTTACGTTTTGCAGAATTTGTGCATTTGACAAAAGTTTTTTTTTTATGTTCCAAGATCTACATGTGATACGAAATGTATGAATTCTTGCAATGGAAACCTCACTGTATTTTACCAAGGCAGATAAAGGACATCTTTTGTACCCCTTATACTTATAAAGAGGGTTTGGTGGCTGAAATTGCATTGCTTTCATGGTGATTGCATGTTGCTTCCACTTTGTACATATTACTGAATAAATAAAGGTAAACATTTCAAAAAGGGGGGTATAGCTCACTGATAGAGCATTTGACTGCAGATGAAGAGGTCCCTAGTTCAAATCTGGGTGCCCTCTTCTCCAACTGTTTTACCTGTAGAAATAAATTGAAGAAAATCTTTACAATCTTAGCATTTTATGTAATGAGCAACACATTTCTACATTTGAAAGACTCCTGATCATCTCCTGAAACATAGGGTAAACACCATGAAACTGTTTAGGATTTCTTCGTATGATACAAGATGTGTTTTACATTCACCCAAGTTCTACTGGTGATATTATCAGTTTGAAATAGTCCATTGGAAGCTCATATGAATGTTATAAAACTGTGGTGGAAACCAATAATATTCCCTTAATGAAATGTATTCATTTGAAAAGCTGACCAGAAGTACACTGATGTCATTAGTTCTACAAGTTCCATACAGTCACCCACTCTATCACCTTTTTAAAAAAAAGGGCAGTTTTCAGCATTCAAGGGTTTAACTCAGTGGTAGAGCGTAGGAGTGCAGTTCAAGAAGTCCCTGTTTCATAACCATATACCCTCTTCAATAGATCCTGTTAAAATGTTTTTCAACCCAATGCACTGTAAGAAACAATAAGATATATCATCATTTCATATACAAAACAATGAACAAGTGGCTTTAACTATGCTCTTAGCACAAAATCAACAAACTGCAGTAGAGAAGCAGTTACGTTTTGCAGAATTTGTGCATTTGACAAAAGTTTTTTTTTCATCTTCCAAGATCTACATGTGATACGAAATGTATGAATTCTTGCAATGGAAACCTCACTGTATTTTACCAAGGCACATAAAGGACATCCTTCACACCCCATATACTTATAAGGAGGGTTTGGTGGCTGAAAATGCATTGCTTTGATGGTGATTGCATGTTGTTTGCACTTTGTACATATTACAGAATTAATAAAGGAAAACATTTCAGAACTGGGGGTATAGCTCAGTGGTAGAGCATTTGACTGCAGATCAAGAGGTCCCTAGTTCAATTCTGGGTGCCCTCTTGTCTAACTGTTTTACCTGTAGAAATAAATTGCAGAACACATTTACAATCTTAGCATTTTATGTAATGAGCAACACATTTCTACATTTGAAAGACTCCTGATCATCTCCTGAAACATAGGGTAAACACCATGAAACTGTTTAGGATTTCTTCATATGATACAAGCTGTGTTTTACATTCACCCAAGTTCTACTGGTGATATTATCAGTTTGAAATAGTCCATTCGAAGCTCATATGAATGTTATAAAACTCTGGTGGAAACCAATAATATTCCCTTAATGAAATGTATTCATTTGTACAGCTGACCAGAAGTACACTGATGTCATTAGTTCTACAAGTTCCATACAGTCACCCACTCTATCACCTTTTTTAAAAAGGGCAGTTTTCAGCATTCAAGGGTTTAACTCAGTGGTAGAGTGTAGGAGTGCAGTTCAAGAAGTCCCTGTTTCATAACTATATACCCTCTTCAATAGATCCTGTTAAAATGTTTTTCAACCCAATGCACTGTAAGAAACAATAAGATATATCATCATTTCATGTACAAAACAATGAACAATTGGGTTTAACTATGCGCTTAGCACAAAATCAACAAACTGCAGTAGAGAAGCAGTTCCTTTTTGCAGAATTTGTGCATTTGACAAAAGTTTCTTTTTCATGTTCCAAGATCTACATGTGATACGAAATGTATGAATTCTTGCAATGGAAACCTCACTGTATTTTACCAAGGCAGATAAAGGACATCTTTTGTACCCCTTATACTTATAAGGAGGGTTTGGTGGCTGAATTTGCATTGCTTTGATGGTGATTGCATGTTGCTTCCACTTTGTACATATTACTGAATAAATAAAGGTGAACATTTCAGAAAGCGGGTATAGCTCAGTGGTAAAGAGTTTGACTACAGATCAAGAGGTCTCTAGTTCAAATCTGGGTGCCCCCTTCTCCAACTGTTTTACCTGTAGAAATAAATTGAAGAAAACCTTTACAATCTTAGCATTTTATGTAAAGAGCAACACATTTCTACATTTTAAAGACTCCTGATCATCTCCTGAAACATAGGGTAAACACCATTAAGCTGTTTAGGATTTCTTCATATGATCCAAGCTGGGTTTTACATTCACCCAAGTTCTACTGGTGATATTATCAGTTTGAAATAGTCCATTGGAAGCTCTTATGAATGTTATAAAACTGTGGTGGAAACCAATAATATGCCCTTAATGAAATGCATTGATTTGTACAGCTGACCAGAAGTGCACTGATGTCATTAGTTCTACAAGTTCCATACAGTCACCCACTCTATCACCTTTTTAAAAAAGGGCAGTTTTCAGCATTCAAGAATTTAACTCAGTGGTAGAGCGTAGGAGTGCAGTTCAAGAAGTCCCTGTTTCATAACCATATACCCTCTTCAATAGATCCTGTTAAAATCTTTTTCAACCCAATGCACTGTAAGAAACAATAAGATATATCATCATTTCATATACAAAACAATGAACAATTGGGTTTAACTAAGCTCTTAGCACAAAATCAACAAACTGCAGTAGAGAAGCAGTTACGTTTTGCAGAATTTGTGCTTTTGACAAAAGATTTTTTTTCAATGTTCCCAGATCTACATGTGATACAAAATGTATGAATTCTTGCAATGGAAACCTCACTGTATTTTACCAAGGCAGATAAAGGACATTTTTTCTACCCCTTATTCTTATAAGGAGGGTTTGGTGGCTGAAATTGCATTGCTTTGATGGTGATTGCATGTTGCTTCCACTTTGTACATATTACTGAATAAATAAAGGTGAACATTTCAAAAAGGGGGGTACAGCTCAGTGGTAGAGCATTTTACTGCAGATCAAGAGGTCCCTAGTTCAAATCTGGGTGCCCCCTTCTCCAACTGTTTTACCTGTAGAAATAAATTGAAGAAAACCTTTACAATCTTAGCATTTTATGTAATGAGCAACACATTTCTACATTTGAAAGACTCCTGATCATCTCCTGAAACATAGGGTAAACACCATGAAACTGTTTAGGATTTCTTCGTATGATACAAGCTGTGTTTTACATTCACCCAAGTTCTACTGGTGATATTATCAGTTTGAAATAGTCCATTGGAAGCCCATATGAATGTTATAAAACTGTGGTGGAAACCAATAATATTCCCTTAATGAAATGTATTCATTTGTACAGCTGACCAGAAGTGCACTGATGTCATTAGTTCTACAAGTTCCATACAGTCACCCACTCTATCACCTTTTTAAAATAAAAGGGCAGTTTTCAGCATTAGAGAGTTAAACTCAGTGGTAGAGCGTAGGAGTGCAGTTCAAGAAGTCCCTGTTTCATAACCATATACCCTCTTCAATAGATCCTGTTAAAATGTTTTTCAACCCAATGCACTGTAAGAAACAATAAGATATATCATGATTTCATATACAAAACAATGAACAATTGGGTTTAACTATGCTCTTAGCACAAAATCAACAAACTGCAGTAGAGAAGCAGTTACGTTTTCCAGAATTTGTGCATTTGACAAAAGTTTTTTTTCATGTTCCAAGATCTACAGGTGATACGAAATGTATGAATTCTTGCAATGGAAACCTCACTGTATTTTACCAAGGCAGATAAAGGACATCTTTTGTACCCCTTATACTTATAAGGAGGGTTTGGTGGCTGAATTTGCAATGCATTGATGGTGATTGCATGTTGCTTGCACTTTGTGTAAGCAACAATAAGATATATCATCATTTCATATACAAAACAATGAACAATTGGGTTTAACTATGCTCTTAGCACAAAATCAACAAACTGCAGTAGAGAAGCAGTTACGTTTTGCAGAATTTGTGCATTTGACAAAAGTTTTTTTTTCATGTTCCAAGATCTACATGTGATACGAAATGTATGAATTCTTGCAATAGAAACCTCACTGTATTTTACCAAGGCAGATAAAGGACATCTTTTGTACCCCTTATACTTATAAGGAGGGTTTGGTGGCTGAAATTGCATTGCTTTGATGGTGATTGCATGTTGCTTCCACTTTGTACATATTACTGAATAAATAAAGGTGAACATTTCAAAAAGGGGGGTATAGCTCAGTGGTAGAGCATTTTACGGCAGATCAAGAGGTCCCTAGTTCAAATCTGGGTGCCCCCTTCTCCAACTGTTTTACCTGTAGAAATAAATTGAAGAAAACCTTTACAATCTTAGCATTTTATGTAATGAGCAACACATTTCTACATTTGAAAGACTCCTGATCATCTCCAGAAACATAGGGTAAACATCATGAAACTGTTTAGGATTTCTTCGTATGATACAAGCTGTGTTTTACATTCACCCAAGTTCTACTGGTGATATTATCAGTTTGAAATAGTCAATTGGAAGCTCATATGAATGTTATAAAACTGTGGTGGAAACCAATAATATTCCCTTAATGAAATGTATTCATTTGTACAGCTGACCAGAAGTACACTGATGTCATTAGTTCTACAAGTTCCATACAGTCACCCACTCTATCACCTTTTTAAAAAAAGGGCAGTTTTCAGCATTCAAGGGTTTAACTCAGTGGTAGAGCGTAGGAGTGCAGTTCAAGAAGTCCCGGTTTCATAACCATATACCCTCTTCAATAGATCCTGTTAAAATGTTTTTCAACCCAATGCACTCTAAGAAACAATAAGATATATCATCATTTCATATACAAAACAATGAACAATTGCGTTTAACTATGCTCTTAGCACAAAATCAACAAACTGCAGTAGAGAAGCAGTTACGTTTTGCAGAATTTGTGCATTTGACAAAAGTTTTTTTTCCATGTTCCAAGATCTACATGTGATACGAAATCAATGAATTCTTGCAATGGAAACCTCACTGTATTTTACCAAGGCAGATAAAGGACATCTTTTGTACCCCTTAAACTTATAAGGAGGGTTTGGTGGCTGAAAATGCATTGCTTTGATGGTGATAGCATGTTGCTTCCACTTTGTACATATTACTGAATAAATAAAGGTGAATATTTCAGAACTGGGGCTATAGCTCAGTGGTAGAGCATTTGACTGCAGATCAAGAGGTCCCTAGTTCAAATCTGGGTGCCCCCTTGTCCAATTGTTTTACCTGTAGAAATAAATTGAAGAAAACATTTACAATCTTAGCATTTTATGTAATGAGCAACACATTTCTACATTTGAAATACTCCTGATCATCATCCGAATCATAGGGTAAACAACATGCAACTGTTTAGGATTTCTTCGTATGATACAAGCTGTGTTTTACATTCACCCAGGTTCTACTGGTGATATTATCAGTTTGAAATAGTCCATTGGAAGCTCATATGAATGTTATAAAACTGTGGTGGAAACCGATAATATGCCCTTAATGACATGTATTAATTTGTACAGCTGACCAGAAGTGCATTAGTGTCATTAGTTCTACAAGTTCCATACAGTCACCCACTCTATCACCTTTTTTAAAAAGGGCAGTTTTCAGCATTCAAGGGTTTAACTCAGTGGTAGAGTGTAGGAGTGCAGTTCAAGAAGTCCCTGTTTCATAACCATATACCCTCTTCAATAGATCCTGTTAAAATGTTTTTCAACCCGATGCACTTTTTGAGAAACAATAGGATATATCATCATTTCATATACAAAACAATGAACAATTGGGTTTAACTATGCTCTTAGCACAAAATCAACAAACTGCACTAGAGAAGCAGTTACATTTTGCAGAATGTGTGCATTTGACAAAAGATTTTTTTTCCATGTTCCAAGATCTACATGTGATACGAAATGTATGAATTCTTGCAATGGAAACCTCACTGTATTTTACCAAGGCAGATAAAGGACATCCTTTACACCCCATATACTTATAAGGAGGGTTTGGTGGCTGAAAATGCATTGCTTTGATGGTGATTGCATGTTACTTGCACTTTGTACATGTTACAGAATTAATAAAGGAGAACATTTCAGTACTGGGGGTATAGCTCAGTGGTAGAGCATTTGACTGCAGATGAAGAGGTCCCTAGTTCAAATCGGGGTGCCCCCTTATCCGACTGTTTTACCTGTAGAAATATTTTTTTAAATAAATTGAAGAAAACATTTACAATCTTAGCATTTTATGTAATGCGCAACACATTTCTACATCGGAAATACTCCTGATCATCATCTGAAACATAGGGTAAACACCATGAAACTGTTTAGGATTTCTTCGTATGATACAAGCTGTGTTTTACATTCACCCAAGTTCTACTGGTGATATTATCAGTTTGAAATAGTCCATTGGCAGCTCATATGAATGTTATAAAATTGTGGTGGAAACCAATAATATGCCCTTAATGAAATGTATTAATTTGTACAGCTGACCAAAAGTGCATTAGTGTCATTAGTTCTACAAGTTCCATACAGTCACCCACTCTATCACTTTTTAAAAAAAGGGCAGTTTTCAGCATTCAAGGGTTTATGTCAGTGGAAGACGGTACGAGTGCAGTTCAAGAAGTCCCTGTTTCATAACCATATACCCTCTTCAATAGATCCTGTTAAAATGTTTTTCAACCCAATGCACTGTAAGAAACAATAAGATATATCTTCATTTCATATACAAAACAATGAACAATTGGGTTTAACTATGCTCTTAGCACAAAATCAACAAACTGCACTAGAGAAGCAGTTACATTTTGCAGAATGTGTGCATTTGACAAAAGATTTTTTTTCCATGTTCCAAGATCTACATGTGATACGAAATGTATGAATTCTTGCAATGGAAACCTCACTGTATTTTACCAAGGCAGATAAAGGACTTCCTTTACACCCCATATACTAATAAGGAGGGTTTGGTGGCTGAAAATGCATTGCTTTGATGGTGATTGCATGTTGCTTGCACTTTGTACATATTACAGAATTAATAAAGGAGAACATTTCTGAACTGGTGGTATAGCTCAGTGGTAGAGCATTTGACTGCAGATCAAGAGGTCCCTAGTTCAAATCTGGGTGCCCCCTTATCCAACTGTTTTACCTGTAGAAATATTTTTTTAATTAAATAAATTGAAGAAAACATTTACAATCTTAGCATTTTATGTAATGAGCAACACATTTCTACATTTGAAAAGACTCCTGATCATCTCCTGAAACATAGGGTAAACACCATTAAGCTGTTTAGGATTTCTTCATGTGATGCAAGCTGGGTTTTACATTCACCCAAGTTGTACTGGTTTATTATCAGTTTGAAATAGTCCATTGGAAGCTCATATGAATGTTATAAAACTGTGGTGGAAACCAATAATATGCCCTTAATTAAATGTATTAATTTGAACAGCTAACCAGAAGTGCACTGATGTCATTAGTTCTACAAGTTCCATACAGTCACCCACTCTATCACCTTTTTTAAAAAGGGCAGTTTTCAGCATTCAAGGGTTTAACTCAGTGGTAGAGTGTAGGAGTGCAGTTCAAGAAGTCCCTGTTTCATAACCATATACCCTCTTCAATAGATCCTTTTAAAATGTTTTTCAACCCAATGCACTGTAAGAAACAATAATATATATCATCATTTCATATACAAAACAATGAACAATTGGGTTTAACTATACTCTTAGCACAAAATCAACAAACTGCAGTAGAGAAGCAGTTACATTTTGCAGAATTTGTGCATTTGACAAAAGTTTTTTTTCCATGTTCCAAGATCTACATGTGATACGAAATGTATGAATTCTTGCAATGGAAACCTCACTGTATTTTACCAAGGCAGATAAAGGACATCTTGTGTACCCCTTATACTTATAAGGAGGGTTTGGTGGCTGAAAATGCATTGCTTTGATGGTGATTGCATGTTGCTTCCACTTTGAACATATTACTGAATAAATAAAGGTGAACATTTCAGAACTGGGGGGTATAGCTCAGTGGTAGAGCATTTAACTGCAGATCAAGAGGTTCCTAGTTCAAATCTGGGTGCCCCCTTGTCCACTGTTTTACCTGTAGAAATAAATTGAAGAAAACATTTACAATCTTATGCCCTTAATTAGATGTATTAATTTGAACAGCTAACCAGAAGTGCACTGATGTCATTAGTTCTACAAGTTCCATACAGTCACCCACTCTATCGCCTTTTTTAAAAAGGGCAGTTTTCAGCATTCAAGGGTTTAACTCAGTGGTAGAGTGTAGGAGTGCAGTTCAAGAAGTCCCTGTTTCATAACCATATACCCTCTTCAATAGATCCTGTTAAAATGTTTTTCAACCCAATGCACTTTTTGAGAAACAATAGGATATATCATCATTTCATATACAAAACAATGAACAATTGGGTTTAACTATGCTCTTAGCACAAAATCAACAAGCTGCACTAGAGAAGCAGTTACATTTTGCAGAATGTGTGCATTTGACAAAAGATTTTTTTTCCATGTTCCAAGATCTACATGTGATACGAAATGTATGAATTCTTGCAATGGAAACCTCACTGTATTTTACCAAGGCAGATAAAGGACATCCTTTACACCCCATATACTAATAAGGAGGGTTTGGTGGCTGAAAATGCATTGCTTTGATGGTGATTGCATGTTGCTTGCACTTTGTACATATTACAGAATTAATAAAGGAGAGCTTTTCTGAACGGGTGGTATAGCTCAGTGGTAGAGCATTTGACTGCAGATCAAGAGGTCCCTAGTTCAAATCTGGGTGCCCCCTTCTCCAGCTGTTTTACCTGTAGAAATAAATTGAAGAAAACCTTTACAAACTTAGCATGTTATTTAATGAGCAACACATTTCTACATTTGAAAGACTCCTGATCATCTTGAAGTGGGAGAATGGAAGACCAGGCTCCCGTCCTTCACCTCTCGCGCTTGGCCTAGAGGGTCACGGCCCAGACACCCGCCGCGAGAAGAGTTTGTCCATTTACCAGACGACCAGGTACCCTGGTACAGGAACATACGGATGTGTCCAGCAGCCCGCACTGGCCATGCCGACACCTGCGGCTCGGATCAGCTAGACTAAAAACCACACGTCGTTAGAGATGCCATGACGACCTAGACAACGGGAAGCACATCTGTACAAATATACACACTTAACATTTCCACACCAATCTACACGAAGAACATACTCAGTGCTCTGACGTAGGCGACAGGCATATTCACGGACGTGCATCTTTATTATTTTTACATAGGCTTTCAGAACGCAGAAACGCAAGACGCATCATGAACTCATCTATAACGCTTGCTCACGCTTCTCTTGAAACCCGTTACCACCATGAGAGGTATAATGGAAACACGATACTGGTCATGGAAATATATGCCATTATAACCCAAAAGCACCTATGCACCAAACAGACTACTTAAGCACCAGGCCCGAGTAGGCCTCAAACAAGAGCTCCTGTGGACATTAACAAAGCAAGAGTCAGGTTGCTGATCCTGCAGAAAGAACCCGGTGGAGCAACCAGCCAAGGTCGCAATGTTGCAAACCCACATCCAAGAACAAATCATCAAAGGCACGATGTTGCAACCTCGCACTCCGCGCCTCAACGATAAAGGCACGCCGACAAATTAAACCAGACGCGCAGTAGAAAAAACAATATTAATTGTGCAGAATTCTGCCTCTTTCACGGTCCCTCCCCACGTGACCAAGCCGAACCTGACGAGATGCCAAAACCCAGGAGAGAAAAGGCGTCTGGGTCCCTCACTACGAGACACAGGCCGATACACTTGAAAGGCTCAATGGACATCTGCTACAGTGGGAGCGGTCAGCCTTCCACCTATGAATAAATCCTCATATTGTCTGCACGTACCCATATTGAAACATTGTTGCAAACACAGGTACACCGAGAGCTGGGAACAACGGTGGTCCCAGGCTGGGAAGCTCACGGATGCACCAATCAGAACATGGGGCTCTTATCTCAGACGTCAGTAATACTAGCCAATCCTCAGGAGTCTTCATGTAACAATTCTTATGTATCTAATTGTAGGGACAACCCAGATATACCACCTGACTACACCTTGTCCACTAATATCATTCTCTATATGTGTACTATACTAACCCTACCACTCGAGCAACCAATTAAGAGTGGCGATAGGTTTTTTGTTAACTTTCTGAAGTGACGCAAGTAGCGCGTCATAATGCAGTAAAAAGGGCCTGCGTGCCCCACGATTGTGTGTGTGTCAGGACGAACGCGTACGCTCCTTGACCCATCCCTGCCGTTTTGTCTAAATAAACAGCAGAGTCACCTTGCTCCTTGTGTGTGTCTCATACTCTATCTCGTCTGGGATATACGGGAGGAGTTGGGGCCTCCCTGCCCGGAGGTCTGCGGACGGCCCGGCCGACCCCGGCAGAATTTCCCCCCGACAATCTCCTGAAACATAGGGAAAACACCTTGAAACTGTTTAGCATTTCTTCGTATGATACAAGCTGTGTTTTACATTCACCCAAGTTCTACTGGTGATATTATCAGTTTGAAATAGTCCATTGGAAGCTCATATGAATGTTATAAAACTGTGGTGGAAACCAATAATATTCCCTTAATGAAATGTATTCATTTGTACAGCTGACCAGAAGTACACTGATGTCATTAGTTCTACAAGTTCCATACAGTCACCCACTCTATCACCTTTTTAAAAACAGGGCAGTTTTCAGCATTCAAGGGTTTAACTCAGTGGTAGAGCGTAGGGGTGCAGTTCAAGAAGTCCCTGTTTCATAACCATATACCCTCTTCAATAGATCCTGTTAAAATGTTTTTGAACCCAATGCACTGTAAGAAACAATAAGATATATCATCATATCATATACAAAACAATGAACAATTGGGTTTAACTATACTCTTAGCACAAAATCAACAAACTGCAGTAGAGAAGCAGTTACATTTTGCAGAATTTGTGCATTTGACAAAAGTTTTTTTTCCATGTTCCAAGATCTACATGTGATACGAAATGTATGAATTCTTGCAATGGAAACCTCACTGTATTTTACCAAGGCAGATAAAGGACATCTTGTGTACCCCTTATACTTATAAGGAGGGTTTGGTGGCTGAAAATGCATTGCTTTGATGGTGATTGCATGTTGCTTCCACTTTGAACATATTACTGAATAAATAAAGGTGAACATTTCAGAACTGGGGGGTATAGCTCAGTGGTAGAGCATTTAACTGCAGATCAAGAGGTTCCTAGTTCAAATCTGGGTGCCCCCTTGTCCAACTGTTTTACCTGTAGAAATATTTTTTTAATTAAATAAATTGAAGAAAACATTTACAATCTTAGCATTTTATGTAATGAGCAACACATTTCTACATTTGAAATACTCCTGATCATCTCCTGAAAAATAGGGTAAATACCATTAAGCTGTTTCGGATTTCTTTGTATGATACAAGTTGTGTATTACATTCACCCAAGTTCTACTGGTGATATTATCAGTTTGAAATAGTCGATTGGAAGCTCATATGAATGTTAGAAAACTGTGGTGGAAACCAATAATATGCCCTTAATGAAATGTATAAATTTGTACAGCTGACCAGAAGTGCACTGATGTCATTAGTTCTACAAGTTCCATACAGTCACCCACTATATCACTTTTTAAAAAAGGGCAGTTTTCAGCATTCAAGGGTTTATGTCAGTGGTAGAGCGTAGGAGTGCAGTTCAAGAAGTCCCTGTTTCATAACCATATACCGTCTTCAATAGATCCTGTCAAAATGTTTTTCAACCCAATGCACTGTAAGAAACAATAAGATATATCATCATTTCATATACAAAACAATGAACAATTGGGTTTTACTATGCTCTTAGCACACAATCAACAAACTGCCGTAGAGAAGCAGTTACGTTTTGCAGAATTTGTGCATTTGACAAAAGTTTTTTTTCCATGTTCCAAGATCTACATGTGATACGAAATGTATGAATTCTTGCAATGGAAACCTCACTGTATTTTACCAAGGCAGATAAAGGACATCTTTTGTACCCCTTATACTTATAAGGAGGGTTTGGTGGCTGAAAAGGCATTGCTTTGATGGTGATTGCATGTTGCTTCCACTTTGTACAAATTATTGAATAAATAAAGGTGAACATTTCAGAACTGGGGGTATAGCTCAGTGGTAGAGCATTTGACTGCAGATCAAGAAGTTCCTAGTTCAAATCTGGGTGCCCCCTTGTCCACTGTTTTACCTGTAGAAATAAATTGAAGAAAACATTTACAATCTTAGAATTTTATGTAATGAGCAACACATTTCTACATTTGAAAGACTCCTGATCATCTCCTGAAACATAGGGTAAACACCATTAAGCTGTTTAGGATTTCTTCATGTGATGCAAGCTGTGTTGTACATTCACCCAAGTTCTACTGGTGATATTATCAGTTTGAAATAGTCCATTGGAAGCTCATATGAATGTTATAAAACTGTGGTGGAAACCAATAATATTCCCTTAATGAAATGTATAAATTTGTACAGCTGACCAGAAGTGCACTGATGTCATTAGTTCTACAAGTTCCATACAGTCACCTACTATATCACTTTTTAAAAAAAGAGCAGTTTTCAGCATTCAAGGGTTTAACTCAGTGATAGAGTGTAGGAGTGCAGTTCAAGAAGTCCCTGTTTCATAACCATATACCCTCTTCAATAGATCCTGTCAAAATGTATTTCAACCCAATGCACTGTAAGAAACAATAAGATATATCATCATTTCATATACAAAACAATGAACAATTGGGTTTTACTATGCTCTTAGCACAAAATCAACAAACTGCAGTAGAGAAGCAGTTACGTTTTGCAGAATTTGTGCATTTGACAAAAGATTTTTTTTCCATGTTCCAAGATCTACATGTGATACGAAATGTATGATTTCTTGCAATGGAAACCTCACTGTATTTTACCAATGCAGATAAAGGACATCCTTCGCACCCCATATACTTATAAGGAGGGTTTGGTGGCTGAAAATGCATTGCTTTGATGGTGATTGCATGTTGCTTGCACTTTGTACATATTACTGAATTAATAAAGGGGAAGATTTCAGAACTGGGGTTATAGCTCAGTGGTAGAGCATTCGACTGCGGATCAAGAGGTCCCTAGTTCAAATCTGGGTGCCCCCTTGTCCAACTTTTTTACCTGTAGAAATATTTTTTTAATTAAATAAATTGAAGAAAACTTTTACAATCTTAGCATTTTATGTAATGAGCAACACATTTCTACATTTGAAATACTCCTGATCATCTCCTGAAACATAGGGTAAACACCATTAAGCTGTTTCGGATTTCTTTGTATGATACAAGTTGTGTATTACATTCACACAAGTTCTACTGGTGATATTATCAGTTTGAAATAGTCCATTGGAAGCTCATATGAATGTTATAAAACTGTGGTGGAAACCAATAATATGCCCTTAATGAAATGTATTAATTTGTACAGCTGACCAGAAGTGCACTGATGTCATTAGTTCTACAATTTCCATACAGTCACCCGCTCTATCACCTTTTTTAAAAAGGGCAGTTTTCAGCATTCAAGGGTTTAACTCAGTGGTAGAGCGTAGGAGTGCAGTTCAAGAAGTCCCTGTTTCATAACCATATACCCACTTCAATAGATCCTGTCAAAATGTATTTCAACCCAATGCACTGTAAGAAACAATAAGATATATCATCATTTCATATACAAAACAATGAACAATTGGGTTTTACTATGCTCTTAGCACAAAATCAACAAACTGCAGTAGAGAAGCAGTTACGTTTTGCAGAATTTGTGCATTTGACAAAAGTTTTTTTTCCATATTCCAAGATCTACATGTGATACGTAATCTATGAATTCTTGCAATGGAAACCTCACTGTATTTTACCAAGGCAGATAAAGGACATTTTTTCTACCCCTTATTCTTATAAGGAGGGTTTGGTGGCTGAAATTGCATTGCTTTGATGGTGATTGCATGTTGCTTCCACTTTGTACATATTACTGAATAAATAAAGGTGAACATTTCAGAACTGGGGGTATAGCTCAGTGGTAGAGCATTTGACTGAAGGTCAGGAGGTCCCTAGTTCAAATCTGGGTGCCCCCCTTGTCCAACTGTTTTACCGGTAGAAATATTTTATTAATTAAATAAATTGAAGAAAACTTTTACAATCTTAGCATTTTATGTAATGAGCAACACATTTCTACATTTGAAATACTCCTGATCATCTCCTGAAACATAGGGTAAACACCATTAAGCTGTTTCGGATTTCTTTGTATGATACAAGTTGTGTATTACATTCACACAAGTTCTACTGGTGATATTATCAGTTTGAAATAGTCCATTGGAAGCCCATATGAATGTTATAAAACTGTGGTGGAAACCAATAATATTCCCTTAATGAAATGTATTCATTTGTACAGCTGACCAGAAGTGCACTGATGTCATTAGTTCTACAAGTTCCATACAGTCACCCACTCTATCACCTTTTTAAAATAAAAGGGCAGTTTTCAGCATTAGAGAGTTAAACTCAGTGGTAGAGCGTAGGAGTGCAGTTCAAGAAGTCCCTGTTTCATAACCATATACCCTCTTCAATAGATCCTGTTAAAATGTTTTTCAACCTAATGCACTGTAAGAAACAATGAGATATATCATCATTTCATATACAAAACAATGAACAATTGGGTTTTACTATGCTCTTTGCACAAAATCAACAAACTGCAGTAGAGAAGCAGTTACGTTTTGCAGAATTTGTGCATTTGACAAAAGTTTTTTTTCCATGTTCCAAGATCTACATGTGATACGAAATGTATGAATTCTTGCAATGGAAACCTCACTGTATTTTACCAAGGCAGATAAAGGACATCTTTTGTACCCCTTATACTTATAAGGAGGGTTTGGTGGCTGAAAATGCATTGCTTTGATGGTGATTGCATGTTGCTTCCACTTTGTACATATTACTGAATAAATAATGGTGAACATTTCCGAAATGGGGGTAAAGCTCAGTGGTAGAGCATTTCACTGGAGATCAAGAGGTCCCTAGTTCAAATCTGGGTGCACCCTTGTTCAGCTGTTTTACCTGTAGAAATATTTTTTTAATTAAATACATTGAGGAAAACATTTACAATCTTAGCATTTTATGTAATGAGCAACACATTTCTACATTTGAAATACTCCTGATCATCTCCTGAAACATAGGGTAAACACCATTAAGCTGTTTAGGATTTCTTCATATGATACAAGATGTGTTTTACATTCACCCAAGTTCTACTGCTGATATTATCAGTTTGAAATAGTCCATTGGAAGCTCATATGAATGTTATAAAACTGTGGTGGAAACCAATAATATGCCCTCAATGAAATGTGTTGATTTGTACAGCTGACCAGAAGTGCACTGATGTCATTAGTTCTACAAGTTCCATACAGTCACCCACTCTATCACCTTTTTAAAAAAGGGCAGTTTTCAGCATTCAAGGGTTTAACTCAGTGGTAGAGCGTGGGAGTGCAGTTCAAGAAGTCCCTGTTTCATAACAATATACCCTCTTCAATAGATCCTGTTAAAATGTTTTTCATCCAAATGCACTGTAAGAAACAAGAGGATATATCATCATTTCATATAAAAAAACAATGAACAATTGGGTTTAACTATGCTCTTAGCACAAAATCAACAAACTGCAGTATAGAAGCACTTACGTTTTGCAGAATTTGTGCATTTGACAAAAGTTTTTTTTTCCATGTTCCAAGATCTACATGTGATACGAAATGTATGAATTCTTGCAATGGAAACCTCACTGTATTTTACCAAGGCAGATAAAGGACATCCTTCGCACCCCATATACTTATAAGGAGGGTTTGGTGGCTGAAAATGCATTGCTTTGATGGTGATTGCATGTTGCTTCCACTTTGTACATATTACTGAATAAAAATAGGTGAACATTTTAGAATTGGGGGTATAGCTCCGTGGTAGAGCATTTGCTTGCAGCTCAAGAGGTCCCTAGTTCAAATCTAGGTGCCCTCTTGTCCAACTGTTTTACCTGTAGAAATATTTTTTTAATTAAATAAATTGAAGAAAACATTTACAATCTTAGCATTTTATGTAATGAGCAACACATTTCTACATTTGAAACACTCCTGATCATCTCCTGAAACATAGGGTAAACACCATTAAGCTGTTTAGGATTTCTTCATATGATACAAGCTGTGTTTTACATTCACCCAAGTTCTACTGGTGATAATATCAGTTTGAAATAGTCCATTGGAAGCTCATATGAATGTTATAAAACCGTGGTGGAAACCAATAATATGACCTTAATGAAATGTATTTATTTGTACAGCTGACCAGAAGTGCACTGATGTCATTAGTTCTACAAGTTCCATACAGTCACCCACTCTATCACTTTTTTAAAAAAGGGCAGTTTTCAGCATTCAAGGGTTTATGTCAATGGTAGAGCGTAGGAGTGCAGTTCATGAAGTCCCTGTTTCATAACCATATACCCTCTTCAATAAATCCTGTCAAAATGTTTTTCAAGCCAATGCACTGTAATAAACAATAAGATATATCATCATTTCATAGACAAAACAATGAACAATTGGGTTTAACTATGCTCTTAGCACAAAATCAACAAACTGCAGTAGAGAAGCTGTTACGTTTTGTAGAATTTGTGCATTTGACAAAAGTGTTTTTTCCATGTTCCAAGATCTACATGTGATACGAAATGTATGAATTCTTGCAATGGAAACCTCACTGTATTTTACCAAGGCAGATAAAGGACATCTTGTGTACCCCTTATAGTTATAAGGAGGGTTTGGTGGCTAAAAATGCATTGCTTTGATGGTGATTGCATGTTGCTTGCACTTTGTAAATATTACTGAATTAATAAAGAAAATAATTTCAGAACTGGGGGTATAGCTCAGTGGTAGAGCATTTGACTGCAGATCAGGAGGTCCCTAGTTCAAATCTGGGTGCCCCCTTGCCCAACTGTTATACCTGTAGAAATGTTTTTTTAATTAAATAAATTGAAGAAAACATTTACAATCTTAGCATTTGATGTAATGAGCAACACATTTGTACATTTTAAATACTCCTGATCATCACCTGAAACATAGGGTAAACACCATTAAGCTGTTTAGGATTTCTTCATATGATACAAGCTGTGTTTTACATTCACCCAAGTTCTATTGGTGATATGATTAGTTTGAAATAGTCCATTGGAAGTTCATATGAATGTTATAAAACTGTGGTGGAAACCAATAATATGCCCTTAATGAAATGTATTAATTTGTACAGCTGACCAGAAGTGCACTGATGTTATTAGTTCTACAAGTTCCATACAGTCACCCACTCTATCACCTTTTTAAAAAAGGGCAGTTTTCAGCATTCAAGGGTTTATGTCAGTGGTAGAGCATAGGAGTGCTTTTCAAGAAGTCCCTGTTTCATAGCCATATACCCTCTTCAATGGATCCTGTTAAAATGTTTTTCAACCCAATGCACTGTAAGAAACAATAGGATATATCATCATTTCATATACAAAACAATGAACAATTGGGTTTAACTATGTGCTTAGCACAAAATCAACAAACTGCAGCAGAGAAGCAGTTACATTTTGCAGAATTTGTGCATTTGACAAAAGATTTTTTTTCCATGTTCCAAGATCTACATGTGATACGAAATGTATGAATTCTTGCAATGGAAACCTCACTGTATTTTACCAAGGCAGATAAAGGACATCCTTCGCACCCCATATACTTATAAGGATGGTTTGGTGGCTGAAAATGCATTGCTTTGATGGTGATTGCATGTTGCTTGCACTTTGTACATATTACTGAATTAATAAAGGTGAACATTTCAGAAATGGGGTTATAGCTCAGGGGTAGAGCATTTCACTGCAGATCAAGAGGTCCCTAGTTCAAATCTGAGTGCCCCCTTGTCCAACTGTTTTACCTGTAGAAATATTTATCAATTAAATAAATTGAAGTAAACATTTACAATCTTAGCATTTTATGTAATGAGCAACACTTTTCTACATTTGAAATACTCCTGATCATCACCTGAAACATAGGGTAAACACCATTAAGCTGTTTAGGATTTCTTCATATGATACAAGCTGTGTTTTACATTCACCCAAGTTCTACTGGTGATATGATCAGTTTGAAATGGTCCATTGGAAGCTCATATGAATGTTATAAAACTGTGGTGGAAACCAATAATGTGCCCTTAATGAAATGTATTAATTTGTACAGCTGACCAGAAGTGCACTGATGTCATTAGTTCTACAAGTTCCATAGAGTCACCCATTCTATCACCTTTTTAAAAAAGGGCAGTTTTCAACATTGAAGGGTTTATGTCAGTGGTAGAGCGTAGGAGTGCAGTTCAAGAAGTCCCTGTTTCATAACAATATACCCTCTTCAATAGATCCTGTTAAAATATTTTTCATCCCAATGCACTGTAAGAAACAATAGGATATATCATCATTTCATATAAAAAACAATGAACAATTGGGTTTAACTATGCTCTTAGCACAACATCAACAAACTGCAGTAGAGAAGCAGTTACGTTTTGCAGAATTTGTGCATTTGACAAAAGTTTTTTTCCATGTTCCAAGATCTACATGTGATACGAAATGTATGAATTCTTGCAATGTAAACCTCACTATATTTTACCAAGGCAAATAAAGGACATCCTTCGCACCCCATATACTTATAAGGAGGTTTTGGTGGCTGAAAATGCATTGCTTTGATGGTGATTGCATGTTGCTTGCGCTTTGTACATATTACTGAATTAATAAAGGCGAACATTTTTGAACTGCGGGTATAGCTCAGGGGTAGAGCATTTGACTGCAGATCAAGAGGTCCCTAGTTCAAATCTGGGTGCCCCCTTGCCCAACTGTTATACCTGTAGAAATGTTTTTTTAATTGAAGAAAACATTTACAATCTTAGCATTTTATGTAATGAGCAACACATTTCTACATTTGAAATACTCCTGATCATCTCCTGAAACATAGGGTAAATACCATTAAGCTGTTTCGGATTTCTTCATATGATACAAGCTGTGTTTTACATTCACCCGAGTTCTACTCGTGATATTATCAGTTTGAAACAGTCCATTGGAAGCTCATATGAATGTTATAAAACTGTGGTGGAAACCAATAATATGCCCTTAAGGAAATGTATTAATTTGTACAGCTGACCAGAAGTGCACTGATGTCATTAGTTCTACACGTTCCATACAGTCACCCACTCTATCACCTTTTTAAAAAAGGGCAGTTTACGCATTCAAGGATTTAACTCAGTGGTAGAGCGTAGGAGTGCAGTTCAAGAAGTCCCTGATTCATAACAATATACCCTCTTCAGTAGATCCTGTTAAAATGTTTTTCATCCCAATGCACTGTAAGAAACAATAGGATATATTATCATTTCATATAAAAAACAATGAACAATTGGGTTTAACTATGCTCTTAGCACACGATCAACAAAATTCAGTAGAGAAATAGATACGTTTTGCATAATTTGTGCATTTGACAAAAGTTTTTTTTCCATGTTCCAAGATCTACATGTGATACGAAATGTATGAATTAATGCAATGGAAACCTCACTGTATTTTACCAAGGCAGATAAAGGACATTCTTCGCACCCCACATACTTATAAGGAGGGTTTGGTGGCTGAAAATGCATTGCTTTGATGGTGATTGCATGTTGCTTGCACTTTGTACATATTACTGAATTAATAAAGGTCCGCTTTTCAGAACTGGGGGTATAGCTCAGTGGCAGAGCATTTGACTGCAGATCAAGAGGTCCCTAGTTCAAATCTGGGTGCCCCCTTGTTCAACTGTTTTACCTGTAGAAATATTTTTTTAATTAAATAAATTGAAGAAAACATTTACAATCTTAGCATTTTATGTAATGAGCAACACATTTCTACATTTGAAATACTCCTGATCATCTCCTGAAACATAGGGTAAACACCATGAAACTGTTTAGGATTTCTTCATATGATACAAGCTGTGTTTTACATTCACCCAAGTTCTACTCGTGATATTATCAGTTTGAAATAGTCCATTGGAATCTCATATGAATGTTATAAAACTGTGGTGGAAACCAATAATATGCCCTTAATTAAATGTATTAATTTGTACAGCTGACCAGAAGTGCATTGATGTCATTAGTTTTACAAGTTCCATACAGTCACCCACTCTATCACCTTTTTAAAAAAGGGCAGTTTTCAGCATTCAAGGGTTTAACTCAGTGGAAGAGCATAGGAGTGCAGTTCAAGAAGTCCCTGTTTCATAACCATATACCCTCGTCAATAGATCCTGTTAAAATGTATTTTTTAACCCAATGCACTGTAAGAAACAATAAGATATATCATCATTTCATATACAAAACAATGAACAATTGGGTTTAACTATGCTCTTAGCACACGATCAACAAAATTCAGTAGAGAAACAGATACGTTTTGCAGAATGTGTGCATTTGACAAAAGTTTTTTTTCCATGTTCCAAGATCTACATGTGATACGAAATGTATGAATTAATGCAATGGAAACCTCACTGTATTTTACCAAGGCAGATAAAGGACATCTTTTGTACCCCATATACTTATAAGGAGGGTATGGTGGCTGAAAATGCATTGCTTTGATGGTGATTGCATGTTGCTTGCACTTTGTACATATTACTGAATTAATAAAGGTGAACTTTTCAGAACTGGGGGTATAGCTCAGTGGTAGAGAATTTGACTGCATATCAAGAGGTTCCTAGTTCAAATCTGGGTGCCCCCTTGTCCAACTGTTTTACCTGTAGAAGAAAACATTTACAATCTTAGCATTTGATGTAATGAGCAACACATTTCTACTTTGAAATACTCCTGATCATCATCTGAAACATAGGGTAAACACCATTAAGCTGTTTAGGATTTCTTCATATGATACAAGCTGTGTTTTACATTCACCCAAGTTCTATTGGTGATATGATTAGTTTGAAATAGTCCATTGGAAGCTCATATGAATGTTATAAAACTGTGGTGGAAACCAATAATATGCCCTTAATGAAATGTATTAATTTGTACAGCTGACCAGAAGTGCACTGATGTCATTAGTTCTACAAGTTCCATACAGTCACCCACTCTATCACCTTTTTAAAAAAGGGCAGTTTTCAGCATTCAAGGGTTTATGTCAGTGGTAGAGCGTAGGAGTGCTTGTCAAGAAGTCCCTGTTTCATAACCATATACTCTCTTCAATAGATACTGTTAAAATGTTTTTCAACCCAATGCACTGTAAGAAACAATAGGATATATCATCATTTCATATACAAAACAATGAACAATTGGGTTTAACTATGTGCTTAGCACAAAATCAACAAACTGCAGTAGAGAAGCAGTTACATTTTGCAGAATTTGTGCATTTGACAAACGATTTTTTTCCATGTTCCAAGATCTACATGTGATACGAAATGTATGAATTCTTGCAATGGAAACCTCACTGTATTTTACCAAGGCAGATAAAGGACATCCTTCGCACCCCATATACTTATAAAGAGGGTTTGGTGGCTGAAAATGCATTGCTTTGATGGTGATTGCATGTTGCTTGCACTTTGTACATATTACTGAATTAATAAAGGTGAACTTTTCAGAACTGGGAGTACAGCTCAGTGGTAGAGCATTTGACTGCACATCAAGAGCTCCCTATTTCAAATCTGGGTGCCGACTTGTTCAACTGTTTTACCTATAGAAAAAAACATTTACAATCTTAGCATTTGATGTAATGAGCAACACATTTCTACATTTGAAATACTCCTGATCATCACCTGAAACATAGGGTAAACACCATTAAGCTGTTTAGGATTACTTCATATGATACAAGCTGTGTTTTACATTCACCCAAGTTCTACTGGTGATATTATCAGTTTGAAATAGTCCATTGGAAGCTCATATGAATGTTATAAAACTGTGGTGGAAAGCAATAATATGCCCTTAATGAAATGTATTAATTTGTACAGCTGACCAGAAGTGCACTGATGTCATTAGTTCTACAAGTTCCATACAGTCACCCACTCGATCACCTTTTTAAAAAAGGGCAGTTTTCAGCATTCAAGGGTTTAACTCAGTGGTAGAGCGTAGGAGCACAGTTCAAGAAGTTCCTGTTTCATAACCATATACCCTCATCAATAGATCCTGTTAAAATGTTTTTCAACCCAATGCATTGTAAGAAACAATAGGATATATCATCAATTCATATAAAAAACAATGAACAATTGGGTTTAACTATGCTCTTAGCACAAAATCAACAAACTGCAGTAGAGAAGCAGTTACGTTTTGCAGAATTTGTGCATTTGACAAAAGTTTTTTTTCCATGTTACAAGATCTACATGTGATACGAAATGTATGAATTCTTGCAATGTAAACCTCACTATATTTTACCAAGGCAGATAAAGGACATCCTTCGCACCCCATATACTTATAAGGAGGTTTTGGTGGCTGAAAATGCATTGCTTTGATGGTGATTGCATGTTGCTTGCGCTTTGTACATATTACTGAATTAATAAAGGCGAACATTTTTGAACTGTGGGTATAGCTCAGTGGTAGAGCATTGGACTGAAGATCAAGAGGTCCCTAGTTCAAATCTGGGTGCCCCCTTGCCCAACTGTTATACCTGTAGAAATGTTTTTTTAATTAAATAAATTGAAGAAAACATTTACAATCTTAGCATTTTATGTAATGAGCAACACATTTCTACATTTGAAATACTCCTGATCATCTCCTGAAACATAGGGTAAATACCATTAAGCTGTTTCGGATTTCTTCATATGATACAAGCTGTGTTTTACATTCACCCAAGTTCTACTCGTGATATTATCAGTTTGAAACAGTCCATTGGAAGCTCATATGAATGTTATAAAACTGTGGTGGAAACCAATAATATGCCCTTAAGGAATTGTATTAATTTGTACAGCTGACCAGAAGTGCACTGATGTAATTAGTTCTACAAGTTCCATACAGTCACCCACTCTATCACCTTTTTAAAAAAGGGCAGTTTTCAGCATTCAAGGATTTAACTCAGTGGTAGAGCGTAGGAGTGCAGTTCAAGAAGTCCCTGTTTCATAACAATATACCCTCTTCAGTAGATCCTGTTAAAATGTTTTTCATCCCAATGCACTGTAAGAAACAATAGGATATATTATCATTTCATATAAAAAAACAATGAACAATTGGGTTTAACTATGCTCTTAGCACAAAATCAACAAACTGCAGTAGAGAAGCAGTTACATTTTGCATAATTTGTGCATTTGACAAAAGATTTTTTTTCCATGTTCCAAGATCTACATGTGATACGAAATGTATGAATTCTTGCAATGGAAATCTCACTGTATTTTACCAAGGCAGATAAAGGACATCCTTCGCACCCCATATACTTATAAGGAGGGTTTGGTGGCTGAAAATGCATTGCTTTGATGGTGATTGCATGTTGCTTGCACTTTGTACATATTACTGAATTAATAAAGATCCAATTTTCAGAACTGGGTGTATAGCTCAGTGGCAGAGCATTTGACTGCAGATCAAGAGGTCCCTAGTTCAAATCTGGATGCCCCCTTGTTCAACTGTTTTACCTGTAGAATTTTTTTTTAATTAAATAAATTGAAGAAAACATTTACAATCTTAGCATTTGATGTAATGAGCAACACATTTCTACATTTGAAATACTCCTGATCATCTCCTGAAACATAGGGTAAACACCATGAAACTGTTTAGGATTTCTTCATATGATACAAGCTGTGTTTTACATTCACCCAAGTTCTACTCGTGATATTATCAGTTTGAAATAGTCCATTGGAAGCTCATATGAATGTTATAAAACTGTGGTGGAAACCAATAATATGCCCTTAATTAAATGTATTAATTTGTACAGCTGACCAGAAGTGCACTGATGTCATTAGTACTACAGGTTCCATACAGTCACCCACTCTATCACCTTTTTAAAAAAGGGCAGTTTTCAGCATTCAAGGGTTTAACTCAGTGGAAGAGCATAGGAGTGCAGTTCAAGAAGTCCCTGTTTCATAACCATATACCCTCGTCAATAGATCCTGTTAAAATGTATTTTTTAACCCAATGCACTGTAAGAAACAATAAGATATATCATCATTTCATATACAAAACAATGAACAATTGGGTTTAACTATGCTCTTATCACAAGATCAACAAAATGCAGTAGAGAAACAGATACGTTTTGCAGAATGTGTGCATTTGACAAAAGTTTTTTTTCCATGTTCCAAGATCTACATGTGATACGAAATGTATGAATTAATGCAATGGAAACCTCACTGTATTTTACCAAGGCAGATAAAGGACATCTTTTGTACCCCATATACTTATAAGGAGGGTATGGTGGCTGAAAATGCATTGCTTTGATGGTGATTGCATGTTGCTTGCACTTTGTACATATTACTGAATTAATAAAGGTGAACTTTTCAGAACTGGGGGTATAGCTCAGTGGTAGAGAATTTGACTGCATATCAAGAGGTCCATAGTTCAAATCTGGGTGCCCCCTTGTCCAACTGTTTTACCTGTAGAAGAAAACATTTACAATCTTAGCATTTGATGTAATGAGCAACACATTTCTACATTTGAAATACTCCTGATCATCACCTGAAACATAGGGTAAACACCATTAAGCTGTTTAGGATTTCTTCATATGATACAAGATGTGTTTTACATTCACCAAAGTTCTATTGGTGATATGATTAGTTTGAAATAGTCCATTGGAAGCTCATATGAATGTTATAAAACTGTGGTGGAAACCAATAATATGCCCTTAATGAAATGTATTAATTTGTACAGCTGACCAGAAGTGCACTGATGTCATTAGTTCTACAAGTTCCATACAGTCACCCACTCTATCACCTTTTTAAAAAAGGGCAGTTTTCAGCATTCAAGGGTTTAACTCAGTGGTAGAGCGTAGGAGTACAGTTCAAGAAGTTCCTGTTTCATAACCATATACCCTCATCAATAGATCCTGTTAAAATGTTTTTCAACCCAATGCATTGTAAGAAACAATAGGATATATCATCAATTCATATAAAAAACAATGAACAATTGGGTTTAACTATGCCCTTAGCACAAAATCAACAAACTGCAGTACAGAAGCAGTTACGTTTTGCAGAATTTGTGCATTTGACAAAAGTTTTTTTTCCATGTTCCAAGATCTACATGTGATACGAAATGTATGAATTCTTGCAATGGAAACCTCACTGTATTTTACCAAGGCAGATAAAGGACATCCTTCGCACCCCATATACTTATAAGGAGGGTTTGGTGGCTGAAAAGCATTGCTTTGATGGTGATTGCATGTTGCTTGCACTTTGTACATATTACAGAATTAATAAAGGTGAACTTTTCAGATTTGGGGGTATAGCTCAGTGGTAGAGCATTTGACTGCAGATCAAGAGGTCCCTAGTTCAAATCTGGGTGCACCCTTGTTCAACTGTTTTACCTGTGGACATTTTTTTTTAATTAAATACATTGAAGAAAACATTTACAATCTTAGCATTTTGTGTAATGAGCAACACATTTCTACATTTGAAATACTCCTGATCATCTCCTGAAACATAGGGTAAACACCATGAAACTGTTTAGGATTTCTTCATATGATACAAGCTGTGTTTTACTTTCACCCAAGTTCTACCGGTGATATTATCAGTTTGAAATAGTCCATTGGATGCTCATATGAATGTTATAAAACTGTGGTGGAAACCAATAATATGCCCTTAATGAAATGTATTAATTTGTACAGCTGACCAGAAGTGCACTAATGTCATTAGTTCTACAAGTTCCATACAGTCACCCACTCTATCACCTTTTTAAAAAAGGGCGGTTTTCAGCATTCAAGGGTTCAACTCAGTGGTAGAGCGTAGGAGTACAGTTCAAGAAGTTCCTGTTGCATAACCATATACCCTCATCAATAGATCCTGTTAAAATGTTTTTCAACCCAATGCATTGTAAGAAACAATAGGATATATCATCAATTCATATAAAAAACAATGAACAATTGGGTTTAACTATGCTCTTAGCACAAAATCAACAAACTGCAGTAGAGAAGCAGTTACGTTTTGCAGAATGTGTGCATTTGACAAAATATGTTTTTTTCCATGTTCCAAGATCTACATGTGATACGAAATGTATGAATTCTTGCAATGGAAACCTCACTGTATTTTACCAAGGCAGATAAAGGACCTCTTTTGTACCCCTTATACATATAATGAGGGTTTGGTGGCTGAAAATGAATTGCTTTGATGGTGATTGCATGTTGCTTCCACTTTGTACATATTACTGAATAAATAAAGGTGAACATTTTAGAAATGGGGTTATAGCTCAGGGGTAGAGCATTTCACTGCAGATCAAGAGGTCCCTAGTTCAAATCTGGGTGCCCCCGTGTCCAACTGTTTTACCTGTAGAAATATTTATCAATTAAATAAATTGAAGTAAACATTTACAATCTTAGCATTTTATGTAATGATCAACACTTTTCTACATTTGAAATACTCCTGATCATCACCTGAAACATAGGGTAAACACCATTAAGCTGTTTAGGATTTCTTCATATGATACAAGCTGTGTTTTACATTCACCCAAGTTCTACTGGTGATATGATCAGTTTGAAATGGTCCATTGGAAGCTCATATGAATGTTATAAATCTGTGGTGGAAACCAATAATGTGCCCTTAATGAAATGTATTAATTTGTACAGCTGACCAGAAGTGCACTGATGTCATTAGTTCTACAAGTTCCATAGAGTCACCCACTCTATCACCTTTTTAAAAAAGGGCAGTTTTCAACATTGAAGGGTTTATGTCAGTGGTATAGCGTAGGAGTGTAGTTCAAGAAGTCCCTGTTTGATAACCATATACCCTCTTGAATAGATACTGTTAAAATGTTTTTCAACCCAATGCACTGTAAGAAACAATAGGATATATCATCATTTCATATACAAAACAATGAACAATTGGGTTTAACTATGCTCTTAGCACAACATCAACAAACTGCAGTAGAGAAGCAGTTACATTTTGCAGAATTTGTGCATTTGACAAAAGATTTTTTTCCATGTTCCAAGATCTACATGTGATACGAAATGTATGAATTCTTGCAATGGAAACCTCACTGTATTTTACCAAGGCAGATAAAGGACATCCTTCGCACCCCATATACTTATAAGGAGGGTTTGGTGGCTGAAAAGCATTGCTTTGATGGTGATTGCATGTTGCTTGCACTTTGTACATATTACAGAATTAATAAAGGTGAATTTTTCAGATCTGGGGGTATAGCTCAGTGGTAGAGCATTTGACTGCAGTTCAAGAGGTCCCTAGTTCAAATCTGGGTGCCCCCTTGTTCAACTGTTTTACCTGTGGACATTTTTTTTTAATTAAATAAATTGAAGAAAACATTTACAATCTTAGCATTTTGTGTAATGAGCAACACATTTCTACATTTGAAATACTCCTGATCATCTCCTGAAACATAGGGTAAACACCATGAAACTGTTTAGGATTTCTTCATATGATACAAGCTCTGTTTTACTTTCACCCAAGTTCTACTGGTGATATTATCAGTTTGAAATAGTCCATTGGAAGCTCATATGAATGTTATAAAACTGTGTTGGAAACCAACAATACGCCCTTAATGAAATGTATTAATTTGAACAGATGACCAGAAGTGCACTGATGTCATTAGTTCTACAAGTTCCATACAGTCACCCACTCTATCACCTTTTTAAAAAAGGGCAGTTTTCAACATTCAAGGGTTTATGTCAGTGGTAGAGCGTAGGAGTGTAGTTCAAGAAGTCCCTGTTTCATAACCATATACCCTCTTCAATAGATCCTGTTAAAATGTTTTTCAACCCAATGCACTGTAAGAAACAATATGATATATCATCATTTCATATACAAAACAATTAACAATTGGGTTTAACTATGCTCTTAGCACAAAATCAACAAACTGCAGTAGAGAAGCAGTTACATTTTGCAGAATTTGTGCATTTGACAAAAGATTTTTTTTCCATGTTCCAAGATCTACATGTGGTACGAAATGTATGAATTCTTGCAATGGAAACCTCACTGTATTTTACCAAGGCAGATAAAGGACATCCTTTGCACCCCATATACTTATAAGGAGGGTTTGGTGGCTGAAAATGCATTGCTTTGATGGTGATTGCATGTTGCTTGCACTTTGTACATATTACTGAATTAATAAAGGTGAGCTTTTCAGAACTGGGGGTATAGCTCAGTGGTAGGGCTATTGACTGCAGATCAAGAGGTCCCTAGTTCAAATCTGGGTGCCACCCTTGTTCAACTGTTTTACCTGTAGAAAAAAACTTTTACAATCTTAGCATTTGATGTAATGAGCAACACATTTCTACATTTGAAATACTCCTTATCATCTCCTGAAACATAGGGTAAACACGATGAAACTGTTTAGGATTTCTTCATATGATACAAGCTGTGTTTTACATTCACCCAAGTTCTACTGGTGATATTATCAGTTTGAAATAGTCCGATGTAAGCTCATATGAATGTTATAAAACTGTGGTGGAAACCAATAATATGCCCTTAATGAAATGTATTAATTTGTACAGCTGACCAGAAGTGCACTGATGTCATTAGTTCTACAAGTTCCATACAGTCACCCACTCTATCACCTTTTTAAAAAAGGGCAGTTTTCAGCATTCAAGGGTTTATGTCAGTGGTAGAGCGTAGGCGTGCTTTTCAAGAAGTCCCTGTTTCATAACCATATACCCTCTTCAATAGATCCTGCTAAAATGTTTTTGAACCCAATGCACTGTAAGAAACAATAGGATATATCATCATTTCATATACAAAACAATGAACAATTGGGTTTAACTATGCGCTTGGCACAAAATCAACAAACTGCAGTAGTGAAGCAGTTACATTTTGCAGAATTTGTGCATTTGACAAAAGATTTTTTTTCCATGTTCCAAAGATCTACATGTGATACGAAATGTATCAATTCTTGCAATGGAAACCTAACTGTATTTTACCAAGGCAGATAAAGGACAACCTTCGCACCCCATATACTTATAAGGAGGGTTTGGTGGCTGAAAATGCCTTGCTTTGATTGTGATTGCATGTTGCTTGCACTTTGTACATATTACTGAATTAATAAAGGTGAGCTTTTTAGAACTGGGAGTACAACTCAGTGGTAGAGCATTTGACTGCAGATCAAGAGGTCCCTAGTTCAAATCGGGGTGCCCCCTTGTCCAACTGTTTTACCTGTAGAAATATTTCTCAATTGAATAAATTGAAGTAAACATTTACAATCTTAGCATTTTATGTAATGAGCAACACTTTTCTACATTTGAAATACTCCTGATCATCACCTGAAACATAGGGTAAACACCATTAAGCTGTTTAGGATTTCTTCATATGATACAAGCTGTGTTTTACATTCACCCAAGTTCTACTGGTGATATGATCAGCTTGAAATGGTCCATTGGAAGCTCATATGAATGTTATAAAAATGTGCTGGAAACCAATAATGTGCCCTTAATGAAATGTATTAATTTGTACAGCTGAGCAAAAGTGCACTGATGTCATTAGTTCTACAAGTTCCATAGAGTCACCCACTCTATCAACTTTTAAAAAAGGGCACTTTTCAACATTCAAGGGTTTATGTCAGTGGTAGAGCGTAGGAGTGTAGTTCAAGAAGTCCCTGTTTCATAACCATATACCCTCTTCAATAGATCCTGTTAAAATGTTTTTCAACCCAATGCACTGTAAGAAACAATAGGATATATCATCATTTCATATACAAAACAATGAACAATTGGGTTTAACTATGCTCTTAGCACAACATCAACAAACTGCAGTAGAGAAGCAGTTACATTTTGCAGAATTTGTGCATTTGACAAAAGATTTTTTTTCCATGTTCCAAGATCTACATGTGATACGAAATGTATGAATTCTTGCAATGGAAACCTCACTGTATTTTACCAAGGCAGATAAAGGACATCCTTCGCACCCCATATACTTATAAGGAGGATTTGGTGGCTGAAAATGCATTGCTTTGATGGTGATTGCATGTTGCTTGCACTTTGTACATATTACTGAATTAATAAAGGTGAACTTTTCAGAACTGGGGGTATAGCTCAGTGGTGGAGCATTTGACTGCAGATCAAGAGGTCCCTAGTTCAAATCTGGGTGCCCCCTTGTTCAACTGTTTTACCTGTAGAAAAAAACATTTACAATCTTAGCATTTGATGTAATGAGCAACACATTTCTACATTTGAAATACTCCTGATCATCTCCTGAAACATAGGGTAAACACCATGAAACTGTTTAGGATTTCTTCATATGATACATGCTGTGTTTTACATTCACCCATGTTCTACTGGTGATATTATCAGTTTGAAATAGTCCATTGGAAGCTCATAGGAATGTTATAAAACTGTGGTGGAAACCAATAATATGCCCTTAATGAAATGTATTAATTTGTACAGCTGACCAGAAGTGCACTGATGTCATTAGTTATACCAGTTCCATACAGTCACCCACTCTCTCACCTTTTTAAAAAAGGGCAGTTTTCAGCATTCAAGGGTTTAACTCAGTGGTAGAGCGTAGGAGTGCAGTTCAAGAAGTCCCTGTTTCATAACCATATACCCTCGTCAATAGATCCTGTTAAAATGTTTTTCAACCCAATGCACTGTAAGAAACAATAGGATATATCATCATTTCATATAAAAAACAATGAACAATTGGGTTTAACTATGCTCTTAGCACAAACTCAACAAACTGCAGTAGAGAAGCAGTTACGTTTTGCGGAATTTGTGCATTTGACAAAAGCTTTTTTTCCATGTTCCAAGATCTACATGTGATACGAAATGTATGAATTCTTGCAATGGAAACCTCACTGTATTTTACCAAGGCAGATAAAGGACATCTTTTGTACCCCTTATACATATAATGAGGGTTTGGTGGCTGAAAATGAATTGCTTTGATGGTGATTGCATGTTGCTTCCACTTTGTACATATTACTGAATAAATAAAGGGGAACATTTCAGAAATGGGGTTACAGCTCAGGGGTAGAGCATTTCACTGCAGAACAAGAAGTCCCTAGTTCAAATCTGGGTGCCCCCTTGTCCAACTGTTTTACCTGTAGAAATATTTCTCAATTGAATAAATTGAAGTAAACATTTACAATCTTAGCATTTTATGTAATGAGCAACACTTTTCCACATTTGAAATACTCCTGATCATCACCTGAAACATAGGGTAAACACCATTAAGCTGTTTAGGATTTCTTCATATGATACAAGCTGTGTTTTACATTCACCCAAGTTCTACTGGTGATATGATCAGTTTGAAATGGTCCATTGGAAGCTCATATGAATGTTATAAAAATGTGCTGGAAACCAATAATGTGCCCTTAATGAAATGTATTAATTTGTACAGCTGAGCAAAAGTGCACTGATGTCATTAGTTTTACAAGTTCCATAGAGTCACCCACTCTATCACCTTTTTAAAAAAGGGCAGTTTTCAACATTGAAGGGTTTATGTCAGTGGTAGAGCGTAGGAGTGTAGTTCAAGAAGTCCCTGTTTCATAACCATATACTCTCTTCAATAGATACTGTTAAAATGTTTTTCAACCCAATGCACTGTAAGAAACAATAGGATATATCATCATTTCATATACAAAACAATGAACAATTGGGTTTAACTATGCTCTTAGCACAACATCAACAAACTGCAGTAGAGAAGCAGTTACATTTTGCAGAATTTGTGCATTTGACAAAAGATTTTTTTTCCATGTTCCAAGATCTACATGTGATACGAAATGTATGAATTCTTGCAATGGAAACCTCACTGTATTTTACCAAGGCAGATAAAGGACATCCTTCGCACCCCATATACTTATAAGGAGGATTTGGTGGCTGAAAATGCATTGCTTTGATGGTGATTGCATGTTGCTTGCACTTTGTACATATTACTGAATTAATAAAGGTGAACTTTTCAGAACTGGGGGTATAGCTCAGTGGTAGAGCATTTGACTGCAGATCAAGAAGTCCCTAGTTCAAATCTGGGTGCCCCCTTGTTCAACTGTTTTACCTGTAGAAAAAAACATTTACAATCTTAGCATTTGATGTAATGAGCAACACATTTCTACATTTGAAATACTCCTGATCATCTCCTGAAACATAGGGTAAACAACATGAAACTGTTTAGGATTTCTTCATATGATACAAGCTGTGTTTTACATTCACCCAAGTTCTACTGGTGATATTATCAGTTTGAAATAGTCCATTGGAAGCTCATATGAATGTTATAAAACTGTGGTGGAAAGCAATAATATGCCCTTAATGAAATGTATTAATTTGTACAGCTGACCGGAAGTGCACTGATGTCATTAGTTCTACAAGTTCCATAGAGTCACCCACTCTATCACCTTTTTAAAAAAGGGCAGTTTTCAACATTGAAGGGTTTATGTCAGTAGTAGGGCGTAGGAGTGTAGTTCAAGAAGTCCCTGTTTCATAACCATATACCCTCTTCAATAGATCCTGTTAAAATGTTTTTCAACCCAATGCACTTTAAGAAACAATAGGATATATCATCATTTCATATACAAAACAATGTACAATTGGGTTTAACTCTGCTCTTAGCACAAAATCAACAAACTGCAGTAGAGAAGCAGTTACATTTTGCAGAATTTGTGCATTTGACAAAAGATTTTTTTTCCATGTTCCAAGATCTACATGTGATACGAAATGTATGAATTCTTGCAATGGAAACCTCACTGTATTTTACCAAGGCAGATAAAGGACATCCTTCGCACCCCATATACTTATAAGGAGGGTTTGGTGGCTGAAAATGCATTGCTTTGATGGTGATTGCATGTTGCTTGCACTTTGTACTTTTTACTGAATTAATAAAGGTGAACATTTCAGAACTTGGGGTATAGCTCAGTGGTAGAGCATGTGGCTGCAGATCAAAAGGTCCCTAGTTCAAATCTGGGTGCAACCTTGTTCAAATCTTTTACCTGTAGAAATATTTTTTTAATTAAATAAATTGAAGAAAACATTTACAATCTTAGCATTTTATGTAATGAGCAACACATTTCTACATTTGAAATACTCCTGATCATCTCCTGAAACATAGGGTAAACACCATTAAGCTGTTTAGGATTTCTTCTACTGATACAAGCTGTCTTTTACATTCACCCAAGTTCTACTGGTGATATGATCAGTTTGAAATAGTCCATTGGAAGCTCATATGAATGTTATAAAACTGTGGTGGAAACCAATAATATGCCCTTAATGAAATGTATTAATTTGTACAGCTGACCAGAAGTGCACTGATGTCATTAGTTCTACAAGTTCCATACAGTCACCCACACTATCACCTTTTTATAAAGGGCAGTTTTCAACATTGAAGGGTTTATGTCAGTGGTAGAGCGTAGGAGTATAGTTCAAGAAGTCCCTGTTTCATAACCATATACCCTCTTCAATAGATCCTGTTAAAATGTGTTTCAACCCAATGCACTGTAAGAAACAATAGGATATATCATCATTTCATATACAAAACAATGAACAATTGAGTTTAACTATGCTCTTAGCACAAAATCAACAAACTGCAGTAGAGAAGCAGTTACATTTTGCATAATGTGTGCATTTGACAAAAGATTTTTTTCCATGTTCCAAGATCTACATGTGGTACGAAATGTATGAATTCTTGCAATGGAAACCTCACTGTATTTTACCATGGCAGATAAAGTACATCCTTCGCACCCCATATACTTATAAGGAGGGTTTGGTGGCTGAAATTGCATTGCTTTGATGGTGATTGCATGTTGCTTGCACTTTGTACATATTACTGAATTAATAAAGGTGAACCTTTCAGAACTGGGGGTATAGCTCAGTGGTAGAGCATTTGACTGCAGATCAAGAGGTCCCTAGTTCAAATCTGGGTGCCCCCTTGTTCAACTGTTTTACCTGTAGAAATTTTTTTTTAATTAAATAAATTGAAGAAAACATTTTCAATCTTAGCATTTTATGTAATGAGCAACACATTTCTACATTTGAAATGCTCCTGATCATCTCCTGAAACATGGGGTAAACACCATGAAACTGTTTAGGATTTCTTCATATGATACAAGCTGTGTTTTACATTCACCCAAGTTCTACTGGTGATATTATCCGTGTGAAATAGTCCATTGGAAGCTCATATGAATGTTATAAAACTGTGGTGGAAACCAATAATATGCCCTTAATGAAATGTATTAATTTGTACAGCTGACCAGAAGTGCACTGATGTCATTAGTTCTACAAGTTCCATAGAGTCACCCACTCTATCACCTTTTTAAAAAAGGGCAGTTTTCAACATTGAAGGGTTTATGTCAGTGGTAGAGCGTAGGAGTGTAGTTCAAGAAGTCCCTGTTGCATAACCATATACCCTCTTCAATAGATCCTGTTAAAATGTTTTTCAACCCAATGCACTGTAAGAAACAATAGGATATATCATCATTCCATATACAAAACAATGAACAATTGGGTTTAACTATGCTCTTAGCACAAAATAAACAAACTGCAGTAGAGAAGCAGTTACATTTTGCAGAATTTGTGCATTTGACAAAAGATTTTTTTTCCATGTTCCAAGATCTATATGTGATACGAAATGTATGAATTCTTGCAATGGAAACCTCACTGTATTTTACCAAGGCAGATAAAGGACATCCTTCGCACCCCTTATACTTATAAGGAGGGTTTGGTGGCTGAACATGCATTGCTTTGATGGTGATTGCATGTTGCTTCCACTTTGTACATATTACTGAATAAATAAAGGTGAACATTCCAGAAATGGGGGTATAGCTCAGGGGTAGAGCATTTCACTGCAAATCAAAAGGTCCCTAATTCAAATCTGGGTGCCCCCTTGTCCAACTGTTTTACCTGTAGATATATTTTTTTAATTAAATAAATTGAAGTAAACATTTACAATTTTAGCATTTTATGTAATGAGCAACACATTTCTACATTTGAAATACTCCTGATCATCACCTGAAACATAGGGTAAACACCATTACGCTGTTTAGGATTTCTTCATATGATACAAGCTGTGTTTCACATTCACCCAAGTTCTACTGGTGATATGATCAGTTTGAAATAGTCCATTGGAAGCTCATATGAATGTTATAAATCTGTGGTGGAAACCAATAATATGCCCTTAATGAAATGTATTAATTTGTACAGCTGACCAGAAGTGCACTGATGTCATTAGTTCTACAAGTTCCATACAGTTACCCACTCTATCACCTTTTTTAAAAAAGGGCAGTTTTCAACATTCAAGGGTTTATGTCAGTGGTAGAGCATAGGCGTGTAGTTCAAGAAGTCCCTGTTTCATAACCATATACCCTCTTCAATAGATCCTGTTAAAATGTTTTTCAACCCAATGCACTGTAAGAAACAATAGGATATATCATCATTTCATATACAAAACAATGAACAATTGAGTTTAACTATGCTCTTAGCACAAAACCAACAAACTGCAGTAGAGAAGCAGTTACATTTTGGAGAATTTGTGCATTTGACAAAAGATTTTTTTCCATGTTCCAAGATCTACATGTGGTACGAAATGTATGAATTCTTGCAATGGAAACCTCACTGTATTTTACCAAGGCAGATAAAGGATATCCTTCGCACCCCATATACTTATAAGGAGGGTTTGGTGGCTGAAATTGCATTGCTTTGATGGTGATTGCATGTTGCTTGCACTTTGTACATATTACTGAATTAATAATGGTGAACTTTTCAGAACTGGGGGTATAGCTCAGTGGTAGAGCATTTCACTGCAGATCAAGATGTCCCTAGTTCAAATCTGGGTGCCCCCTTGTTCAACTGTTTTACCTGTAGAAATATTTTTTTATTAAATAAATTGAAGAAAACATTTACAATCTTAGCATTTTATGTAATGAGCAACACATTTCTACATTTGAAATACTCCTGATCATCTCCTGAAACACAGGGTAAACACCATGAAACTGTTTAGGATTTCTTCATATGATACAAGCTGTGTTTTAAATTCACCCAAGTTCAACTGGTGATATTATCAGTTTGAAATAGTCCATTGGAAGCTCATATGAATGTTATAAAACTGTGGTGGAAACCAATAATATGCCCTAAATGAAATGTATTAATTTGTACAGCTGACCAGAAGTGCACTGATGTCATTAGTTCTACAAGTTCCATACAGTCACCCACTCTATCACCTTTTTAAAAAAGGGCAGTTTTCAGCATTCAAGGGTTTCACTCAGTGGTAGAGCGTAGGAATGCAGTTCAAGAAGTCCCTGTTTCATAAACATATACCCTCTTCAATAGATCCTGTTAAAATGTTTTTCAACCCAATGCACTGTAAGAAAAAATAAGATATATCATCATTTCATATACAAAACAATGAACAATTGGGTTTAACTATGCTGTTAGCACAAAATCAACAAACTGCAGTAGAGAAGCAGTTACGTTTTGCGGAATTTGTGCATTTGACAAAAGTTTTTTTTCCATGTTCCAAGATCTACATGTGATACGAAATGTATGAATTCTTGCAATGGAAACCTCACTGTATTTTACCAAGGCAGATAAAGGACATCTTTTGTACCCCTTATACATATAATGAGGGTGTGGTGGCTGAAAATGAATTGCTTTGATGGTGATTGGATGTTGCTTCCACTTTGTACATATTACTGAATAAATAAAGGTGAACATTTCAGAAATGTGGTTATAGCTCAGGGATAGAGCATTTCACTGCAGATCAAGAGGTCCCTAGTTCAAATCGGGGTGCCCCGTTGTCCAACTGTTTTACCTGTAGAAATATTTCTCAATTGAATAAATTGAAGTAAACATTTACAATCTTAGCATTTTATGTAATGAGCAACACTTTTCTACATTTGAAATACTCCTGATCATCACCTGAAACATAGGGTAAACACCATTAAGCTGTTTAGGATTTCTTCATATGATACAAGCTGTGTTTTACATTCACCCAAGTTCTACTGGTGATATGATCAGCTTGAAATGGTCCATTGGAAGCTCATATGAATGTTATAAAAATGTGCTGGAAACCAATAATGTGCCCTTAATGAAATGTATTAATTTGTACAGCTGAGCAAAAGTGCACTGATGTCATTAGTTCTACAAGTTCCATAGAGTCACCCACTCTATCAACTTTTTAAAAAAGGGCAGTTTTCAACATTCAAGGGTTTATGTCAGTGGTAGAGCGTAGGAGTGTAGTTCAAGAAGTCCCTGTTTCATAACCATATACCCTCTTCAATAGATCCTGTTAAAATGTTTTTCAACCCAATGCACTGTAAGAAACAATAGGATATATCATCATTTCATATACAAAACAATGAACAATTGGGTTTAACTATGCTCTTAGCACAACATCAACAAACTGCAGTAGAGAAGCAGTTACATTTTGCAGAATTTGTGCATTTGACAAAAGATTTTTTTTCCATGTTCCAAGATCTACATGTGATACGAAATGTATGAATTCTTAAACCTCACTGTATTTTACCAAGGCAGATAAAGGACATCCTTCGCACCCCATATACTTATAAGGAGTATTTGGTGGCTGAAAATGCATTGCTTTGATGGTGATTGCATGTTGCTTGCACTTTGTACATATTACTGAATTAATAAAGGTGAACTGTTCAGAACTGGGGGTATATCTCAGTGGTAGAGCATTTGACTGCAGATCAAGAGGTCCCTAGTTCAAATCTGGGTGCCCCCTTGTTCAACTGTTTTACCTGTAGAAATATTTTTTTAATTAAATAAATTGAAGAAAACATTTACAATCTTAGCATTTTATGTAATGAGCAACACATTTCTACATTTCAAATACTCCTGATCATCACCTGAAACATAGGGTAAACACCATTAAGCTGTTTAGGATTTCTGCATATGATACAAGCTGTGTTTTACATTCACCCAAGTTCTACTGGTGATATTATCAGTTTGAAATAGTCCATTGGAAGCTCATATGAATGTTATAAAACTGTGGTGGAAACCAATAATATGCCCTTAATGAAATGTATTAATTTGTACAGCTGACCAGAAGTGCACTGATGTCATTAGTTATACAAGTTCCATACAGTCACCCACACTATCACCTTTTTATAAAGGGCAGTTTTCAACATTGAAGGGTTTATGTCAGTGGTAGAGCGTAGGAGTGTAGTTCAAGAAGTCCCTGTTTCATAACCATATACCCTCTTCAATAGATCCTGTTAAAATGTGTTTCAACCCAATGCACTGTAAGAAACAATAGGATATATCATCATTTCATATACAAAACAATGAACAATTGAGTTTAACTATGCTCTTAGCACAAAATCAACAAACTGCAGTAGAGAAGCAGTTACATTTTGCATAATGTGTGCATTTGTCAAAAGATTTTTTTCCATGTTCCAAGATCTACATGTGGTACGAAATGTATGAATTCTTGCAATGGAAACCTCACTGTATTTTACCACGGCAGATAAAGGACATCCTTCGCACCCCATATACTTATAAGGAGGGTTTGGTGGCTGAAATTGCATTGCTTTGATGGTGATTGCATGTTGCTTGCACTTTGTACATATTACTGAATTAATAAAGGTGAACTTTTCAGAACTGGGGGTATAGCTCAGTGGTAGAGCATTTGACTGCAGATCAAGAGGTCCCTAGTTCAAATCTGGGTGCCCCCTTGTTCAACTGTTTTACCTGTAGAATTTTTTTTTTAATTAAATAAATTGAAGAAAACATTTTCAATCTTAGCATTTTATGTAATGAGCAACACATTTCTACATTTGAAATGCTCCTGATCATCTCCTGAAACATGGGGTAAACACCATGAAACTGTTTAGGATTTCTTCATATGATACAAGCTGTGTTTTACATTCACCCAAGTTCTACTGGTGATATTATCAGTTTGAAATAGTCCATTGGAAGCTCATATGAATGTTATAAAACTGTGGTGGAAACCAATAATATGCCCTTAATGAAATGTATTAATTTGTACAGCTGACCAGAAGTGCACTGATGTCATTAGTTCTACAAGTTCCATAGAGTCACCCACTCTATCACCTTTTTAAAAAAGGGCAGTTTTCAACATTGAAGGGTTTATGTCAGTGGTAGAGCGTAGGAGTGTAGTTCAAGAAGTCCCTGTTGCATAACCATATACCCTCTTCAATAGATCCTGTTAAAATGTTTTTCAACCCAATGCACTGTAAGAAACAATAGGATATATCATCATTCCATATACAAAACAATGAACAATTGGGTTTAACTATGCTCTTAGCACACAATCAACAAACTGCAGTAGAGAAGCAGTTACATTTTGCAGAATGTGTGCATTTGACAAAAGATTTTTTTTCCATGTTCCAAGATCTATATGTGATACGAAATGTATGAATTCTTGCAATGGAAACCTCACTGTATTTTACCAAGGCAGATAAAGGACATCCTTCGCACCCCTTATACTTATAAGGAGGGTTTGGTGGCTGAACATGCATTGCTTTGATGGTGATTGCATGTTGCTTCCACTTTGTACATATTACTGAATAAATAAAGGTGAACATTCCAGAAATGGGGGTATAGCTCAGGGGTAGAGCATTTCACTGCAGATCAAAAGGTCCCTAATTCAAATCTGGGTGCCCCCTTGTCCAACTGTTTTACCTGTAGATATATTTTTTTAATTAAATAAATTGAAGTAAACATTTACAATTTTAGCATTTTATGTAATGAGCAACACATTTCTACATTTGAAATACTCCTGATCATCACCTGAAACATAGGGTAAACACCATTACGCTGTTTAGGATTTCTTCATATGATACAAGCTGTGTTTCACATTCACCCAAGTTCTACTGGTGATATGATCAGTTTGAAATAGTCCATTGGAAGCTCATATGAATGTTATAAATCTGTGGTGGAAACCAATAATATGCCCTTAATGAAATGTATTAATTTGTACAGCTGACCAGAAGTGCACTGATGTCATTAGTTCTACAAGTTCCATACAGTTACCCACTCTATCACCTTTTTTAAAAAAGGGCAGTTTTCAACATTCAAGGGTTTATGTCAGTGGTAGAGCATAGGCGTGTAGTTCAAGAAGTCCCTGTTTCATAACCATATACCCTCTTCAATAGATCCTGTTAAAATGTTTTTCAACCCAATGCACTGTAAGAAACAATAGGATATATCATCATTTCATATACAAAACAATGAACAATTGAGTTTAACTATGCTCTTAGCACAAAACCAACAAACTGCAGTAGAGAAGCAGTTACATTTTGGAGAATTTGTGCATTTGACAAAAGATTTTTTTCCATGTTCCAAGATCTACATGTGGTACGAAATGTATGAATTCTTGCAATGGAAACCTCACTGTATTTTACCAAGGCAGATAAAGGATATCCTTCGCACCCCATATACTTATAAGGAGGGTTTGGTGGCTGAAATTGCATTGCTTTGATGGTGATTGCATGTTGCTTGCACTTTGTACATATTACTGAATTAATAATGGTGAACTTTTCAGAACTGGGGGTATAGCTCAGTGGTAGAGCATTTCACTGCAGATCAAGATGTCCCTAGTTCAAATCTGGGTGCCCCCTTGTTCAACTGTTTTACCTGTAGAAATATTTTTTTATTAAATAAATTGAAGAAAACATTTACAATCTTAGCATTTTATGTAATGAGCAACACATTTCTACATTTGAAATACTCCTGATCATCTCCTGAAACACAGGGTAAACACCATGAAACTGTTTAGGATTTCTTCATATGATACAAGCTGTGTTTTAAATTCACCCAAGTTCAACTGGTGATATTATCAGTTTGAAATAGTCCATTGGAAGCTCATATGAATGTTATAAAACTGTGGTGGAAACCAATAATATGCCCTAAATGAAATGTATTAATTTGTACAGCTGACCAGAAGTGCACTGATGTCATTAGTTCTACAAGTTCCATACAGTCACCCACTCTATCACCTTTTTAAAAAAGGGCAGTTTTCAGCATTCAAGGGTTTCACTCAGTGGTAGAGCGTAGGAATGCAGTTCAAGAAGTCCCTGTTTCATAAACATATACCCTCTTCAATAGATCCTGTTAAAATGTTTTTCAACCCAATGCACTGTAAGAAAAAATAAGATATATCATCATTTCATATACAAAACAATGAACAATTGGGTTTAACTATGCTGTTAGCACAAAATCAACAAACTGCAGTAGAGAAGCAGTTACGTTTTGCGGAATTTGTGCATTTGACAAAAGTTTTTTTTCCATGTTCCAAGATCTACATGTGATACGAAATGTATGAATTCTTGCAATGGAAACCTCACTGTATTTTACCAAGGCAGATAAAGGACATCTTTTGTACCCCTTATACATATAATGAGGGTGTGGTGGCTGAAAATGAATTGCTTTGATGGTGATTGGATGTTGCTTCCACTTTGTACATATTACTGAATAAATAAAGGTGAACATTTCAGAAATGTGGTTATAGCTCAGGGATAGAGCATTTCACTGCAGATCAAGAGGTCCCTAGTTCAAATCGGGGTGCCCCGTTGTCCAACTGTTTTACCTGTAGAAATATTTCTCAATTGAATAAATTGAAGTAAACATTTACAATCTTAGCATTTTATGTAATGAGCAACACTTTTCTACATTTGAAATACTCCTGATCATCACCTGAAACATAGGGTAAACACCATTAAGCTGTTTAGGATTTCTTCATATGATACAAGCTGTGTTTTACATTCACCCAAGTTCTACTGGTGATATGATCAGCTTGAAATGGTCCATTGGAAGCTCATATGAATGTTATAAAAATGTGCTGGAAACCAATAATGTGCCCTTAATGAAATGTATTAATTTGTACAGCTGAGCAAAAGTGCACTGATGTCATTAGTTCTACAAGTTCCATAGAGTCACCCACTCTATCAACTTTTTAAAAAAGGGCAGTTTTCAACATTCAAGGGTTTATGTCAGTGGTAGAGCGTAGGAGTGTAGTTCAAGAAGTCCCTGTTTCATAACCATATACCCTCTTCAATAGATCCTGTTAAAATGTTTTTCAACCCAATGCACTGTAAGAAACAATAGGATATATCATCATTTCATATACAAAACAATGAACAATTGGGTTTAACTATGCTCTTAGCACAACATCAACAAACTGCAGTAGAGAAGCAGTTACATTTTGCAGAATTTGTGCATTTGACAAAAGATTTTTTTTCCATGTTCCAAGATCTACATGTGATACGAAATGTATGAATTCTTAAACCTCACTGTATTTTACCAAGGCAGATAAAGGACATCCTTCGCACCCCATATACTTATAAGGAGTATTTGGTGGCTGAAAATGCATTGCTTTGATGGTGATTGCATGTTGCTTGCACTTTGTACATATTACTGAATTAATAAAGGTGAACTGTTCAGAACTGGGGGTATAGCTCAGTGGTAGAGCATTTGACTGCAGATCAAGAGGTCCCTAGTTCAAATCTGGGTGCCCCCTTGTTCAACTGTTTTACCTGTAGAAATATTTTTTTAATTAAATAAATTGAAGAAAACATTTACAATCTTAGCATTTTATGTAATGAGCAACACATTTCTACATTTCAAATACTCCTGATCATCACCTGAAACATAGGGTAAACACCATTAAGCTGTTTAGGATTTCTGCATATGATACAAGCTGTGTTTTACATTCACCCAAGTTCTACTGGTGATATTATCAGTTTGAAATAGTCCATTGGAAGCTCATATGAATGTTATAAAACTGTGGTGGAAACCAATAATATGCCCTTAATGAAATGTATTAATTTGTACAGCTGACCAGAAGTGCACTGATGTCATTAGTTATACAAGTTCCATACAGTCACCCACACTATCACCTTTTTATAAAGGGCAGTTTTCAACATTGAAGGGTTTATGTCAGTGGTAGAGCGTAGGAGTGTAGTTCAAGAAGTCCCTGTTTCATAACCATATACCCTCTTCAATAGATCCTGTTAAAATGTGTTTCAACCCAATGCACTGTAAGAAACAATAGGATATATCATCATTTCATATACAAAACAATGAACAATTGAGTTTAACTATGCTCTTAGCACAAAATCAACAAACTGCAGTAGAGAAGCAGTTACATTTTGCATAATGTGTGCATTTGTCAAAAGATTTTTTTCCATGTTCCAAGATCTACATGTGGTACGAAATGTATGAATTCTTGCAATGGAAACCTCACTGTATTTTACCACGGCAGATAAAGGACATCCTTCGCACCCCATATACTTATAAGGAGGGTTTGGTGGCTGAAATTGCATTGCTTTGATGGTGATTGCATGTTGCTTGCACTTTGTACATATTACTGAATTAATAAAGGTGAACTTTTCAGAACTGGGGGTATAGCTCAGTGGTAGAGCATTTGACTGCAGATCAAGAGGTCCCTAGTTCAAATCTGGGTGCCCCCTTGTTCAACTGTTTTACCTGTAGAATTTTTTTTTTAATTAAATAAATTGAAGAAAACATTTTCAATCTTAGCATTTTATGTAATGAGCAACACATTTCTACATTTGAAATGCTCCTGATCATCTCCTGAAACATGGGGTAAACACCATGAAACTGTTTAGGATTTCTTCATATGATACAAGCTGTGTTTTACATTCACCCAAGTTCTACTGGTGATATTATCAGTTTGAAATAGTCCATTGGAAGCTCATATGAATGTTATAAAACTGTGGTGGAAACCAATAATATGCCCTTAATGAAATGTATTAATTTGTACAGCTGACCAGAAGTGCACTGATGTCATTAGTTCTACAAGTTCCATAGAGTCACCCACTCTATCACCTTTTTAAAAAAGGGCAGTTTTCAACATTGAAGGGTTTATGTCAGTGGTAGAGCGTAGGAGTGTAGTTCAAGAAGTCCCTGTTGCATAACCATATACCCTCTTCAATAGATCCTGTTAAAATGTTTTTCAACCCAATGCACTGTAAGAAACAATAGGATATATCATCATTCCATATACAAAACAATGAACAATTGGGTTTAACTATGCTCTTAGCACACAATCAACAAACTGCAGTAGAGAAGCAGTTACATTTTGCAGAATGTGTGCATTTGACAAAAGATTTTTTTTCCATGTTCCAAGATCTATATGTGATACGAAATGTATGAATTCTTGCAATGGAAACCTCACTGTATTTTACCAAGGCAGATAAAGGACATCCTTCGCACCCCTTATACTTATAAGGAGGGTTTGGTGGCTGAACATGCATTGCTTTGATGGTGATTGCATGTTGCTTCCACTTTGTACATATTACTGAATAAATAAAGGTGAACATTCCAGAAATGGGGGTATAGCTCAGGGGTAGAGCATTTCACTGCAGATCAAAAGGTCCCTAATTCAAATCTGGGTGCCTCCTTGTCCAACTCTTTTACCTGTAGATATATTTTTTTAATTAAATAAATTGAAGTAAACATTTACAATTTTAGCATTTTATGTAATGAGCAACACATTTCTACATTTGAAATACTCCTGATCATCACCTGAAACATAGGGTAAACACCATTACGCTGTTTAGGATTTCTTCATATGATACAAGCTGTGTTTCACATTCACCCAAGTTCTACTGGTGATATGATCAGTTTGAAATAGTCCATTGGAAGCTCATATGAATGTTATAAATCTGTGGTGGAAACCAATAATATGCCCTTAATGAAATGTATTAATTTGTACAGCTGACCAGAAGTGCACTGATGTGATTAGTTCTACAAGTTCCATACAGTCACCCACTCTATCACCTTTTTTAAAAAAGGGCAGTTTTCAACATTCAAGGGTTTATGTCAGTGGTAGAGCATAGGCGTGTAGTTCAAGAAGTCCCTGTTTCATAACCATATACCCTCTTCAATAGATCCTGTTAAAATGTTTTTCAACCCAATGCACTGTAAGAAACAATAGGATATATCATCATTTCATATACAAAACAATGAACAATTGAGTTTAACTATGCTCTTAGCACAAAATCAACAAACTGCAGTAGAGAAGCAGTTACATTTTGCAGAATTTGTGCATTTGACAAAAGATTTTTTTCCATGTTCCAAGATCTACATGTGGTACGAAATGTATGAATTCTTGCAATGGAAACCTCACTGTATTTTACCAAGGCAGATAAAGGACATCCTTCGCACCCCATATACTTATAAGGAGGGTTTGGTGGCTGAAATTGCATTGCTTTGATGGTGATTGCATGTTGCTTGCACTTTGTACATATTACTGAATTAATAATGGTGAACTTTTCAGAACTGGGGGTATAGCTCAGTGGTAAAGCATTTCACTGCAGATCAAGATGTTCCTAGTTCAAATCTGGGTGCCTCCTTGTTCAACTGTTGTACCTGTAGAAATATTTTTTTTATTAAATAAATTGAAGAAAACATTTACAATCTTAGCATTTTATGTAATGAGCAACACATTTCTACATTTGAAATACTCCTGATCATCTCCTGAAACACAGGGTAAACACCATGAAACTGTTTAGGATTTCTTCATATGATACAAGCTGTGTTTTAAATTCACCCAAGTTCTACTGGTGATATTATCAGTTTGAAATAGTCCATTGGAAGCTCATATGAATGTTATAAAACTGTGGTGGAAACCAATAATATGCCCTAAATGAAATGTATTAATTTGTACAGCTGACCAGAAGTGCACTGATGTCATTAGTTCTACAAGTTCCATACAGTCACCCACTCTATCACCTTTTTAAAAAAGGGCAGTTTTCAACATTGAAGGGTTTATGACAGTGGTAGAGCGTAGGAGTGTAGTTCAAGAAGTCCCTGTTTCATAACCATATACCCTCTTCAATAGATCCTGTTAAAATGTTTTTCAACCCAATGCACTGTAAGAGACAATAGGATATATCATCATTCCATATACAAAACAATGAACAATTGGGTTTAACTATGCTCTTAGCACAAAATCAACAAACTGCAGTAGAGAAGCAGTTACATTTTGCAGAATTTGTGCATTTGACAAAAGATTTTTTTTCCATGTTCCAAGATCTACATGTGATACGAAATGTATGAATTCTTGCAATGGAAACCTCACTGTATTTTACCAAGGCAGATAAAGGACATCCTTCACACCCCATATACTTATAAGGAGGGTTTGGTGGCTGAAAATGCATTTCTTTGATGGTGATTGCATGTTGCTTCCACTTTGTACATATTATTGAATTAATAAAGGTGTACATTTCAGAATTTGGGTTATAGCTTAATGGTAGAGCATTTGACTGCAGATCAAGAGTTCCCTAGTTCAAATCTGGATGCCCCCTTGTTCAACTGTTTTACCTGTAGAAATATTTTTTTAATTAAAAATATTGAAGAAAACATTTACAATCTTAGCATTTTATGTAATGAGCAACACATTTCTACATTTGAAATACTCCTGATCATCTCCTGAAACATAGGGTAAACACCATTAAGCTGTTTAGGATTTCTTCATATGATACAAGCTGTGTTTTACATTCACCCAAGTTGTACTGGTGATATGATCAGTTTGGAAGAGTCCATTGGAAGCCCATATGAATGTTATAAAACTGTGGTGGAAACCAACAATATGCCCTTAATGAAATGTATTAATTTGTACAGCTGACCAGAAGTGCACTGATGTCATTAGTTCTACAAGTTCCATACAGTCACCCACTCTATCACCTTTTTAAAAAAAGTGCAGTTTTCAACATTCAAGGGTTTATGTCAGTGGTAGAGCATAGGAGTGTAGTTCAAGAAGTCCCTGTTTCATAACCATATACCCTCTGCAATAGATCCTGTTAAAATATTTTTCAACCCAATGCACTGTGAGAAACAATAGGATATATCATCATTTCATATACAAAACAATGAACAATTGAGTTTTACTATGCTCTTAGCACAAAATCAACAAACTGCAGTAGAGAAGAAGTTATGTTTTGCAGAATTTGTGCATTTGACAAACGTTTTTTTTCCATGTTCAAAGATCTACATGTGATACGAAATGTATGAATTCTTGCAATGGAAACCTCACTGTATTTTACCAAGGCAGATAAAGGACATCCTTCGCACCCCATATACTTATAAGGAGGGTTTGGTGGTTGAAAATGCATTGCTTTGATGGTGATTGCATGTTGCTTGCACTTTGTACATATTATTGAATTAATAAAGGTGAGCATTTCAGAATTTGGGTTATAGCTTAATGGTAGAGCATTTGACTGCAGATCAAGAGGTCCTTAGTTCAAATCTGGATGCCCCCTTGTTCAACTGTTTTACCTGTAGAAATATTTTTTTAATTAAAAATATTGAAGAAAACATTTACAATTTTAGCATTTTATGTAATGAGCAACACATTTCTACATTTGAAATATTCCTGATCATCTCCTGAAACATAGGGTAAACACCATTAAGCTGTTTAGGATTTCTTCATATGATACAAGCTGTGTTTTACATTCACCCAAGTTCTACTGGTGATATGATCAGTTTGAAATAGTCCATTGGAAGCTCATATGAATGTTATAAAACTGTGGTGGAAACCAATAATATGCCCTTAATGAAATGTATTAATTTGTACAGCTGACCAGAAGTGCACTGATGTCATTAGTTCTACAAGTTCCATAGAGTCACCCACTCTATCACCTTTTTAAAAAAGGGCAGTTTTCAACATTGAAGGGTTTATGACAGTGGTAGAGCGTAGGAGTGTAGTTCAAGAAGTCCCTTTTTCATAACCATATACCCTCTTCAATAGATCCTGTTAAAATGTTTTTCAACCCAATGCACTGTAAGAAACAATAGGATATATCAGTATTCCATATACAAAACAATGAACAATTGGGTTTAACTATGCTCTTAGCACAAAATCAACAAACTGCAGTAGAGAAGCAGTTACATTTTGCAGAATGTGTGCATTTGACAAAAGATTTTTTTTCCATGTTCCAAGATCTATATGTGATACGAAATGTATGAATTCTTGCAATGGAAACCTCACTGTATTTTACCAAGGCAGATAAAGGACATCCTTTGCACCCCATATACTTATAAGGAGGGTTTGGTGGCTGAAAATTAATTGCTTTGATGGTGATTGCATGTTGCTTCCACTTTGTACATATTACTGAATAAATAAAGGTGAACATTTCAGAAATGGGGGTATAGCTCAAGGGTAGAGCATTTCACTGCAGATAAAAAGGTTCCTAGTTCAAATCTGGGTGCCCCCTTGTCCAACTGTTTTACCTGTAGAAATATTGTTTTAATTAAATACATTGAAGCAAACATTTACAATCTTAGCATTTTATGTAATGAGCAACACATTTCTACATTTGAAATACTCCTGATCATCACCTGAAACATAGGGTAAACACCATGAAACTGTTTAGGATTTCTTCATATGATACAAGCTGTGTTTTACATTCACCCAAGTTCTACTGGTGATATGATCAGTTTGGAAGAGTCCATTGGAAGCCCATATGAATGTTATAAAACTGTGGTGGAAACCAACAATATGCCCTTAATGAAATGTATTAATTTGTACAGCTGACCAGAAGTGCACTGATGTCATTAGTTCTACAAGTTCCATACAGTCACCCACTCTATCACCTTTTTAAAAAAAGGGCAGTTTTCAACATTCAAGGGTTTATGTCAGTGGTAGAGCATAGGAGTGTAGTTCAAGAAGTCCCTGTTTCATAACCATATACCCTCTGCAATAGATCCTGTTAAAATGTTTTTCAACCCAATGCACTGTAAGAAACAATAATATATATCATCATTTCATAAACAAAACAATGAACAATTGGGTTTAACTATGCTCTTAGCACAAAATCAACAAACTGCAGTGGAGAAGAAGTTACATTTTGCAGAATTTGTGCATTTGACAAAAGATTTTTTTTCCATGTTCCAAGATCTACATGTGATACAAAATGTATGAATTCTTGCAATGGAAACCTCACTGTATTTTACCAAGGCAGATAAAGGATATCTTTTGTACCCCTTATACTTATAAGGAGGGTTTGGTGGCTGAAAATGCATTGCTTTGATGGTGATTGCATGTTGCTTGCACTTTGTACATATTACTGAATTAATAAAGGTGAACATGTCAGAACTGGGGGTATAGCCCAGTGGTAGAGCATTTGACTGAAGATCAAGAGGTCCCTACTTCAAATCTGGGTGCCCCCTTGTTCAACTGTTTTACCTGTAGAAATATTTTTTTTTATTAAATAAATTGAAGAAAACTTTTACAATCTTAGCATTTTATGTAATGAGCAACACATTTCTACATTTGAAATACTCCTGATCATCACCTGAAACATAGGGTAAACACCATGAAACTGTTTAGGATTTCGTCATATGATACAAGCTGTGTTTTACATTCACCCAAATTCTACAGGTGATATTATCAGTTTGAAATAGTCCATTGGAAGCTCATATGAATGTTATAAAACTGTGGTGGAAACCAATAATATGCCCTTAGTGAAATGTATTAATTTGTACAGCTGACCAGAAGTGCACTGATGTCATTAGTTCTACAAGTTCCATACAGTCACCCACTCTATCACCTTTTTAAAAAAGGGCAGTTTTCAGCATTCAAGGGTTTAACTCAGTGGTAGAGCGTAGGAATGCAGTTCAAGAAGTCCCTGTTTCATAACCATATACCCTCGTCAATAGAGCCTGTTAAAATGTTTTTCAACCCAATGCACTGTAAGAAACAATAAGATATATCATCATTTCATATACAAAACAATGAACAATTGGGTTTAAATATGCTCTTAGCACAAAATCAACAAACTGCAGTAGAGAAGCAGTTACATTTTGCAGAATTTGTGCATTTGACAAAAGATTTTTTTTTCCATGTTCCAAGATCTACATGTGATACGAAATGTATGAATTCTTGCAATGGAAACCTCACTGTATTTTACCAAGGCAGATAAAGGATATCTTTTGTACCCCTTATACTTATAAGGAGGGTTTGGTGGCTGAAAATGCATTGCTTTAATGGTGATTGCATGTTGCTTCCACTTTGTACATATTACTGAATAAATAAAGGTGAACATTTCAGAAATGGGGGTATAGCTCAGCGGTAGAGTATTTCACTGCAGATCAGAAGCTCCCTAGTTCAAATCTGGGTGCCCCCTTGTCCAACTGTTTACCTGTAGAAATATTTGTTTAATTAAATACATTGAATTAAACATTTACAATCTTAGCATTTTATGTAATGAGCAACACATTTCTACATTTGAAATACTCCTGATCATCACCTGAAACATAGGATAAACACCATTAAGCTGTTTAGGATTTCTTCATATGATACAAGCTGTGTTTTACATTCACCCAAGTTCTACTGGTGATATTATCAGTTTGAAATAGTCCATTGGAAGCTCATATGAATGTTATAAAACTGTGGTGGAAACCAATAATATGCCCTTAATGAAATGTATTAATTTGTACAGCTGACCATAGGTGAACTGATGTCATTAGTTCTACAAGTTCCATACAGCCACCCACTCTATAACCTTTTTAAAAAAGGGCAGTTTTCAGCATTCAAGGGTTTAACTCGGTGGTAGAGCGTAGGAGTGCAGTTCAAGAAGTCCCTGTTTCATAACCATATACCCTCGTCAATAGATCCTGTTAAAATGTTTTTCAACCCAATGCACTGTAAGAAACAATAGGATATATCATCATTTCATATACAAAACAATGAACAATTGGGTTTAACTATGCTCTTAGCACAAAATCAACAAACTGCAGTAGAGAAGCAGTTACATTTTGCAGAATTTGTGCATTTGACAAAAGTTTTTTTTCCATGTTCCAAGATCTACATGTGATACGAAATGTATGATTCTTGCAATGGAAACCTCACTGTATTTTACCAAGGCAGATAAAGGACATCTGTTGTACCCCTTATACTTATAAGGAGGGTTTGGTGGCTGAAAATGCATTGCTTTGATGGTGATTGCATGTTGCTTCCACTTTGTACATATTACTGAATAAGTAAAGGGGAACGTTTCAGAAATGGGGGTATAGCTCAGGGGTAGAGCATTTCACTGCAGATCAAGAGGTCCCTAGTTCAAATCTGGGTGCATCCTTGTCAAACTGTTTTACCTGTAGAAATATTTTTTTAATTAAATAAATTGAAGTAAACATTTACAATCTTAGCATTTTATGTAATGAGCAACACATTTCTACATTTGAAATACTCCTGATCATCTCCTGAAACACAGGGTAAACACCATGAAACTGTTTAGGATTTCTTCATATGATACAAGCTGTGTTTTAAATTCACCCAAGTTCAACTGGTGATATTATCAGTTTGAAATAGTCCATTGGAAGCTCATATGAATGTTATAAAACTGTGGTGGAAACCAATAATATGCCCTAAATGAAATGTATTAATTTGTACAGCTGACCAGAAGTGCACTGATGTCATTAGTTCTACAAGTTCCATACAGTCACCCACTCTATCACCTTTTTAAAAAAGGGCAGTTTTCAGCATTCAAGGGTTTCACTCAGTGGTAGAGCGTAGGAATGCAGTTCAAGAAGTCCCTGTTTCATAAACATATACCCTCTTCAATAGATCCTGTTAAAATGTTTTTCAACCCAATGCACTGTAAGAAAAAATAAGATATATCATCATTTCATATACAAAACAATGAACAATTGGGTTTAACTATGCTGTTAGCACAAAATCAACAAACTGCAGTAGAGAAGCAGTTACGTTTTGCGGAATTTGTGCATTTGACAAAAGTTTTTTTTCCATGTTCCAAGATCTACATGTGATACGAAATGTATGAATTCTTGCAATGGAAACCTCACTGTATTTTACCAAGGCAGATAAAGGACATCTTTTGTACCCCTTATACATATAATGAGGGTGTGGTGGCTGAAAATGAATTGCTTTGATGGTGATTGGATGTTGCTTCCACTTTGTACATATTACTGAATAAATAAAGGTGAACATTTCAGAAATGTGGTTATAGCTCAGGGATAGAGCATTTCACTGCAGATCAAGAGGTCCCTAGTTCAAATCGGGGTGCCCCGTTGTCCAACTGTTTTACCTGTAGAAATATTTCTCAATTGAATAAATTGAAGTAAACATTTACAATCTTAGCATTTTATGTAATGAGCAACACTTTTCTACATTTGAAATACTCCTGATCATCACCTGAAACATAGGGTAAACACCATTAAGCTGTTTAGGATTTCTTCATATGATACAAGCTGTGTTTTACATTCACCCAAGTTCTACTGGTGATATGATCAGCTTGAAATGGTCCATTGGAAGCTCATATGAATGTTATAAAAATGTGCTGGAAACCAATAATGTGCCCTTAATGAAATGTATTAATTTGTACAGCTGAGCAAAAGTGCACTGATGTCATTAGTTCTACAAGTTCCATAGAGTCACCCACTCTATCAACTTTTTAAAAAAGGGCAGTTTTCAACATTCAAGGGTTTATGTCAGTGGTAGAGCGTAGGAGTGTAGTTCAAGAAGTCCCTGTTTCATAACCATATACCCTCTTCAATAGATCCTGTTAAAATGTTTTTCAACCCAATGCACTGTAAGAAACAATAGGATATATCATCATTTCATATACAAAACAATGAACAATTGGGTTTAACTATGCTCTTAGCACAACATCAACAAACTGCAGTAGAGAAGCAGTTACATTTTGCAGAATTTGTGCATTTGACAAAAGATTTTTTTTCCATGTTCCAAGATCTACATGTGATACGAAATGTATGAATTCTTAAACCTCACTGTATTTTACCAAGGCAGATAAAGGACATCCTTCGCACCCCATATACTTATAAGGAGTATTTGGTGGCTGAAAATGCATTGCTTTGATGGTGATTGCATGTTGCTTGCACTTTGTACATATTACTGAATTAATAAAGGTGAACTGTTCAGAACTGGGGGTATAGCTCAGTGGTAGAGCATTTGACTGCAGATCAAGAGGTCCCTAGTTCAAATCTGGGTGCCCCCTTGTTCAACTGTTTTACCTGTAGAAATATTTTTTTAATTAAATAAATTGAAGAAAACATTTACAATCTTAGCATTTTATGTAATGAGCAACACATTTCTACATTTCAAATACTCCTGATCATCACCTGAAACATAGGGTAAACACCATTAAGCTGTTTAGGATTTCTGCATATGATACAAGCTGTGTTTTACATTCACCCAAGTTCTACTGGTGATATTATCAGTTTGAAATAGTCCATTGGAAGCTCATATGAATGTTATAAAACTGTGGTGGAAACCAATAATATGCCCTTAATGAAATGTATTAATTTGTACAGCTGACCAGAAGTGCACTGATGTCATTAGTTATACAAGTTCCATACAGTCACCCACACTATCACCTTTTTATAAAGGGCAGTTTTCAACATTGAAGGGTTTATGTCAGTGGTAGAGCGTAGGAGTGTAGTTCAAGAAGTCCCTGTTTCATAACCATATACCCTCTTCAATAGATCCTGTTAAAATGTGTTTCAACCCAATGCACTGTAAGAAACAATAGGATATATCATCATTTCATATACAAAACAATGAACAATTGAGTTTAACTATGCTCTTAGCACAAAATCAACAAACTGCAGTAGAGAAGCAGTTACATTTTGCATAATGTGTGCATTTGTCAAAAGATTTTTTTCCATGTTCCAAGATCTACATGTGGTACGAAATGTATGAATTCTTGCAATGGAAACCTCACTGTATTTTACCACGGCAGATAAAGGACATCCTTCGCACCCCATATACTTATAAGGAGGGTTTGGTGGCTGAAATTGCATTGCTTTGATGGTGATTGCATGTTGCTTGCACTTTGTACATATTACTGAATTAATAAAGGTGAACTTTTCAGAACTGGGGGTATAGCTCAGTGGTAGAGCATTTGACTGCAGATCAAGAGGTCCCTAGTTCAAATCTGGGTGCCCCCTTGTTCAACTGTTTTACCTGTAGAATTTTTTTTTTAATTAAATAAATTGAAGAAAACATTTTCAATCTTAGCATTTTATGTAATGAGCAACACATTTCTACATTTGAAATGCTCCTGATCATCTCCTGAAACATGGGGTAAACACCATGAAACTGTTTAGGATTTCTTCATATGATACAAGCTGTGTTTTACATTCACCCAAGTTCTACTGGTGATATTATCAGTTTGAAATAGTCCATTGGAAGCTCATATGAATGTTATAAAACTGTGGTGGAAACCAATAATATGCCCTTAATGAAATGTATTAATTTGTACAGCTGACCAGAAGTGCACTGATGTCATTAGTTCTACAAGTTCCATAGAGTCACCCACTCTATCACCTTTTTAAAAAAGGGCAGTTTTCAACATTGAAGGGTTTATGTCAGTGGTAGAGCGTAGGAGTGTAGTTCAAGAAGTCCCTGTTGCATAACCATATACCCTCTTCAATAGATCCTGTTAAAATGTTTTTCAACCCAATGCACTGTAAGAAACAATAGGATATATCATCATTCCATATACAAAACAATGAACAATTGGGTTTAACTATGCTCTTAGCACACAATCAACAAACTGCAGTAGAGAAGCAGTTACATTTTGCAGAATGTGTGCATTTGACAAAAGATTTTTTTTCCATGTTCCAAGATCTATATGTGATACGAAATGTATGAATTCTTGCAATGGAAACCTCACTGTATTTTACCAAGGCAGATAAAGGACATCCTTCGCACCCCTTATACTTATAAGGAGGGTTTGGTGGCTGAACATGCATTGCTTTGATGGTGATTGCATGTTGCTTCCACTTTGTACATATTACTGAATAAATAAAGGTGAACATTCCAGAAATGGGGGTATAGCTCAGGGGTAGAGCATTTCACTGCAGATCAAAAGGTCCCTAATTCAAATCTGGGTGCCTCCTTGTCCAACTCTTTTACCTGTAGATATATTTTTTTAATTAAATAAATTGAAGTAAACATTTACAATTTTAGCATTTTATGTAATGAGCAACACATTTCTACATTTGAAATACTCCTGATCATCACCTGAAACATAGGGTAAACACCATTACGCTGTTTAGGATTTCTTCATATGATACAAGCTGTGTTTCACATTCACCCAAGTTCTACTGGTGATATGATCAGTTTGAAATAGTCCATTGGAAGCTCATATGAATGTTATAAATCTGTGGTGGAAACCAATAATATGCCCTTAATGAAATGTATTAATTTGTACAGCTGACCAGAAGTGCACTGATGTGATTAGTTCTACAAGTTCCATACAGTCACCCACTCTATCACCTTTTTTAAAAAAGGGCAGTTTTCAACATTCAAGGGTTTATGTCAGTGGTAGAGCATAGGCGTGTAGTTCAAGAAGTCCCTGTTTCATAACCATATACCCTCTTCAATAGATCCTGTTAAAATGTTTTTCAACCCAATGCACTGTAAGAAACAATAGGATATATCATCATTTCATATACAAAACAATGAACAATTGAGTTTAACTATGCTCTTAGCACAAAATCAACAAACTGCAGTAGAGAAGCAGTTACATTTTGCAGAATTTGTGCATTTGACAAAAGATTTTTTTCCATGTTCCAAGATCTACATGTGGTACGAAATGTATGAATTCTTGCAATGGAAACCTCACTGTATTTTACCAAGGCAGATAAAGGACATCCTTCGCACCCCATATACTTATAAGGAGGGTTTGGTGGCTGAAATTGCATTGCTTTGATGGTGATTGCATGTTGCTTGCACTTTGTACATATTACTGAATTAATAATGGTGAACTTTTCAGAACTGGGGGTATAGCTCAGTGGTAAAGCATTTCACTGCAGATCAAGATGTTCCTAGTTCAAATCTGGGTGCCTCCTTGTTCAACTGTTGTACCTGTAGAAATATTTTTTTTATTAAATAAATTGAAGAAAACATTTACAATCTTAGCATTTTATGTAATGAGCAACACATTTCTACATTTGAAATACTCCTGATCATCTCCTGAAACACAGGGTAAACACCATGAAACTGTTTAGGATTTCTTCATATGATACAAGCTGTGTTTTAAATTCACCCAAGTTCTACTGGTGATATTATCAGTTTGAAATAGTCCATTGGAAGCTCATATGAATGTTATAAAACTGTGGTGGAAACCAATAATATGCCCTAAATGAAATGTATTAATTTGTACAGCTGACCAGAAGTGCACTGATGTCATTAGTTCTACAAGTTCCATACAGTCACCCACTCTATCACCTTTTTAAAAAAGGGCAGTTTTCAACATTGAAGGGTTTATGACAGTGGTAGAGCGTAGGAGTGTAGTTCAAGAAGTCCCTGTTTCATAACCATATACCCTCTTCAATAGATCCTGTTAAAATGTTTTTCAACCCAATGCACTGTAAGAGACAATAGGATATATCATCATTCCATATACAAAACAATGAACAATTGGGTTTAACTATGCTCTTAGCACAAAATCAACAAACTGCAGTAGAGAAGCAGTTACATTTTGCAGAATTTGTGCATTTGACAAAAGATTTTTTTTCCATGTTCCAAGATCTACATGTGATACGAAATGTATGAATTCTTGCAATGGAAACCTCACTGTATTTTACCAAGGCAGATAAAGGACATCCTTCACACCCCATATACTTATAAGGAGGGTTTGGTGGCTGAAAATGCATTTCTTTGATGGTGATTGCATGTTGCTTCCACTTTGTACATATTATTGAATTAATAAAGGTGTACATTTCAGAATTTGGGTTATAGCTTAATGGTAGAGCATTTGACTGCAGATCAAGAGTTCCCTAGTTCAAATTTGGATGCCCCCTTGTTCAACTGTTTTACCTGTAGAAATATTTTTTTAATTAAAAATATTGAAGAAAACATTTACAATCTTAGCATTTTATGTAATGAGCAACACATTTCTACATTTGAAATACTCCTGATCATCTCCTGAAACATAGGGTAAACACCATTAAGCTGTTTAGGATTTCTTCATATGATACAAGCTGTGTTTTACATTCACCCAAGTTGTACTGGTGATATGATCAGTTTGGAAGAGTCCATTGGAAGCCCATATGAATGTTATAAAACTGTGGTGGAAACCAACAATATGCCCTTAATGAAATGTATTAATTTGTACAGCTGACCAGAAGTGCACTGATGTCATTAGTTCTACAAGTTCCATACAGTCACCCACTCTATCACCTTTTTAAAAAAAGGGCAGTTTTCAACATTCAAGGGTTTATGTCAGTGGTAGAGCATAGGAGTGTAGTTCAAGAAGTCCCTGTTTCATAACCATATACCCTCTGCAATAGATCCTGTTAAAATATTTTTCAACCCAATGCACTGTGAGAAACAATAGGATATATCATCATTTCATATACAAAACAATGAACAATTGAGTTTTACTATGCTCTTAGCACAAAATCAACAAACTGCAGTAGAGAAGAAGTTATGTTTTGCAGAATTTGTGCATTTGACAAACGTTTTTTTTCCATGTTCAAAGATCTACATGTGATACGAAATGTATGAATTCTTGCAATGGAAACCTCACTGTATTTTACCAAGGCAGATAAAGGACATCCTTCGCACCCCATATACTTATAAGGAGGGTTTGGTGGTTGAAAATGCATTGCTTTGATGGTGATTGCATGTTGCTTGCACTTTGTACATATTATTGAATTAATAAAGGTGAACATTTCAGAATTTGGGTTATAGCTTAATGGTAGAGCATTTGACTGCAGATCAAGAGGTCCTTAGTTCAAATCTGGATGCCCCCTTGTTCAACTGTTTTACCTGTAGAAATATTTTTTTAATTAAAAATATTGAAGAAAACATTTACAATTTTAGCATTTTATGTAATGAGCAACACATTTCTACATTTGAAATATTCCTGATCATCTCCTGAAACATAGGGTAAACACCATTAAGCTGTTTAGGATTTCTTCATATGATACAAGCTGTGTTTTACATTCACCCAAGTTCTACTGGTGATATGATCAGTTTGAAATAGTCCATTGGAAGCTCATATGAATGTTATAAAACTGTGGTGGAAACCAATAATATGCCCTTAATGAAATGTATTAATTTGTACAGCTGACCAGAAGTGCACTGATGTCATTAGTTCTACAAGTTCCATAGAGTCACCCACTCTATCACCTTTTTAAAAAAGGGCAGTTTTCAACATTGAAGGGTTTATGACAGTGGTAGAGCGTAGGAGTGTAGTTCAAGAAGTCCCTTTTTCATAACCATATACCCTCTTCAATAGATCCTGTTAAAATGTTTTTCAACCCAATGCACTGTAAGAAACAATAGGATATATCAGTATTCCATATACAAAACAATGAACAATTGGGTTTAACTATGCTCTTAGCACAAAATCAACAAACTGCAGTAGAGAAGCAGTTACATTTTGCAGAATGTGTGCATTTGACAAAAGATTTTTTTTCCATGTTCCAAGATCTATATGTGATACGAAATGTATGAATTCTTGCAATGGAAACCTCACTGTATTTTACCAAGGCAGATAAAGGACATCCTTTGCACCCCATATACTTATAAGGAGGGTTTGGTGGCTGAAAATTAATTGCTTTGATGGTGATTGCATGTTGCTTCCACTTTGTACATATTACTGAATAAATAAAGGTGAACATTTCAGAAATGGGGGTATAGCTCAAGGGTAGAGCATTTCACTGCAGATAAAAAGGTTCCTAGTTCAAATCTGGGTGCCCCCTTGTCCAACTGTTTTACCTGTAGAAATATTGTTTTAATTAAATACATTGAAGCAAACATTTACAATCTTAGCATTTTATGTAATGAGCAACACATTTCTACATTTGAAATACTCCTGATCATCACCTGAAACATAGGGTAAACACCATGAAACTGTTTAGGATTTCTTCATATGATACAAGCTGTGTTTTACATTCACCCAAGTTGTACTGGTGATATTATCAGTTTGAAAGAGTCCATTGGAAGCCCATATGAATGTTATAAAACTGTGGTGGAAACCAATAATATGCCCTTAATGAAATGTATTAATTTGTACAGCTGACCAGAAGTGCACTGATGTCATTAGTTCTACAAGTTCCATACAGTCACCCACTCTATCACCTTTTTAAAAAAAGGGCAGTTTTCAACATTCAAGGGTTTATGTCAGTGGTAGAGCATAGGAGTGTAGTTCAAGAAGTCCCTGTTTCATAACCATATACCCTCTGCAATAGATCCTGTTAAAATGTTTTTCAACCCAATGCACTGTAAGAAACAATAATATATATCATCATTTCATAAACAAAACAATGAACAATTGGGTTTAACTATGCTCTTAGCACAAAATCAACAAACTGCAGTGGAGAAGAAGTTACATTTTGCAGAATTTGTGCATTTGACAAAAGATTTTTTTTCCATGTTCCAAGATCTACATGTGATACAAAATGTATGAATTCTTGCAATGGAAACCTCACTGTATTTTACCAAGGCAGATAAAGGATATCTTTTGTACCCCTTATACTTATAAGGAGGGTTTGGTGGCTGAAAATGCATTGCTTTGATGGTGATTGCATGTTGCTTGCACTTTGTACATATTACTGAATTAATAAAGGTGAACATGTCAGAACTGGGGGTATAGCCCAGTGGTAGAGCATTTGACTGAAGATCAAGAGGTCCCTACTTCAAATCTGGGTGCCCCCTTGTTCAACTGTTTTACCTGTAGAAATATTTTTTTTTATTAAATAAATTGAAGAAAACTTTTACAATCTTAGCATTTTATGTAATGAGCAACACATTTCTACATTTGAAATACTCCTGATCATCACCTGAAACATAGGGTAAACACCATGAAACTGTTTAGGATTTCGTCATATGATACAAGCTGTGTTTTACATTCACCCAAATTCTACAGGTGATATTATCAGTTTGAAATAGTCCATTGGAAGCTCATATGAATGTTATAAAACTGTGGTGGAAACCAATAATATGCCCTTAGTGAAATGTATTAATTTGTACAGCTGACCAGAAGTGCACTGATGTCATTAGTTCTACAAGTTCCATACAGTCACCCACTCTATCACCTTTTTAAAAAAGGGCAGTTTTCAGCATTCAAGGGTTTAACTCAGTGGTAGAGCGTAGGAATGCAGTTCAAGAAGTCCCTGTTTCATAACCATATACCCTCGTCAATAGAGCCTGTTAAAATGTTTTTCAACCCAATGCACTGTAAGAAACAATAAGATATATCATCATTTCATATACAAAACAATGAACAATTGGGTTTAAATATGCTCTTAGCACAAAATCAACAAACTGCAGTAGAGAAGCAGTTACATTTTGCAGAATTTGTGCATTTGACAAAAGATTTTTTTTTCCATGTTCCAAGATCTACATGTGATACGAAATGTATGAATTCTTGCAATGGAAACCTCACTGTATTTTACCAAGGCAGATAAAGGATATCTTTTGTACCCCTTATACTTATAAGGAGGGTTTGGTGGCTGAAAATGCATTGCTTTAATGGTGATTGCATGTTGCTTCCACTTTGTACATATTACTGAATAAATAAAGGTGAACATTTCAGAAATGGGGGTATAGCTCAGCGGTAGAGTATTTCACTGCAGATCAGAAGCTCCCTAGTTCAAATCTGGGTGCCCCCTTGTCCAACTGTTTACCTGTAGAAATATTTGTTTAATTAAATACATTGAATTAAACATTTACAATCTTAGCATTTTATGTAATGAGCAACACATTTCTACATTTGAAATACTCCTGATCATCACCTGAAACATAGGATAAACACCATTAAGCTGTTTAGGATTTCTTCATATGATACAAGCTGTGTTTTACATTCACCCAAGTTCTACTGGTGATATTATCAGTTTGAAATAGTCCATTGGAAGCTCATATGAATGTTATAAAACTGTGGTGGAAACCAATAATATGCCCTTAATGAAATGTATTAATTTGTACAGCTGACCATAGGTGAACTGATGTCATTAGTTCTACAAGTTCCATACAGCCACCCACTCTATAACCTTTTTAAAAAAGGGCAGTTTTCAGCATTCAAGGGTTTAACTCGGTGGTAGAGCGTAGGAGTGCAGTTCAAGAAGTCCCTGTTTCATAACCATATACCCTCGTCAATAGATCCTGTTAAAATGTTTTTCAACCCAATGCACTGTAAGAAACAATAGGATATATCATCATTTCATATACAAAACAATGAACAATTGGGTTTAACTATGCTCTTAGCACAAAATCAACAAACTGCAGTAGAGAAGCAGTTACATTTTGCAGAATTTGTGCATTTGACAAAAGTTTTTTTTCCATGTTCCAAGATCTACATGTGATACGAAATGTATGATTCTTGCAATGGAAACCTCACTGTATTTTACCAAGGCAGATAAAGGACATCTTGTGTACCCCTTATACTTATAAGGAGGGTTTGGTGGCTGAAAATGCATTGCTTTGATGGTGATTGCATGTTGCTTCCACTTTGTACATATTGGTGAACATTTCAGAAATGGGGGTATAGCTCAGGGGTAGAGCATTTCACTGCAGATTAAAAGGTCCCTAGTTCAAATCTGGGTGCCCCCTTGTCCAACTGTTTTACCTGTAGAAATATTTTTTTAATTAAATAAATTGAAGTAAACATTTACAATCTTAGCATTTTATGTAATGAGCAACACATTTCTACATTTGTAATACTCCTGATCATCACCTGAAACATAGGGTAAACACCATTAAGTTGTTTAGGATTTCTTCATATGATACAAGCTGTGTTTTACATTCACCCAAGTTCTACTGGTGATATGATTAGTTTGAAATGGTCCATTGGAAGCTCATATGAATGTTATAAAACTGTGGTGGAAACCAATAATATGCCCTTAATGAAATGTATTAATTTGTACAGCTGACCATAAGTGAACTGATGTCATTAGTTATACAAGTTCCATACAGTCACCCACTCTATCACCTTTTTGAAAAAGGGCAGTTTTCAGCATTCAAGGGTTTATGTCAGTGGTAGAGCGTAGGAGTGTAGTTCAAGAAGTCCCTGTTTCATACCCATATACCCTCGTCAATAGATCCTGTCAAAATGTTTTTCAACCCAATGCACTGTAAGAAACAATAGGATATATCATCATTTCATATAAAAAACAATGAACAATTGGGTTTAACTATACTCTTAGCACAAAATCAACAAACTGCAGTAGAGAAGCAGTTATGTTTTGCAGAATTTGTGCATTTGACAAACGTTTTTTTTCCATGTTCCAAAATCTACATGTGATACGAAATGTATGAATTCTTGCAATGGAAACCTCACTGTATTATACCAAGGCAGATAAAGGACATCATTTGTACCCCTTATACTTATAAGGAGGGTTTGGTGGCTGAAAATGCATTGCTTAGATGGTGATTGCATGTTGCTTCCACTTTTTACATATTACTGAATAAATAAAGGTGAACATTTCAGAAATGGGGCTGTAGCTCACGGGTAGAGGATTTCACTGCAGAACAAAAGCTCCCTAGTTTAAATCTGGGTGCCTCCTTGTCCAACTGTTTCACCTGCAGAAATATTTTTTTAATTAAATAAATTGAAGTAAACATTTACAATCTTAGCATTTTATGTAATGAGCAACACATTTCTACATTTGAAATACTCCTGATCATCACCTGAAACATAGGATAAACACCATTAAGCTGTTTAGGATTTCTTCATATTATACAAGCTGTGTTTTACATTCACCCAAGTTCTACTGGTGATATTATCAGTTTGAAATAGTCCATTGGAAGCTCATATGAATGTTATAAAACTGTGGTGGAAACCAATAATATGCCCTTAATGAAATGTATTAATTTGTACAGCTGACCATAAGTGAACTGATGTCATTAGTTCTACAAGTTCCATACAGTCACCCACTCTATCACCTTTTTAAAAAAGGGCAGTTTCCAGCATTCAAGAGTTTAACTCGGTGATAGAGCGTAGGAGTGCAGTTCAAGAAGTCCCTGTTTCATAACCATATACCCTCATCAATAGATCCTGTTAAAATGTTTTTCAACCAAATGTACTGTAAGAAACAAAAGGATATATCATCATTTCATATACAAAACAATGAACAATTGGGTTTAACTATGCTCTTAGCACAAAATCAACAAACTGCAGTAGAGAAGCAGTTACGTTTTACAGAATTTGTGCATTTGACAAAAGTTTTTTTTCCATGTTCCAAGATCTACATGTGATACGAAATGTAGGAATTCTTGCAATGGAAACCTCACTGTATTTTACCAAGGCAGATAAAGGACATCTGTTGTACCCCTTATACTTATAAGGAGGGTTTGGTGGCTGAAAATGCATTGCTTTGATGGTGATTGCATGTTGCTTCCACTTTGTACATATTACTGAATAAGTAAAGGGGAACGTTTCAGAAATGGGGTTATAGCTCAGGGGTAGAGCATTTCACTGCAGATCAAGAGGTCCCTAGTTCAAATCTGGGTGCATCCTTGTCAAACTGTTTTACCTGTAGAAATATTTTTTTAATTAAATAAATTGAAGTAAACATTTACAATCTTAGCATTTTATGTAGTGAGCAACACATTTCTACATTTGAAATACTCCTGATCATCTCCTGAAACATAGGGTAAACACAACAAAACTGTTTAGGATTTCTTCATATGATACAAGCTGTGTTTTACATTCACCCAAGTTCTACTGGTGATATTATCAGTTTGAAATAGTCCATTGGAAGCTCATATGAATGTTATAAAACTGTGGTGGAAACCAATAATATGCCCTTAATGAAATGTATTAATTTGTACAGCTGACCAGAAGTGCACTGATGTCATTAGTTCTACAAGTTCCATACCGTCACCCACTCTATCACCTTTTTAAAAAAGGGCAGTTTTCAGCATTCAAGGGTTTAACTCAGTGGTAGAGAATAGGAGTGCAGTTCAAGAAGTCCCTGTTTCATAACTATATACCCTCTTCAATAGATCCTGTTAAAATGTTTTTCAACCCAATGCACTGTAAGAAACAATAGGATATATCATCATTTCATATACAAAACAATGAACAATTGGGTTTAACTATGCTCTTAGCACAAAATCAACAAACTGCAGTAGAGAAGCAGTTACGTTTTGCAGAATTTGTGCATTTGACAAAAGTTTTTTTTCCATGTTCCAAGATCTACATGTGATACGAAATGTAGGAATTCTTGCAATGGAAACCTCACTGTATTTTACCAAGGCAGATAAAGGACATCTTTTGTACCCCTTAAACTTATAAGGAGGGTTTGGTGGCTGAAAATGCATTGCTTTGATGGTGATTGCATGTTGCTTCCACTTTGTACATATTACTGAATAAGTAAAGGTGGACATTTCAGAAATGGGGTTATAGCTCAGGGGTAGAGCATTTCACTGCAGATCAAGAGGTCCCTAGTTCAAATCTGGGTGTCCCCTTGTCCAACTGTTTTACCTATAGAAATATTTTTTTAATTAAATAAATTGAAGTAAACATTTACATTCATAGCATTTTATGTAATGAGCAACACATTTCTACATTTGAAATACTCCTGATCATCACCTGAAACATAGGGTAAACACCATTAAGCTGTTTAGGAATTCTTCATATGATACAAGCTGTGTTTTACATTCACCCAAGTTCTACTGGTGATATGATCAGTTTGAAATAGTCCATTGGAAGCTCATATGAATGTTATAAAACTGTGGTGGAAACCAATAATATGCCCTTAATGAAATGTATTCATTTGTACAGCTGACCAGAAGTGCTCTGATGTCATTAGTTCTACAAGTTCCATAGAGTCACCCACTCTATCACCTTTTTAAAAAAGGGCAGTTTTCAACATTGAAGGATTTATGTCAGTGGTAGAGCGTGGGAGTGCTTTTCAAGAGGTTCCTGTTTCATAACCATATACCCTCTTCAATAGATCCTGTTAAAATGTTTTTCAACCCAATGCACTATAAGAAACAATAGGATATATCATCATTTCATATACAAAACAATGAACAATTGGGTTTAACTATGCTCTTAGCACAAAATCACCAAACTGCAGTCGAGAAACAGTTACATTTGGCAGAATTTGTGCATTTGACAAAAGTTTTTTTCCATGTTCCAAGATCTACATGTGATACGAAATGTATGATTCTTGCAATGGAAACCTCACTGTATTTTACCAAGGCAGATAAAGGACATCATCTGTACCCCTTATAGGTATAAGGAGGTTTTGGTGGCTGAACATGCATTGCTTTGATGGTGATTGCATGTTGTTTCCACTTTGTACATATTACTGAATAAATAAAGGTGCACAATTCAGAAATGGGGGTATAGCTCCGTGGTAGAGCATTTGCCTGCAGATCAAGAGGTCCCTAGTTCAAAGCTGGGTGCTCCCTTGTTCAACTGTTTTACCTGTAGAAATATTTTTTAAATTAAATATATTGAAGAAAACATTTACAATCTTAGCATTTTATGTAATGAGCAACACATCTCTACATTTGAAATACTCCTGATCATCTCCTGAAACATAGGGTAAACACCATGAAACTGTTTAGGATTTCTTCATATGATACAAGCTGTGTTTTACATTCACCCAAGTTCTACTGGTGATATGATCAGTTTGAAATAGTCCATTGGAAGCTCATATGAATGTTATAAAACTGTGGTGGAAACCAATAATATGGCCTTAATGAAATGTATTAATTTGTACAGCTGACCATAAGTGAACTGATGTCATTAGTTCTACAAGTTCCATAGAGTCACCCACTCTATCACCTTTTTAAAAAAGGGCAGTTTTCAGCATTCAAGGGTTTATGTCAGTGGTAGAGCGTAGGAGTGTAGTTCAAGAAGTCCCTGTTTCATAACCATATACCCACTTCAATAGATCCTGTTAAAATGTTTTTCAACCCAATGCACTGTAAGAAACAATAGGATATTTCATCATTTCATATACAAAACAATGAACAATTGGGTTTAACTATGCTCTTAGCACAAAATCAACAAACTGCAGTAGAGAAGCAGTTACATTTTGCAGAATGTGTGCATTTGACAAAAGTTGTTTTTCCATGTTCCAAGATCTACATGTGATACGAAATGTATGATTCTTTCAATGGAAACCTCACTGTATTTTACCAAGGCAGATAAAGGACATCTTTTGTACCCCTTATACTTATAAGGAGGGTTTGGTGGCTGAAAATGCATTGCTTTGATGGTGATTGCATGTTGCTTCCACTTTGTACATATTACTTAATAAATAAAGATGAACATTTCAGAAATGGGGGTATAGCTCAGGGGTAGAGCATTTCACTGCAGATCAAAAGTCCCTAGTTCAAATCTGGGTGCCCCCTTGTCCAACTGTTTTACCTGTAGAAATATTTTTTTAATTAAATAAATTGAAGTAAACATTTACAATCTTAGCATTTTATGTAATGAGCAACACATTTCTACATTTGAAATACTCCTGATCATCACCTAAAACATAGGGTAAACACCATTAAGCTGTTTAGGATTTCTTCATATGATACAAGCTGTGTTTTACATTCACCCAAGTTCTACTGGTGATATGATTAGTTTGAAATAGTCCATTGGAAGCTCATATGAATGTTATAAAACTTTGGTGGAAACCAATAATATGCCCTTAATGAAATGTATTAATTTGTACAGCTGACCAGAAGTGCACTGATGTCATTAGTTCTACAAGTTCCATACAGTCACCCACTCTATCACCTTTTTAAAAAAGGGCCGTTTTCAGCATTCAAGGGTTTATGTCAGTGATAGAGCGTAGGAGTGCTTTTCAAGAAGTTCCTGTTTCATAACCACATCGCCTCTTCAATAGATCCTGTTAAAATGTTTTTCAACACAATGCACTGTAAGAAACAATAGGATATATCATCATTTCATATACAAAACAATGAACAATTGGGTTTAACTATGCTCTTAGCACAAAATCAACAAACTGCAGTAGAGAAGCAGTTACATTTTGCAGAATTTGTGCATTTGACAAAAGATTTTTTTTTCCATGTTCGAAGATCTACATGTGATACGAAATGTATGAATTCTTGCAATGGAAACCTCACTGTATTTTACCAAGGCAGATAAAGGACATCTTTTGTACCCCGTATACTTATAAGGAGGGTTTGGTGGCTGAAAATGCATTGCTTTGATGGTGATTGCATATTGCTTCCACTTTGTACGTATTACTGAATAAATAAAGGTGAACATTTCAGAAATGGGGGTATAGCTCAGGGGTAGAGCATTTCACTGCAGATCAAAAGTCCCTAGTTCAAATCTGGGTGCCCCCTTGTCCAACTGTTTTACCTGTAGAAATATTTTTTTAATTAAATAAATTGAAGTAAACATTTACAATCTTAGCATTTTATGTAATGAGCAACACATTTCTACATTTGAAATACTCCTGATCATCACCTGAAACATAGGGTAAACACCATTAAGCTGTTTAGGATTTCTTCATATGTTACAAGCTGTGTTTTACATTCACTCAAGTTCTACTGGTGATATGACCAGTTTAAAATAGTCCATTGGAAGCTCATATGAATGTTATAAAACTGTGGTGGAAACCAATAATATGCCCTTAATGAAATGTATTAATTTGTACAGCTGACCAGAAGTGCACTGATGTCATTAGTTCTACAAGTTCCATAGAGTCACCCACTCTATCACCTTTTTAAAAAAAGGCAGTTTTCAACATTGAAGGGTTTATGTCAGTGGTAGAGCGTAGGAGTGTAGTTCAAGAAGTCCCTGTTTCATAACCATATACCCTCTTAAATAGATCATGTTAAAATGTTTTTCAACCCAATGCACTGTAAGAAACAATAGGATATATCATCATTTCATATACAAAACAATGAACAATTGGGTTTAACTATGCTCTTAGCACAAAATCAACAAACTGCAGTAGAGAAGCAGTTACATTTTGCAGAATTTGTGCATTTGACAAAAGATTTTTTTTCCATATTCCAAGATCTACATGTGATACGAAATGTATGAATTCTTGCAAAGGAAACCTCACTGTATTTTACCAAGGCAGATAAAGGACATCATCTGCACCCCTTATACTTATAAGGAGGGTTTGGTGGCTGAACAATCATTGCTTTGATGGTGATTGCATTGAAGTGGGAGAATGGAAGACCAGGCTCCCGTCCTTCACCTCTCGCGCTTGGCCTAGAGGGTCACGACCCAGACACCCGCCACGAGAAGAGTTTGTTCATTTACCAGATGACCAAATACCCTGGTATAGGAACATACGGATGTGTCCATCTGCCTGCCCAACAGCCCGCACTGGCCATGCCGACACCTGCGGCACGGACCAACTAGACTAAAATCTACACGTCGTTAGAGATGCCATGACGACCTAGACAACGGGAAGCACCTCTGCACAAATACACACATTGGACATTCCCACACCGATCATACACGAAGAATATACTCAGTGCTATGACGTAGGTGACAGGCATATTCACGGACGTGCATCTTTATTATTTTTACATAGGCTTTCAGAATGCAGAAACGCAAGACGCGTCTTGAACTCATTTACAAAGCTTGCTCACGCTTCTCTTGAAACCAGTTACCACTATAAGAACTATAATGAAGACACGATACTGGTCATGGAACTATATGCTACTATAACTTAAAGAACCCATGCACCAACCGGATCACGTATGCACCAGGCCCAAGTAGGCCTCAAACAAGAGCTCCCGTGGACGTTAACAAAGCAAGAGTCTGGTTGCTGATCCTGCAGAATGGGCCCGGTGAAACAACCAGCCAAGGTCGCGATGTTGCAAACCCACATTCCAAGAACAAAGCATCAAAGGCACGATGTTGCAGCCTCGCACTCCGCGCACCAACGTTAAGGTCACACCTGCAAATTAAACCAGACACACAGTGGAAGAGCAATATTAATTGTGCAGAATTCTGCCTCAAACACGGTCCCTCCCCACGTGACCAAGCCGAACCTGACGAGATGCCAAACCCAGGAGAGAAAAGGCGTCTGGATCCCTCGCTACGAGACACAGGCAGATACACTTGAAAGGCTCAATGGACATCTGCGACAGTGGGAGCGGTCAGCCTTCCAACTATGAATAAATCCTCACATTGTCTGCACGTACCCATATTGAAACATTGTTGCAATCGCAGGTACACCGAGAGCTGGGAACAACGGTGGTCCCAGGCTGGGAAGCTCACGGGTGCACCAATCAGAACATGGGGCTCTTATCTCAGACGTCAGTAATATTAGCCAATCCTCAGGAGTCTTCATGTAACAATTTTCATGTATCTAATTGTAGGGACAACCCAGATATATCACCTGACTACCCTTTGTCCAGTAACATTGTCCTCTATATTTGTGCTATACTAACCCTACCACTCGAGCAACCAATTAAGAGTGGCGATAGGTTTTTTGTTAACTTTCTGAAGTGACGCGAATAGCGCGTCATAATGCAGTAAAAAGGGCCTGCGAGCCCCACGATTGTGTGTGTGTCAGGACGGACGCGTACGCTCCTTGACCCATCCCTGCCGTTTTTGTCTAATAAACAGCAGAGTCACCTTGCTCCTTGTGTGTGTCTCGCGCTCTGTCTCAACTGGGATACACGGGAGGAGTTGGGGCCTCCCTGCCTGGAGGTCCGCGGACGGCCCGGCCGACCCCGGCAGAATTTCCCCCCGACAAGTTGGAGGCACTGCTGAGATCTGTTTAAGATCGACTTTTTCTTTTTTACTTCGACCATATATTTTTAATTTTTCCAGGCACTCCCGTTGCGAGGAGGCCCGGCGGCGCGGCCCCCTCTGCCGTTGCCCCTTCTGAGGACTGCAGGACCATCGCGGAGCTGCGAGAAGACCGGACGGCGCAATCCGGATATTGGCCCTCGGGAGCCGGTTGAGAAGTATCCCGCCCGCGGTTGGCGAGTGTCCAGACGTGGTCCAGACGAAGGGAGGTGGCGAGCCGCTTGGAGGGGTGCACGCAGTCGAGCGGCCCTGCATCGAGAGAACTTGGTGAGCATGACACGCACAACAAGCAATGCAAAATTGTGAGGGAGGGGGGAGGAAGTGAATGAGGGAGGTGTTGTACAGATGCGCGGCGTAGGTCTAACAACTTAGTGTTGCCAATGGAATGAATGGTAGCGAAACGAGTGCGAGAGCAGTCGGCTACGTTACGCGGAAGAGGGAGGGCGGAGCACGAAAACATCACGTGCGGCCGCTCGTAAGGCACTGATTGGCCTAAGTCGCGACTACGTGTGAGGGTGGGTGTGTGTGTGTGGTTTCCTACGATTTGGCATTTATTGATCAATGAGTAGACGAGGATCCCTATTGTTCGAGCAAGACACTCGATAGGTAGATGACGATTCCCTGTAGGCGGTGGCTAGTTAATTAAGTTGCCCAATACGGAAGATAATTGGCTGGTTAAGCCCTCCTGTTGAGGGGCGTATCACACGCGAGGCGACGCAGCGTGCGCAGTCCGATTATATTATTGATTTGATTACCTTGTTCCAGGAGTGACAGGAAGACAGCTGTAGGGTTAGCGGGGGTAGGTTGCAAGTGTATTTTGAACTTAAAAGAAAATAATAAGAATGTACCATTAGCTCGAAGAGATCAGTGACGTCACCAGAAGGGATTTAATAGGATAGCGCGAACGCAAGGAAGTTTGGTTTTGGGAGTGGTGGGGAAGAGAAATGTGATAAGGGAGCGGGCGCGGAGATAAACGATAAACGAGTGGATCGGGAAAAGAAGAAGGGGAAAGGGGCGTGGCTGCGCACCGAGAACGCCAGCCACGGCAAGTGTAACAGGGGGAGGAGAACGGGGAAACAGGACAACTGTATAAGAGCGTCGTAAAGGGTACACAGCCGCAGGGGGCTGTGTGCGCTTCGGCCGCAGGGGGCCGTAAGGGTGTAGTAACAGAAGGGAATCGACAAATGTAAAACCATACATAACGGATTGTCGTAAGTCCCCATACTTACGGGGCCAGGTAAACAATATAAGGTTGTATATTGTAAACTACCAGTGAAGGAAAGGATAACAAGTGGAGAGTAACCATGTCATACGGGACAGGGTCGGGAGGGTGGGGGAACACCCTCACTACACCATTACAACACATATGCACCACACTGCCACCCCATAGGGAGAAGTTAATAAAGTACAGCATAGAGTGGACCCAGGGGACGGATAACAAAATGTTAACACCATGGCCGCCTAATGGGAGTTTCGATCCATATGCCCAACATTCACTGCTAAACCATCTGCACAATACATACAAGGGGAAGAAGTTGGCAAACCATGTGGAGGTGTTTAACTTATGGAGGATGTTCCAGGGGTCCTGACCGGGACCAAATGAAATGTTCACTATGGGGGAAACACCGGAAGAAAAGGAGACTAAGAAAGAAGGAGAGGATGGGAAACAGGGGCGTGAAAGCACAAACAATACGGGGAACGGAGGAGAGGGAGGAGAAAAGAGTGTTAAATCAGACGACATAAAAAAGGAACCAAACAACGAGATACCCATAACACCGGGAGTGAAAACGGAGGGAGGAGGGTTGTACCCTTTAAGAGAATTAGGAGAAATAGAAGGACAGTTAAGGGCGGCTGAAGGATACTCGAACCCGGCATACAGCCCTCCACCATATGTGGCTCATAGGAAAATGGCAGTGGGAGAGGGGAAGATTGGAGAAGAGCAGACTGTAGAGATAGGACATGATGAGTGGGTAGCTGCACAAATATTATTCAAATTACGAGGTTCACTAACTGGAGAAGAGAGGGAGGTAGTAAAGAGAACAGACGAAGATAGTGCAAGAGAGAGTGAAATAAGGGGGGAGGAGCTATTACGGCAAAAGGAAGAGATTTTAGAGGAAAGATTAGCAAAGCTAAGGGATGAGCAGAATGAACTGATCAAACAGCTTGAGAGGGAGGAAAAAGAGAGAGTGAGGAAAAGAAAAGAAGGTAAGAACGAATTGGAAAAATTAAGGGAACAAAATGAGGAGCAAAGGAGAGAAGCTGAAAGGGTAAAAGCAGCAGCAGACAGGGTATCAAGAGTAGTGTTGAGAGAAAAGAAGAAGGAAGAAGAAGAAAGAGAAAAGGAAATGGCAATATGGAAGAGGAGGGTACTATCAGAGACAGCTAAGAAATATGAAGAGGGGAAAATAATAGAAAGTATCGTGGAGAGAGAAAGAGTGAAACAGGAAAGGAAGAAAGAGGATGAAAGAATATTGGAACAGATGAGCAACGAAGTGATGGAGGAATTGAAAAGGAAGAGGGAGGAAAATAGTAGGGAGATGGAGGAGAAAAGGGAAGGAGAAAGAGAGGGGAGGAGTAGGGAGAGTGAAAGATGGGGGGATGTATATAGAAGTAGAGAAGTAGCAACAACATCAGCACTAGGGGGAGCGGTTGATAACAAAGGAAAAGGAGAAATAGACCTAATAGACTTAGAGACAGTAACAATAAAAGGGAAAAAGGCAGAGTGGGGGGTGCCATTTATGAATGATTTTTGCAGTGAGGAGGAAGAAGGAGCTGAGAGAGAAGGAAGAAAGAGTGAGAGGGAAAGCTTAGATAAGCTATACCTCACTCGAACAAACATAGACTCGCCATGGATCAGTAGGAGAAGGGAGGACTTGGAGAGAAGTGAGGAGGGAGTGAAAGGACTAGTGGAAAGACAAACCCATGAAAACACACCATCCCCATCTCCATCACGCCCTCCCCCATCGCACCCTACATGCTCAACCACCACACGCTCGCTGCGCAGAATAAAGCTTGCGCCCTTTATGGACGAACTGACACCCTATGCATGTAGGCTTAGAGACCTCCCTAGTCGCAGGCAAGACAGACAAATAAACACGCCCACATAAACTACAGGAAATGACGAAAGGGGAAAGGATGGAGAAGGAGTTAGGAGCAGGGGTAATAAGGACGAAATTGAAGAGGTAAAGGAACCGGAAGAAGAGGAGGGGTGTGAAGACTCGATATTGTGGAACATAAAGGGTGACACCAGACACAACTTAATGCCACTGTTGGAGAGAGGAGGGGTTAGACCACAGTACGTCCCTTGGAAGCATACGGATAAGGAAAATATAAAATGTAGGCTCCCATCACTAAGTGGAGGTGCGGGTAAGTGGATATATGAAATGGAAAAACACACCGCGGGACATAAACTAGCAGTAGGAGATGTAAAGGGCCTGTTAATATCAATATTAGGGGATAGAGCGGATGACATTTGGAAGAGAGCGGGATTCCATGGGGTAACAATAACAAACACATCGCATGATGGGGCACCGTTTGCAAACTGCAGACATGCGCTATGGCAGGCACTGAGAGTACAATACCCAGACACATCAGACATAGGAGCAATTACTTCCCGTAAGATGCGTGAGAATGAGGATCCTGTTGATTATATCCAGGATATCCAAGAGAAGTGGCGCATGGAAACTAGAGAACAATGGGACAAAACACTAGCCATATTTTATCATATACTAGTACAAGGGCTCCCAGAAGGAGTTCAGAAACAACTAAAGAAAGTAGTGGGAATGGAAGCAAAACCATGGCCAGAAATACAACTGACTATAGTACATCACTGCAGGACATGGCAAGGAAAGATGAAACAAAAAGAAGAGGACAGGAAAAAAGAAGAGGCTAAACTAGTACAGAAAAAACTTACTAAATACACAATGGAAGGGGCACTAATAACTACGCCCACACCAATGGCCCAAAGCCCAATACAAGTAGTGGCTGCACAAGATCCTGCTCAAATAGCACCTCCACAGATTATAACACAACAAGTCCCAGTCCCGCCACTGCAATTACACGCACCAAACATGGGAGGAGGGTACCCAATGCAAGGAGCTGGGTATTATAGTTATAATAGGGGGAGAGGAGGATTTATGAGAGGGAGAGGATACGGATATAATGCCCAACAGCAGGTGGGAGGACTTAGACATTCCTACCCCACAGGGCAACCAGTATACCAGGACAACACAGGGAGCTTCCCATGGCAAAGCAGGGAACCACCCGTGTGTTGGAGTTGTGGGTTATTAGGACACATGTCACATACGTGTAGGGTCAGGCCAGGGACACCAGCATGGAATGAACAAGCACAACCTAGGACCCCACAAGAACTGCAGGGTATACAACAACAGCAGACGTTACAACAAGGAAATGACCCACAACAACAACAAATACCACAACAACAGCCACTGCCACAACAACAAGCAACGTTAACACAGCAACCCCAAACTCAACAAACGCAATTGGGTAGGGTGACGGTCTTGGGACACAACCCTTACACAGGGAATGGCCAATCATTGTACCCACAATAGGACAGCCCACAGACGGCCTTCGTGTGTCCCATCCTGTCAGTAACACCTAATAGTGCGGAGGAGCCACGCATAGAGGTAACGATAGGTGACAAAAAATTATCATTCCTTGTTGACACCGGGGCAACCCGGTCTTGCATAAGGGAAGGTAAATTTAAGATGTCAGGCGAAGCCATGAACACCCAAGGATTTTCTGGGGCTAAGGGGTTGGTTCCATTCACTGATAACGTTCCCTTATCTATTGGAGATTATGATCTGTCAGTTCCACTTTTATATTATAGTGCCTCACCAGTGAATATACTTGGGAGGGATATAATGAACAGGTTGAATATGACGATCTCCTTTACAGAGGATGGCATAATTTGCTCTACTCCAGGGATTAACATGCTCGCAGCACGACAGATTATGCAAGCATACTGTGGACAGACAGCGATTAGGGCGGAGCCAGTAGATGGCGAGCTATTCCAGTATGGAACAGACATGGCATTTGCATGGATGCCAGGGATAGAAGGGAAAATATGGAGGAGGCCAGCAGCCTATCTGTTCCGACCAGAAACACCTGTTAATGAACCAGAAGGAAAGGTGTTTGTAATGGACATTGAGAGCATTATTGCAACAGCTAATTATATTGCTGTACATGCCCAAGATAAAGAAGGGAAAGCATGGAGGGCAGTGATAGCACTAGCAGAAGGGTGTAGGCTGACCCAGGTGTCAGATGAGGAGCTGTTCTCAGAAGAAAAGGAGGAAGGTGAAATGGTGTTCATGATGAGTGTAGGAATATGGCTAAGGGTGGCTCACAAACAAGTAGCACAGAAAATTGCAATGGCACTTGAGGCACCCGCATGCACCCCAGTCCCCTTCTTTGAGGAGGATATGTCAAAGGTGCCCAAATCATTATGGACTACTAGCCCTTATGACGTGGGATGCATAAAAAGCATAGGGGGTGTAAGGATAAAATAGAAAAAAGGTGCAATACTACCAATAGTGAAACAGTACCCACTGTCAAGAGAGGCAGATGAGGGTATATATGAAACCATAACGGCTCTTATAAACAATGGCATATTGGTCCCCTCAGAGTCACCCTGCAACACGGCTGTGTACCCAGTGTGCAAGGCTAAAGGGGGGTCTTGGCGCTTCATACAAGACCTCAGGCCCTTGAATAACATAGTGGAAGCAGAGTATCCAGTAACAGCAAACCCGGCCACAATATTGTGTGGCATTCCAGCAGAAGCATCACGGTTTACAGTGATTGACCTTAAAAATGCTTTCTTCTCAATACCATTACACCCAGACTCACAAGATTTGACAAGCTTCACTTACCGAAACACAAAGTGGAAAAATACCAGATTGCCACAGGGGTATTGTGAATCACCCTCAATTTTCAATAGAGTAATACAGATGGATTTGAGTAACGTTGAAATGGAAAGCACAGTGTTGCAGTATGTGGATGACATAATAATTTGCAGTATAAACGAAAGTAAATGTAGAGAGGACTCCTTAAAAATGTTGACGATATTGGCTGAAAAAGGGTACAAGGTAGACATGAATAAGATACAATACTGTCAGGAACAGGTACTTTACATTGGCCAACTGATATCCCAACATGGAAGAAAGATTGCACCACAAAGAGCACAGGCCATTTCAAGCACTCCAATGCCACAGACTGTGAGAGAACTGCAGCAATTTCTGGGGCTGTGCAACTACTGCAGAGCATGGGTATTTGATTACAGCTCATACATAGGACCCCTGCTTGAGGGTTTGAGAGAAGCAAATAAAGGAGAGAAAAAGTTGAGGTGGACTATGGAAATGAGAGAGGCCTTTGATGAATTGAAAGATGCAATCTCAACTGCTCCAGTACTGGCATCCCCAGACTATGAGCGACGATTTTTTATATTTTCACATTGCGACTCAGCAGTGATGAAGGCAGTATTGGCCCAAAAAACGAGCATGGGCTATAAACCAGTAGCATTTTACAGCGGTCACTTAGACCCTGTGATGTTAGGCCACTTCCCTTGCAAACAAGGTCTCGCTGCAGCTGCTTTTGCAGTGGAAAAAGCATCAGCAATAACCATGGGGTGTCCGACTACACTGTTTGTGGAACATGCACTATTTACAATATTGAATAAGCCTAAGTCCACACTAACAACGCAAAGGGCATCAGGTTATGAGATCATCTTGTCTAGAGCTGAACTAGCAACTGTTAGATGTAGCACGGTTAACCCTGCAAGGTTCCTAGCAGAAGTAATTGAAGAGGGAGATTATGCCCATGATTGCTCCCAAATAACTGAACTGTACTCGGGTACTAGAAAAGTTGAAGAAAACGCACTAGAGGGAGGTGAACTTTTGTTTATTGATGGGTCATCAACTATTGATCAAGGAGATGGGATAAGGAGGACGGGGGCAGCAGTGGTTAAAATGATGGAGGCGCCGGTGTGTGTGGCTATGAAATGTGTACAATTACCACAGCATTATTCTGCTCAAGCCGCAGAACTGGTTGCACTAATATTGGCATTGAAGGAAAGTTTTGACAAACGAGTAACAATATATTCCGACAGTGCATATGTTACATCCACTGTCCACTCAGGGCTATCAAAATGGAGAAGAAGAGGGTTTAGGAGAGCTGATGGCACCCCAGTGCAACATGCCCTCTTATTAGCTGAACTAATTGAAGTAATAAATGACCCCCAAGAACTAGCCCTAGTAAAATGCACCGCACACACCAATGGGGAAGATCACATCTCAAAAGGGAATGCAGCAGCAGACGCACATGCGAAATATGCTGCATACTTTGGGGAGATATGGAACCCTACAGACTCACAGAGAGGGAGAGGGAGGGGAATGGCTAGGGAGATGTTGATAAGAGAAGGGTACACCCATCTTCCAGCCACACAGATTATGGAGTTACAAGCGGCTGCACCAATGGCCGAAAAAGAAATATGGGTAAAAAGAGGATGTACAATGTCACCAACCGACGCATTATGGCGCCAGAGCAGCACTGGGAAAGTTGTAATACTATTGGCACTTTTAAACACCGCCCTGAGCCAATAACATCACCCAGCCCATACAGGCAAGGAAATAATCGCAGCACGAATTAGAGAAGATTGGTTCTGTCCTGAGTTAAATTCTCATGTGTCAAATTTTATCAGCAATTGTCTTACATGTCAGCAGTTTATGGCCGGTCATACCCTAAAGGTGATAAGAGGTACCATACCCCGGCCAGAGGGACCTTTTCGGCACCTTCACATTGACTATGTTGATATGATCAACATATGTCAAGGTAATAGGTATATGATTGTAGTAGTATGCCCATTCTCTAGATGGATTGAAGCAGGGCCCTGTTCACACCCAGATGCATTTAGAGCAGCCAAATTCCTAGTAAGGGAGGTCTTCCCCAGGTGGGGAGTGTGCGAGGTGTTAAGGTCAGGCAACGGCCCACATTTCGCAAACGAAATGTTCCAACATATTACATCCTTGCTGAACATAAAACATACATTTGCATGTGCATACCACCCACAGGCTAACGGTGTATGTGAACGCCTGAATGGCCTACTGAAGGAGGCAATTGCAAAAATACAACAAACAACAAAGAAAAGCTGGTTGTATTGCCTTCCATTAGCCCTATTCGAATTGAGGAATAGGCCAGGGTCCGACCACCACCTCACCCCGCACGAGGTGGTTACTGGACGTCAAATGCGCCTTCCCCTAACGCCAACGTCAAGGGCATTCACTGACCACGAAAGTTCAGCAAGTGTGTTAGGTGATGAAATGTATCAATATGTGTCTTCTTTGATTACTAGTGTTGTGTTTGTGTCTCAACAGCTCGAGCGCACACGGGGCGGGTCCACCAGCAATCAAGAAGAAGGCGCCAGTACCGAATTAGAAAAGGAGAACTTGTGCAAACTTGCCAAAGGTGACCACGTGCTACTTCGCAATTTCAATAGAAAGTGGAACGATAAGAGGTTCACTGGCCCCCATCTGGTAGAGGACGTATCAACAAGAGCAGTAAAACTAAAAGACAAGCGTGCCTGGAACCACTTACATGATGTAAAGATCTACAAACTGCAGACCCGCCCCAGCGCCAACGACAGGGCCAGTGGAAGAACAGCAACAACATCCCCTACAGAGGAAGGAAGTTCTACCACAGACAACGACCCAATTGTTCCCTTACCGTGTCACTACCCAACTTCCCCGGAGACAATAACTGACGAAGAAAGGAGTGATACCCATACTGCCCACCCCATGGTCACACGCTCAAGGAGTAAAAATACTTCCGCCACCTGAGCCCAAACCCCCGCCCATTGACCCCCAAGTATAGTCATAACCGACCTGAAAGACATTGCCTCACAAATACACCTGTAAACACGTGAATGTTCTCTGTTTCTCTCGCACATACAGGAACTGCGTATTGTATTGTTAAGAAAGTAGCTTACTAACAAGTTCACTGCCCAGCTGTAGATGGTACTCCCAGACGATAACTACCCAGAAGAATTGTCACACCAATTTCTATACGAAATAAAAAGGCCAACGTACCTAAAAAGGAGAAGGGTGCGTGTCTACTACACAGCATTCCTCTTGGCCATAGAATATTCCATGCCCCACCTCCGCCCATACTTGCCGATCCTAAGAGACAGATCACTTAGAGTAGCGTGGGAACAGCTCTTCGCCTGGGCACTGAATGACTATTTGATAGGGAGAGCTTAAAGGAAACAAACCACTAACATTTAGTAACCAGCATTTTTGAGAATTTTCAGGCGGGCAACTTTAACGTCGCAAGAATACGCTGCCAGGACTGCAGCAAGGTAAGAGCAAAATGCCGGTGAGACTAGCATATGTAATAAAGATAATAGGGATTTTGATGATCACCGGGTTCTTGGCTGCTTCTGTATGGCAGTACAGCTATGCTATTAATTTTATTGCTGCACCTAAACCTAATATACCCCTGTCCCCTGCTGCAACAGGTGTTACGTCAGGTGATAGTAGTAACCTTGCACCCAAGCAAAATAGAGTTAAACGCAGCACATACTCAGACAATAAAGGTATTGATAATTTTATACAAGATTCAGCACAAGTCACAAACAACATATGGTACCAACACATGACCCGCATTGGTAAACAAACAACTGAGGACAGCTGCTACGTTTACTCATTAATACCATACGCCATGAGTGCTTCACGAACATTTGTTGCCACAGAAATTGATGAAAAGATAGCACAATGCATAATATACTTGGCACTGTTCCAAACGAAAGGAAGATTTCAAGGGACGGTAGTGCACATGACATGGAAAACACGAGACTCATATCCATATGAAAACAACTTCCTCAAGACCTATTTGAGTTACCACAAGACCAGTTTACATGCAGAAGCATTCAGATACATAACAAGTGGCCCTGCAAAAGGAGAAACAAAGAAAGTAACACTGCAGTATCTACCATGTGATTGGTACGCCACCGAAGTTCCGGGCAAACAAGGATGTTGGGAGAGGCCGCTGGTGACGAGAACAGGAAAGGTGTATCTGGACAACAGCTGGGAGATAGGAGTGATTGGCAGCAACATGGTAACAAAAGAAACTATCTCAACTATCGAGGCCCACAATCACCGATGTTGGACGACGTGGATCAAGTATGTACCAATGCTCACGTGGGTAGAAACAGATGAAGACCCAATAACAATACTACCGCTGACTGCGCCCAAGGTATGCTACCAGCATAAAGGAGAGGTGGACGTAGGATATAACACCAATTGTGCAAGTGTGACGGAGTTACCTGAGGGGGGAGCAGAAACAGCAGTAATAATGGACCATTATTGGGCCTGTGGAGAAAAGACATACCATACACTGCCCCCCCTGTGGAATGGTGTGTGCACAATGGTGCACGTCAATGTACCATCACTAGTGGTACCTAAGAAGCATGTTAATGTGGCGAACTTTCCCAAAATGGATGAAGGGGACAAGAGAAAAAAGAGATCTGCACCACTTAAGGAGGAGCAAGGGAACAGGACCAACAACAATGATACTGTTCTAAATAGAAGGAAAAGACAAGGAGAGCCACTGACAGGAAATTACCTGTGGGGAAGGTCGGAAACGGAACTAACCTCCATACCGCCAGAACACAGACTATTCAGCAGAGCAGCAATGTTCTTCTCTTCAATAATACACCCGGGACTGCAGGCTTACGCAAACGCGAAATGGCTCCAAATAACTAGATGGGAACTAATGATGACCATCAATTCTACAGTAAATGGGTTTAACGCAATAAAAGAGGAGCTGCGAGCTATAAGAATGGTAGCACTCCAGAACAGATATGTATTGGACCTTCTCACAGCAATGGAAGGAGGAGTTTGTGCAAAGATAGGACAATCATGCTGCACGTTCATACCTGCCAACGATGCTGATAATGGTACACTGACTGAAGCAGTTTCACAATTGGCCCAGATGCACTCCAAAATGATGGATGAAAGTAACGGTGTAAACAAGGATAAGAGCTGGTTCTCAATATTATGGTCATGGATGCCATCCTGGCTGTCAGATGGACTGAAAATAATAGTGGGTTGTACTATTTTGGCTGGAGCTACGCTGATCATAATTAGATTTTGGAAGGCCCGGAAGGCACGCACCACTGACGAGTTGCTCGAAATGGTGGGAATGCTCCCCCTGATGCCAGCAGATGAGGGCCAACATACAGGTGTGATAATACAGGAGAGGGAGAAGCTGCGCACCCAAATAATCACCAACCATCTAGACCCACCATCAGTGAAGATCGAGAACCCAAGAAACCCCAGGAGTTACATAGGGAAATGGGTATACTGTACTCCTGGAGGAACCTGTGAATATATGTATTGGTCATTTGAAGATCATGTGAACCATTATGGACATCTAGGAGGAATAACTAAGATATGGCGAGTAAGAGGAGATAACGAGAAGGATATGTTTGTGGTCGACAAGTCGACCAGAGGGGGGACTGAAGTGGGAGAATGGAAGACCAGGCTCCCGTCCTTCACCTCTCGCGCTTGGCCTAGAGGGTCAAGACCCAGACACCCGCCACGAGAAAAGTTTGTCCATTTACCAGATGACCAAATACCCTGGTATAGGAACATACGGATGTGTCCATCTGCCTGCCCAACAGCCCGCACTGGCCATGCCGACACCTGCGGCACGGACCAACTAGACTAAAATCTACACGTCGTTAGAGATGCCATGACGACCTAGACAACGGGAAGCACCTCTGCACAAATACACACATTGGACATTCCCACACCGATCATACACGAAGAATATACTCAGTGCTATGACGTAGGTGACAGGCATATTCACGGACGTGCATCTTTATTATTTTTACATAGGCTTTCAGAATGCAGAAATGCAAGACGCGTCATGAATTCATTTACAAAGCTTGCTCACGCTTCTCTTGAAACCAGTTACCACTATAAGAACTATAATGAAGACACGATACTGGTCATGGAACTATATGCTACTATAACTTAAAGCACCCATGCACCAACAGGATCACGTATGCACCAGGCCCAAGTAGGCCTCAAACAAGAGCTCCCGTGGACGTTAACAAAGCAAGAGTCTGGTTGCTGATCCTGCAGAATGGGCCCGGTGAAACAACCAGCCAAGGTCGCGATGTTGCAAACCCACATTCCAAGAACAAAGCATCAAAGGCACGATGTCGCAGCCTCGCACTGCGCGCACCAACGTTAAGGTCACACCTGCAAATTAAACCAGACACACAGTGGAAGAGCAATATTAATTGTGCAGAATTCTGCCTCAAACACGGTCCCTCCCCACGTGACCAAGCCGAACCTGACGAGATGCCAAACCCAGGAGAGAAAAGGCGTCTGGATCCCTCACTACGAGACACAGGCAGATACACTTGAAAGGCTCAATGGACATCTGCGACAGTGGGAGCGGTCAGCCTTCCAACTATGAATAAATCCTCACATTGTCTGCACGTACCCATATTGAAACATTGTTGCAATCGCAGGTACACCGAGAGCTGGGAACAACGGTGGTCCCAGGCTGGGAAGCTCACGGGTGCACCAATCAGAACATGGGGCTCTTATCTCAGACGTCAGTAATATTAGCCAATCCTCAGGAGTCTTCATGTAACAATTTTCATGTATCTAATTGTAGGGACAACCCAGATATATCACCTGACTACCCTTTGTCCAGTAACATTGTCCTCTATATGTGTGCTATACTAACCCTACCACTCGAGCAACCAATTAAGAGTGGCGATAGGTTTTTTGTTAACTTTCTGAAGTGACGCGAATAGCGCGTCATAATGCAGTAAAAAGGGCCTGCGAGCCCCACGATTGTGTGTGTGTCAGGACGGACGCGTACGCTCCTTGACCCATCCCTGCCGTTTTTGTCTAATAAACAGCAGAGTCACCTTGCTCCTTGTGTGTGTCTCGCACTCTGTCTCAACTGGGATACACGGGAGGAGTTGGGGCCTCCCTGCCTGGAGGTCCGCAGACGGCCCGGCCGACCCCGGCAGAATTTCCCCACGACAGCATGTTGCTTCAACTTTGTACATATTACTGAATAAATAAAGGTGAACTTTTCGGAACTGGGGGTGTAGCTCAGTGGTAGAACATTTGACTGCAGATCAAGAGATCCCTAGTTCAAATCTGTGTGCTCTCTTGTTCAACTGTTTTACCTGTAGAAAAAAACATTTACAATCTTAGCATTTGATGTAATGAGGAACACATTTCTACATTTGAAATACTCCTGAAACATAGGGTAAACACCATGAAACTGTTTAGGATTTCTTCATATGATACAAGCTGTGTTTTACATTCACCCAAGTTCTACTGGTGATATTATCAGTTTGAAATAGTCCATTGGAAGCTCATATGAATGTTATAAAACTGTGGTGGAAACCAATAATATGCCCTTAATGAAATGTATTAATGTGTACAGCTCACCAGAGGTGCACTGATGTCATTAGTTCTACAAGTTCCATACAGTCACCCACTCTATCACCTTTTTAAAAAAGGGCAGTTTTCAGCATTCAAGGGTTTAACTCAGTGGTAGAGCGTAGGAGTGCAGTTCAAGAAGTCCCTGTTTCATAACCATATACCCTCGTCAATAGATCCTGTTAAAATGTTTTTCAACCCAATGCACTGTAAGAAACAATAGGATATATCATCATTTCATATACAAAACAATGAACAATTGGGTTTAACTATGCTCTTAGCACAAAATCAACAAACTGCAGTAGAGAAGTAGTTACGTTTTGCAGAATTTGTGCATTTGACAAAAGTTTTTTTTCCATGTTCCAAGATCTACATGTGATACGAAATGTATGAATTCTTGCAATGGAAACCTCACTGTATTTTACCAAGGCAGATAAAGGACATCTTTTGTACCCCTTATACTTATAAGGAGGGTTTGGTGTCTGAAAATGCATTGCTTTGATGGTGATTGCATGTTGCTTCCACTTTCTACATATTACTGAATAAATAAAGGTGAACATTTCAGAAATGGGGGTATAGCTCAGGGGTAGAGCATTTCACTGCAGATCAAAAGGTCCCTAATTCAAATATGGGTGCCCCCTTGTCCAACTGTTTTACCTGTAGAAATATTTTTTTAATTAAATAAATTGAAGTAAACATTTACAATCTTAGCATTTTATGTAATGAGCAACACATTTCTACATTTGAAATACTCCTGATCATCACTTGAAACATAGGGTAAACACCATTAAGCTGTTTAGGATTTCTTCATATGATACAAGCTGTGTTTTACATTCACCCAAGTTCTACTGGTGATATGACCAGTTTAAAATAGTCCATTGGAAGCTCATATGAATGTTATAAAACTGTGGTGGATAACAATAATATGCCCTTAATGAAATGTATTAATTTGTACAGCTGACCAGAATTGCACTGATGTCATTAGTTCTACAAGTTCCATAGAGTCACCTCCTCTATCACCTTTTTAAAAAAGGGCAGTTTTCAACATTGAAGGGTTTATGTCAGTGGTAGAGCGTAGGAGTGTAGTTCAAGAAGTCCCTGTTTCATAACCATATACCCTCTTCAATAGATTCTGTTAAAATGTGTTTCAACCCAATGCACTGTAAGAAACAATAGGTTATATCATCATTTCATATACAAAACAATGACCAATTGGGTTTAACTATGCTCTTAGCACAAAATCAACAAACTGCAGTAGAGAAGCAGTTACATTTTGCAGAATGTGTGCATTTGACAAAAGTTGTTTTTCCATGTTCCAAGATCTACATGTGATACGAAATGTATGATTCTTTCAATGGAAACCTCACTGTATTTTACCAAGGCAGATAAAGGACATCTTTTGTACCCCTTATACTTATAAGGAGGGTTTGGTGGCTGAAAATGCATTGCTTTGATGGTGATTGCATGTTGCTTCCACTTTGTACATATTACTGAATAAATAAAGGTGAACGTTTCAGAAATGGGGGTACAGCTCAGGGGTAGAGCATTTCACTGCAGATTAAAAGGTCCCTAGTTCAAATCTGGGTGCCCCCTTGTCCAACTGTTTTACCTGTAGAAATATTTTTTTAATTAAATAAATTGAAGTAAACATTTACAATCTTAGCATTTTATGTAATGAGCAACACATTTCTACATTTGAAATACTCCTGATCATCACCTGAAACACAGGGTAAACACCATTAAGTTGTTTAGGATTTCTTCATATGATACAAGCTGTGTTTTACATTCACCCAAGTTCTACTGGTGATATGATTAGTTTGAAATGGTCCATTGGAAGCTCATATGAATGTTATAAAACTGTGGTGGAAACCAATAATATGGCCTTAATGAAATGTATTAATTTGTACAGCTGACCATAAGTGAACTGATGTCATTAGTTCTACAAGTTCCATACAGTCACCCACTCTATCACCTTTTTAAAAAAGGGCAGTTTTCAGCATTCAAGGGTTTAACTCAGTGGTAGAGCGTAGGAGTGCTTTTCAAGAAGTTCCTGTTTCATAACCATATACCCTCGTCAATAGATCCTGTTAACATGTTTTTCAACCCAATGCACTGTAAGAAACAATAGGATATATCATCATTTCATATACAAAACAATGAACAATTGGGTTTAACTATGCTCTTAGCACAAAATCAACAAACTGCAGTAGAGAAGCAGTTACATTTTGCAGAATTTGTGCATTTGACAAAAGATTTTTTTTCCATGTTCCAAGATCTACATGTGATACGAAATGTATGAATTCTTGCAATGGAAACCTCACTGTATTTTACCAAGGCAGATAAAGGACATCTTTTGTACCCCTTATACTTATAAGGAGGGTTTGGTGGCTGAAAATGCATTGCTTTGATGGTGATTGCATGTTGCTTCCACTTTGTACATATTACTTAATAAATAAAGATGAACATTTCAGAAATGGGGGTATAGCTCAGGGGTAGAGCATTTCACTGCAGATCAAAAGTCCCTAGTTCAAATCTGGGTGCCCCCTTGTCCAACTGTTTTACCTGTAGAAATATTTTTTTAATTAAATAAATTGAAGTAAACATTTACAATCTTAGCATTTTATGTAATGAGCAACACATTTCTACATTTGAAATACTCCTGATCATCACCTGAAACATAGGGTAAACACCATTAAGCTGTTTAGGATTTCTTCATATGATACAAGCTGTGTTTTACATTCACCCAAGTTCTACTGGTGATATGATTAGTTTGAAATAGTCCATTGGAAGCTCATATGAATGTTATAAAACTGTGGTGGAAACCAATAATATGCCCTTAATGAAATGTATTAATTTGTACAGCTGACCAGAAGTGCACTGATGTCATTAGTTCTACAAGTTCCATACAGTCACCCACTCTATCACCTTTTTAAAAAAGGGCCGTTTTCAGCATTCAAGGGTTTATGTCAGTGATAGAGCGTAGGAGTGCTTTTCAAGAAGTTCCTGTTTCATAACCACATCGCCTCTTCAATAGATCCTGTTAAAATGTTTTTCAACACAATGCACTGTAATAAACAATAGGATATATCATCATTTCATATACAAAACAATGAACAATTGGGTTTAACTATGCTCTTAGCACAAAATCAACAAACTGCAGTAGAGAAGCAGTTACATTTTGCAGAATTTGTGCATTTGACAAAAGATTTTTTTTTCCATGTTCGAAGATCTACATGTGATACGAAATTTATGAATTCTTGCAATGGAAACCTCACTGTATTTTACCAAGGCAGATAAAGGACATCTTTTGTACCCCGTATACTTATAAGGAGGGTTTGGTGGCTGAAAATGCATTGCTTTGATGGTGATTGCATATTGCTTCCACTTTGTACGTATTACTGAATAAATAAAGGTGAACATTTCAGAAATGGGGGTATAGCTCAGGGGTAGAGCATTTCACTGCAGATCAAAAGTCCCTAGTTCAAATCTGGGTGCCCCCTTGTCCAACTGTTTTACCTGTAGAAATATTTTTTTAATTAAATAAATTGAAGTAAACATTTACAATCTTAGCATTTTATGTAATGAGCAACACATTTCTACATTTGAAATACTCCTGATCATCACCTGAAACATAGGGTAAACACCATTAAGCTGTTTAGGATTTCTTCATATGTTACAAGCTGTGTTTTACATTCACTCAAGTTCTACTGGTGATATGACCAGTTTAAAATAGTCCATTGGAAGCTCATATGAATGTTATAAAACTGTGGTGGAAACCAATAATATGCCCTTAATGAAATGTATTAATTTGTACAGCTGACCAGAAGTGCACTGATGTCATTAGTTCTACAAGTTCCATAGAGTCACCCACTCTATCACCTTTTTAAAAAAAGGCAGTTTTCAACATTGAAGGGTTTATGTCAGTGGTAGAGCGTAGGAGTGTAGTTCAAGAAGTCCCTGTTTCATAACCATATACCCTCTTAAATAGATCATGTTAAAATGTTTTTCAACCCAATGCACTGTAAGAAACAATAGGATATATCATCATTTCATATACAAAACAATGAACAATTGGGTTTAACTATGCTCTTAGCACAAAATCAACAAACTGCAGTAGAGAAGCAGTTACATTTTGCAGAATTTGTGCATTTGACAAAAGATTTTTTTTCCATGTTCCAAGATCTACATGTGATACGAAATGTATGAATTCTTGCAAAGGAAACCTCACTGTATTTTACCAAGGCAGATAAAGGACATCATCTGCACCCCTTATACTTATAAGGAGGGTTTGGTGGCTGAACAATCATTGCTTTGATGGTGATTGCATTGAAGTGGGAGAATGGAAGACCAGGCTCCCGTCCTTCACCTCTCGCGCTTGGCCTAGAGGGTCACGACCCAGACACCCGCCACGAGAAGAGTTTGTTCATTTACCAGATGACCAAATACCCTGGTATAGGAACATACGGATGTGTCCATCTGCCTGCCCAACAGCCCGCACTGCCCATTCCGACACCTGCGGCACGGACCAACTAGACTAAAATCTACACGTCGTTAGAGATGCCATGACGACCTAGACAATGGGAAGCACCTCTGCACAAATACACACATTGGACATTCCCACACCGATCATACACGAAGAATATACTCAGTGCTATGACGTAGGTGACAGGCATATTCACGGACGTGCATCTTTATTATTTTTACATAGGCTTTCAGAATGCAGAAACGCAAGACGCGTCTTGAACTCATTTACAAAGCTTGCTCACGCTTCTCTTGAAACCAGTTACCACTATAAGAACTATAATGAAGACACGATACTGGTCATGGAACTATATGCTACTATAACTTAAAGCACCCATGCACCAACCGGATCACGTATGCACCAGGCCCAAGTAGGCCTCAAACAAGAGCTCCCGTGGACGTTAACAAAGCAAGAGTCTGGTTGCTGATCCTGCAGAATGGGCCCGGTGAAACAACCAGCCAAGGTCGCGATGTTGCAAACCCACATTCCAAGAACAAAGCATCAAAGGCACGATGTTGCAGCCTCGCACTCCGCGCACCAACGTTAAGGTCACACCTGCAAATTAAACCAGACACACAGTGGAAGAGCAATATTAATTGTGCAGAATTCTGCCTCAAACACGGTCCCTCCCCACGTGACCAAGCCGAACCTGACGAGATGCCAAACCCAGGAGAGAAAAGGCGTCTGGATCCCTCGCTACGAGACACAGGCAGATACACTTGAAAGGCTCAATGGACATCTGTGACAGTGGGAGCGGTCAGCCTTCCAACTATGAATAAATCCTCACATTGTCTGCACGTACCCATATTGAAACATTGTTGCAATCGCAGGTACACCGAGAGCTGGGAACAACGGTGGTCCCAGGCTGGGAAGCTCACGGGTGCACCAATCAGAACATGGGGCTCTTATCTCAGACGTCAGTAATATTAGCCAATCCTCAGGAGTCTTCATGTAACAATTTTCATGTATCTAATTGTAGGGACAACCCAGATATATCACCTGACTACCCTTTGTCCAGTAACATTGTCCTCTATATGTGTGCTATACTAACCCTACCACTCGAGCAACCAATTAAGAGTGGCGATAGGTTTTTTGTTAACTTTCTGAAGTGACGCGAATAGCGCGTCATAATGCAGTAAAAAGGGCCTGCGAGCCCCACGATTGTGTGTGTGTCAGGACGGACGCGTACGCTCCTTGACCCATCCCTGCCGTTTTTGTCTAATAAACAGCAGAGTCACCTTGCTCCTTGTGTGTGTCTCGCGCTCTGTCTCAACTGGGATACACGGGAGGAGTTGGGGCCTCCCTGCCTGGAGGTCCGCGGACGGCCCGGCCGACCCCGGCAGAATTTCCCCCCGACAAGTTGGAGGCACTGCTGAGATCTGTTTAAGATCGACTTTTTCTTTTTTACTTCGACCATATATTTTTAATTTTTCCAGGCACTCCCGTTGCGAGGAGGCCCGGCGGCGCGGCCCCCTCTGCCGTTGCCCCTTCTGAGGACTGCAGGACCATCGAGGAGCTGCGAGAAGACCGGACGGCGCAATCCGGATATTGGCCCTCGGGAGCCGGTTGAGAAGTATCCCGCCCGCGGTTGGCGAGTGTCCAGACGTGGTCCAGACGAAGGGAGGTGGCGAGCCGCTTGGAGGGGTGCACGCAGTCGAGCGGCCCTGCATCGAGAGAACTTGGTGAGCATGACACGCACAACAAGCAATGCAAAATTGTGAGGGAGGGGGGAGGAAGTGAATGAGGGAGGTGTTGTACAGATGCGCGGCGTAGGTCTAACAACTTAGTGTTGCCAATGGAATGAATGGTAGCGAAACGAGTGCGAGAGCAGTCGGCTACGTTACGCGGAAGAGGGAGGGCGGAGCACGAAAACATCACGTGCGGCCGCTCGTAAGGCACTGATTGGCCTAAGTCGCGACTACGTGTGAGGGTGGGTGTGTGTGTGTGGTTTCCTACGATTTGGCATTTATTGATCAATGAGTAGACGAGGATCCCTATTGTTCGAGCAAGACACTCGATAGGTAGATGACGATTCCCTGTAGGCGGTGGCTAGTTAATTAAGTTGCCCAATACGGAAGATAATTGGCTGGTTAAGCCCTCCTGTTGAGGGGCGTATCACACGCGAGGCGACGCAGTGTGCGCAGTCCGATTATATTATTGATTTGATTACCTTGTTCCAGGAGTGACAGGAAGACAGCTGTAGGGTTAGCGGGGGTAGGTTGCAAGTGTATTTTGAACTTAAAAGAAAATAATAAGAATGTACCATTAGCTCGAAGAGATCAGTGACGTCACCAGAAGGGATTTAATAGGATAGCGCGAACGCAAGGAAGTTTGGTTTTGGGAGTGGTGGGGAAGAGAAATGTGATAAGGGAGCGGGCGCGGAGATAAACGATAAACGAGTGGATCGGGAAAAGAAGAAGGGGAAAGGGGCGTGGCTGCGCACGGAGAACGCCAGCCACGGCAAGTGTAACAGGGGGAGGAGAACGGGGAAACAGGACAACTGTATAAGAGCGTCGTAAAGGGTACACAGCCGCAGGGGGCTGTGTGCGCTTCGGCCGCAGGGGGCCGTAAGGGTGTAGTAACAGAAGGGAATCGACAAATGTAAAACCATACATAACGGATTGTCGTAAGTCCCCATACTTACGGGGCCAGGTAAACAATATAAGGTTGTATATTGTAAACTACCAGTGAAGGAAAGGATAACAAGTGGAGAGTAACCATGTCATACGGGACAGGGTCGGGAGGGTGGGGGAACACCCTCACTACACCATTACAACACATATGCACCACACTGCCACCCCATAGGGAGAAGTTAATAAAGTACAGCATAGAGTGGACCCAGGGGACGGATAACAAAATGTTAACACCATGGCCGCCTAATGGGAGTTTCGATCCATATGCCCAACATTCACTGCTAAACCATCTGCACAATACATACAAGGGGAAGAAGTTGGCAAACCATGTGGAGGTGTTTAACTTATGGAGGATGTTCCAGGGGTCCTGACCGGGACCAAATGGAATGTTCACTATGGGGGAAACACCGGAAGAAAAGGAGACTAAGAAAGAAGGAGAGGATGGGAAACAGGGGCGTGAAAGCACAAACAATACGGGGAACGGAGGAGAGGGAGGAGAAAAGAGTGTTAAATCAGACGACATAAAAAAGGAACCAAACAACGAGATACCCATAACACCGGGAGTGAAAACGGAGGGAGGAGGGTTGTACCCTTTAAGAGAATTAGGAGAAATAGAAGGACAGTTAAGGGCGGCTGAAGGATACTCGAACCCGGCATACAGCCCTCCACCATATGTGGCTCATAGGAAAATGGCAGTGGGAGAGGGGAAGATTGGAGAAGAGCAGACTGTAGAGATAGGACATGATGAGTGGGTAGCTGCACAAATTTTATTCAAATTACGAGGTTCACTAACTGGAGAAGAGAGGGAGGTAGTAAAGAGAACAGACGAAGATAGTGCAAGAGAGAGTGAAATAAGGGGGGAGGAGCTATTACGGCAAAAGGAAGAGATTTTAGAGGAAAGATTAGCAAAGCTAAGGGATGAGCAGAATGAACTGATCAAACAGCTTGAGAGGGAGGAAAAAGAGAGAGTGAGGAAAAGAAAAGAAGGTAAGAACGAATTGGAAAAATTAAGGGAACAAAATGAGGAGCAAAGGAGAGAAGCTGAAAGGGTAAAAGCAGCAGCAGACAGGGTATCAAGAGTAGTGTTGAGAGAAAAGAAGAAGGAAGAAGAAGAAAGAGAAAAGGAAATGGCAATATGGAAGAGGAGGGTACTATCAGAGACAGCTAAGAAATATGAAGAGGGGAAAATAATAGAAAGTATCGTGGAGAGAGAAAGAGTGAAACAGGAAAGGAAGAAAGAGGATGAAAGAATATTGGAACAGATGAGCAACGAAGTGATGGAGGAATTGAAAAGGAAGAGGGAGGAAAATAGTAGGGAGATGGAGGAGAAAAGGGAAGGAGAAAGAGAGGGGAGGAGTAGGGAGAGTGAAAGATGGGGGGATGTATATAGAAGTAGAGAAGTAGCAACAACATCAGCACTAGGGGGAGCGGTTGATAACAAAGGAAAAGGAGAAATAGACCTAATAGACTTAGAGACAGTAACAATAAAAGGGAAAAAGGCAGAGTGGGGGGTGCCATTTATGAATGATTTTTGCAGTGAGGAGGAAGAAGGAGCTGAGAGAGAAGGAAGAAAGAGTGAGAGGGAAAGCTTAGATAAGCTATACCTCACTCGAACAAACATAGACTCGCCATGGATCAGTAGGAGAAGGGAGGACTTGGAGAAAAGTGAGGAGGGAGTGAAAGGACTAGTGGAAAGACAAACCCATGAAAACACACCATCCCCATCTCCATCATGCCCTCCCCCATCGCACCCTACATGCTCAACCACCACACGCTCGCTGCGCAGAATAAAGCTTGCGCCCTTTATGGACGAACTGACACCCTATGCATGTAGGCTTAGAGACCTCCCTAGTCGCAGGCAAGACAGACAAATAAACACGCCCACATAAACTACAGGAAATGACGAAAGGGGAAAGGATGGAGAAGGAGTTAGGAGCAGGGGTAATAAGGACGAAATTGAAGAGGTAAAGGAACCGGAAGAAGAGGAGGGGTGTGAAGACTCGATATTGTGGAACATAAAGGGTGACACCAGACACAACTTAATGCCACTGTTGGAGAGAGGAGGGGTTAGACCACAGTACGTCCCTTGGAAGCATACGGATAAGGAAAATATAAAATGTAGGCTCCCATCACTAAGTGGAGGTGCGGGTAAGTGGATATATGAAATGGAAAAACACACCGCGGGACATAAACTAGCAGTAGGAGATGTAAAGGGCCTGTTAATATCAATATTAGGGGATAGAGCGGATGACATTTGGAAGAGAGCGGGATTCCATGGGGTAACAATAACAAACACATCGCATGATGGGGCACCGTTTGCAAACTGCAGACATGCGCTATGGCAGGCACTGAGAGTACAATACCCAGACACATCAGACATAGGAGCAATTACTTCCCGTAAGATGCGTGAGAATGAGGATCCTGTTGATTATATCCAGGATATCCAAGAGAAGTGGCGCATGGAAACTAGAGAACAATGGGACAAAACACTAGCCATATTTTATCATATACTAGTACAAGGGCTCCCAGAAGGAGTTCAGAAACAACTAAAGAAAGTAGTGGGAATGGAAGCAAAACCATGGCCAGAAATACAACTGACTATAGTACATCACTGCAGGACATGGCAAGGAAAGATGAAACAAAAAGAAGAGGACAGGAAAAAAGAAGAGGCTAAACTAGTACAGAAAAAACTTACTAAATACACAATGGAAGGGGCACTAATAACTACGCCCACACCAATGGCCCAAAGCCCAATACAAGTAGTGGCTGCACAAGATCCTGCTCAAATAGCACCTCCACAGATTATAACACAACAAGTCCCAGTCCCGCCACTGCAATTACACGCACCAAACATGGGAGGAGGGTACCCAATGCAAGGAGCTGGGTATTATAGTTATAATAGGGGGAGAGGAGGATTTATGAGAGGGAGAGGATACGGATATAATGCCCAACAGCAGGTGGGAGGACTTAGACATTCCTACCCCACAGGGCAACCAGTATACCAGGACAACACAGGGAGCTTCCCATGGCAAAGCAGGGAACCACCCGTGTGTTGGAGTTGTGGGTTATTAGGACACATGTCACGTACGTGTAGGGTCAGGCCAGGGACACCAGCATGGAATGAACAAGCACAACCTAGGACCCCACAAGAACTGCAGGGTATACAACAACAGCAGACGTTACAACAAGGAAATGACCCACAACAACAACAAATACCACAACAACAGCCACTGCCACAACAACAAGCAACGTTAACACAGCAACCCAAAACTCAACAAACGCAATTGGGTAGGGTGACGGTCTTGGGACACAACCCTTACACAGGGAATGGCCAATCATTGTACCCACAATAGGACAGCCCACAGACGGCCTTCGTGTGTCCCATCCTGTCAGTAACACCTAATAGTGCGGAGGAGCCACGCATAGAGGTAACGATAGGTGACAAAAAATTATCATTCCTTGTTGACACCGGGGCAACCCGGTCTTGCATAAGGGAAGGTAAATTTAAGATGTCAGGCGAAGCCATGAACACCCAAGGATTTTCTGGGGCTAAGGGGTTGGTTCCATTCACTGATAACGTTCCCTTATCTATTGGAGATTATGATCTGTCAGTTCCACTTTTATATTATAGTGCCTCACCAGTGAATATACTTGGGAGGGACATAATGAACAGGTTGAATATGACGATCTCCTTTACAGAGGATGGCATAATTTGCTCTACTCCAGGGATTAACATGCTCGCAGCACGACAGATTATGCAAGCATACTGTGGACAGACAGCGATTAGGGCGGAGCCAGTAGATGGCGAGCTATTCCAGTATGGAACAGACATGGCATTTGCATGGATGCCAGGGATAGAAGGGAAAATATGGAGGAGGCCAGCAGCCTATCTGTTCCGACCAGAAACACCTGTTAATGAACCAGAAGGAAAGGTGTTTGTAATGGACATTGAGAGCATTATTGCAACAGCTGATTATATTGCTGTACATGCCCAAGATAAAGAAGGGAAAGCATGGAGGGCAGTGATAGCACTAGCAGAAGGGTGTAGGCTGACCCAGGTGTCAGATGAGGAGCTGTTCTCAGAAGAAAAGGAGGAAGGTGAAATGGTGTTCATGATGAGTGTAGGAATATGGCTAAGGGTGGCTCACAAACAAGTAGCACAGAAAATTGCAATGGCACTTGAGGCACCCGCATGCACCCCAGTCCCCTTCTTTGAGGAGGATATGTCAAAGGTGCCCAAATCATTATGGACTACTAGCCCTTATGACGTGGGATGCATAAAAAGCATAGGGGGTGTAAGGATAAAATTGAAAAAAGGTGCAATACTACCAATAGTGAAACAGTACCCACTGTCAAGAGAGGCAGATGAGGGTATATATGAAACCATAACGGCTCTTATAAACAATGGCATATTGGTCCCCTCAGAGTCACCCTGCAACACGGCTGTGTACCCAGTGTGCAAGGCTAAAGGGGGGTCTTGGCGCTTCATACAAGACCTCAGGCCCTTGAATAACATAGTGGAAGCAGAGTATCCAGTAACAGCAAACCCGGCCACAATATTGTGTGGCATTCCAGCAGAAGCATCACGGTTTACAGTGATTGACCTTAAAAATGCTTTCTTCTCAATACCATTACACCCAGACTCACAAGATTTGACAAGCTTCACTTACCGAAACACAAAGTGGAAAAATACCAGATTGCCACAGGGGTATTGTGAATCACCCTCAATTTTCAATAGAGTAATACAGATGGATTTGAGTAACGTTGAAATGGAAAGCACAGTGTTGCAGTATGTGGATGACATAATAATTTGCAGTATAAACGAAAGTAAATGTAGAGAGGACTCCTTAAAAATGTTGACGATATTGGCTGAAAAAGGGTACAAGGTAGACATGAATAAGATACAATACTGTCAGGAACAGGTACTTTACATTGGCCAACTGATATCCCAACATGGAAGAAAGATTGCACCACAAAGAGCACAGGCCATTTCAAGCACTCCAATGCCACAGACTGTGAGAGAACTGCAGCAATTTCTGGGGCTGTGCAACTACTGCAGAGCATGGGTATTTGATTACAGCTCATACATAGGACCCCTGCTTGAGGGTTTGAGAGAAGCAAATAAAGGAGAGAAAAAGTTGAGGTGGACTATGGAAATGAGAGAGGCCTTTGATGAATTGAAAGATGCAATCTCAACTGCTCCAGTACTGGCATCCCCAGACTATGAGCGACGATTTTTTATATTTTCACATTGCGACTCAGCAGTGATGAAGGCAGTATTGGCCCAAAAAACGAGCATGGGCTATAAACCAGTAGCATTTTACAGCGGTCACTTAGACCCTGTGATGTTAGGCCACTTCCCTTGCAAACAAGGTCTCGCTGCAGCTGCTTTTGCAGTGGAAAAAGCATCAGCAATAACCATGGGGTGTCCGACTACACTGTTTGTGGAACATGCACTATTTACAATATTGAATAAACCTAAGTCCACACTAACAACGCAAAGGGCATCAGGTTATGAGATCATCTTGTCTAGAGCTGAACTAGCAACTGTTAGATGTAGCACGGTTAACCCTGCAAGGTTCCTAGCAGAAGTAATTGAAGAGGGAGATTATGCCCATGATTGCTCCCAAATAACTGAACTGTACTCGGGTACTAGAAAAGTTGAAGAAAACGCACTAGAGGGAGGTGAACTTTTGTTTATTGATGGGTCATCAACTATTGATCAAGGAGATGGGATAAGGAGGACGGGGGCAGCAGTGGTTAAAATGATGGAGGCGCCGGTGTGTGTGGCTATGAAATGTGTACAATTACCACAGCATTATTCTGCTCAAGCCGCAGAACTGGTTGCACTAATATTGGCATTGAAGGAAAGTTTTGACAAACGAGTAACAATATATTCCGACAGTGCATATGTTACATCCACTGTCCACTCAGGGCTATCAAAATGGAGAAGAAGAGGGTTTAGGAGAGCTGATGGCACCCCAGTGCAACATGCCCTCTTATTAGCTGAACTAATTGAAGTAATAAATGACCCCCAAGAACTAGCCCTAGTAAAATGCACCGCACACACCAATGGGGAAGATCACATCTCAAAAGGGAATGCAGCAGCAGACGCACATGCGAAATATGCTGCATACTTTGGGGAGATATGGAACCCTACAGACTCACAGAGAGGGAGAGGGAGGGGAATGGCTAGGGAGATGTTGATAAGAGAAGGGTACACCCATCTTCCAGCCACACAGATTATGGAGTTACAAGCGGCTGCACCAATGGCCGAAAAAGAAATATGGGTAAAAAGAGGATGTACAATGTCACCAACCGACGCATTATGGCGCCAGAGCAGCACTGGGAAAGTTGTAATACTATTGGCACTTTTAAACACCGCCCTGAGCCAATTACATCACCCAGCCCATACAGGCAAGGAAATAATTGCAGCACGAATTAGAGAAGATTGGTTCTGTCCTGAGTTAAATTCTCATGTGTCAAATTTTATCAGCAATTGTCTTACATGTCAGCAGTTTATGGCCGGTCATACCCTAAAGGTGATAAGAGGTACCATACCCCGGCCAGAGGGACCTTTTCGGCACCTTCACATTGACTATGTTGATATGATCAACATATGTCAAGGTAATAGGTATATGATTGTAGTAGTATGCCCATTCTCTAGATGGATTGAAGCAGGGCCCTGTTCACACCCAGATGCATTTAGAGCAGCCAAATTCCTAGTAAGGGAGGTCTTCCCCAGGTGGGGAGTGTGCGAGGTGTTAAGGTCAGACAACGGCCCACATTTCGCAAACGAAATGTTCCAACATATTACATCCTTGCTGAACATAAAACATAAATTTGCATGTGCATACCACCCACAGGCTAACGGTGTATGTGAACGCCTGAATGGCCTACTGAAGGAGGCAATTGCAAAAATACAACAAACAACAAAGAAAAGCTGGTTGTATTGCCTTCCATTAGCCCTATTCGAATTGAGGAATAGGCCAGGGTCCGACCACCACCTCACCCCGCACGAGGTGGTTACTGGACGTCAAATGCGCCTTCCCCTAACGCCAACGTCAAGGGCATTCACTGACCACGAAAGTTCAGCAAGTGTGTTAGGTGATGAAATGTATCAATATGTGTCTTCTTTGATTACTAGTGTTGTGTTTGTGTCTCAACAGCTCGAGCGCACACGGGGCGGGTCCACCAGCAATCAAGAAGAAGGCGCCAGTACCGAATTAGAAAAGGAGAACTTGTGCAAACTTGCCAAAGGTGACCACGTGCTACTTCGCAATTTCAATAGAAAGTGGAACGATAAGAGGTTCACTGGCCCCCATCTGGTAGAGGACGTATCAACAAGAGCAGTAAAACTAAAAGACAAGCGTGCCTGGAACCACTTACATGATGTAAAGATCTACAAACTGCAGACCCGCCCCAGCGCCAACGACAGGGCCAGTGGAAGAACAGCAACAACATCCCCTACAGAGGAAGGAAGTTCTACCACAGACAACGACCCAATTGTTCCCTTACCGTGTCACTACCCAACTTCCCCGGAGACAATAACTGACGAAGAAAGGAGTGATACCCATACTGCCCACCCCATGGTCACACGCTCAAGGAGTAAAAATACTTCCGCCACCTGAGCCCAAACCCCCGCCCATTGACCCCCAAGTATAGTCATAACCGACCTGAAAGACATTGCCTCACAAATACACCTGTAAACACGTGAATGTTCTCTGTTTCTCTCGCACATACAGGAACTGCGTATTGTATTGTTAAGAAAGTAGCTTACTAACAAGTTCACTGCCCAGGTGTAGATGGTACTCCCAGACGATAACTACCCAGAAGAATTGTCACACCAATTTCTATACGAAATAAAAAGGCCAACGTACCTAAAAAGGAGAAGGGTGCGTGTCTACTACACAGCATTCCTCTTGGCCATAGAATATTCCATGCCCCACCTCCGCCCATACTTGCCGATCCTAAGAGACAGATCACTTAGAGTAGCGTGGGAACAGCTCTTCGCCTGGGCACTGAATGACTATTTGATAGGGAGAGCTTAAAGGAAACAAACCACTAACATTTAGTAACCAGCATTTTTGAGAATTTTCAGGCGGGCAACTTTAACGTCGCAAGAATACGCTGCCAGGACTGCAGCAAGGTAAGAGCAAAATGCCGGTGAGACTAGCATATGTAATAAAGATAATAGGGATTTTGATGATCACCGGGTTCTTGGCTGCTTCTGTATGGCAGTACAGCTATGCTATTAATTTTATTGCTGCACCTAAACCTAATATACCCCTGTCCCCTGCTGCAACAGGTGTTACGTCAGGTGATAGTAGTAACCTTGCACCCAAGCAAAATAGAGTTAAACGCAGCACATACTCAGACAATAAAGGTATTGATAATTTTATACAAGATTCAGCACACGTCACAAACAACATATGGTACCAACACATGACCCGCATTGGTAAACAAACAACTGAGGACAGCTGCTACGTTTGCTCATTAATACCATACGCCATGAGTGCTTCACGAACATTTGTTGCCACAGAAATTGATGAAAAGATAGCACAATGCATAATATACTTGGCACTGTTCCAAACGAAAGGAAGATTTCAAGGGACGGTAGTGCACATGACATGGAAAACACGAGACTCATATCCATATGAAAACAACTTCCTCAAGACCTATTTGAGTTACCACAAGACCAGTTTACATGCAGAAGCATTCAGATACATAACAAGTGGCCCTGCAAAAGGAGAAACAAAGAAAGTAACACTGCAGTATCTACCATGTGATTGGTACGCCACCGAAGTTCCGGGCAAACAAGGATGTTGGGAGAGGCCGCTGGTGACGAGAACAGGAAAGGTGTATCTGGACAACAGCTGGGAGATAGGAGTGATTGGCAGCAACATGGTAACAAAAGAAACTATCTCAACTATCGAGGCCCACAATCACCGATGTTGGACGACGTGGATCAAGTATGTACCAATGCTCACGTGGGTAGAAACAGATGAAGACCCAATAACAATACTACCGCTGACTGCGCCCAAGGTATGCTACCAGCATAAAGGAGAGGTGGACGTAGGATATAACACCAATTGTGCAAGTGTGACGGAGTTACCTGAGGGGGGAGCAGGAACAGCAGTAATAATGGACCATTATTGGGCCTGTGGAGAAAAGGCATACCATACACTGCCCCCCCTGTGGAATGGTGTGTGCACAATGGTGCACGTCAATGTACCATCACTAGTGGTACCTAAGAAGCATGTTAATGTGGCGAACTTTCCCAAAATGGATGAAGGGGACAAGAGAAAAAAGAGATCTGCACCACTTAAGGAGGAGCAAGGGAACAGGACCAACAACAATGATACTGTTCTAAATAGAAGGAAAAGACAAGGAGAGCCACTGACAGGAAATTACCTGTGGGGAAGGTCGGAAACGGAACTAACCTCCATACCACCAGAACACAGACTATTCAGCAGAGCAGCAATGTTCTTCTCTTCAATAATACACCCGGGACTGCAGGCTTACGCAAACGCGAAATGGCTCCAAATAACTAGATGGGAACTAATGATGACCATCAATTCTACAGTAAATGGGTTTAACGCAATAAAAGAGGAGCTGCGAGCTATAAGAATGGTAGCACTCCAGAACAGATATGTATTGGACCTTCTCACAGCAATGGAAGGAGGAGTTTGTGCAAAGATAGGACAATCATGCTGCACGTTCATACCTGCCAACGATGCTGATAATGGTACACTGACTGAAGCAGTTTCACAATTGGCCCAGATGCACTCCAAAATGATGGATGAAAGTAACGGTGTAAACAAGGATAAGAGCTGGTTCTCAATATTATGGTCATGGATGCCATCCTGGCTGTCAGATGGACTGAAAATAATAGTGGGTTGTACTATTTTGGCTGGAGCTACGCTGATCATAATTAGATTTTGGAAGGCCCGGAAGGCACGCACCACTGACGAGTTGCTCGAAATGGTGGGAATGCTCCCCCTGATGCCAGCAGATGAGGGCCAACATACAGGTGTGATAATACAGGAGAGGGAGAAGCTGCGCACCCAAATAATCACCAACCATCTAGACCCACCATCAGTGAAGATCGAGAACCCAAGAAACCCCAGGAGTTACATAGGGAAATGGGTATACTGTACTCCTGGAGGAACCTGTGAATATATGTATTGGTCATTTGAAGATCATGTGAACCATTATGGACATCTAGGAGGAATAACTAAGATATGGCGAGTAAGAGGAGATAACGAGAAGGATATGTTTGTGGTCGACAAGTCGACCAGAGGGGGGACTGAAGTGGGAGAATGGAAGACCAGGCTCCCGTCCTTCACCTCTCGCGCTTGGCCTAGAGGGTCAAGACCCAGACACCCGCCACGAGAAAAGTTTGTCCATTTACCAGATGACCAAATACCCTGGTATAGGAACATACGGATGTGTCCATCTGCCTGCCCAACAGCCCGCACTGGCCATGCCGACACCTGCGGCACGGACCAACTAGACTAAAATCTACACGTCGTTAGAGATGCTATGACGACCTAGACAACGGGAAGCACCTCTGCACAAATACACACATTGGACATTCCCACACCGATCATACACGAAGAATATACTCAGTGCTATGACGTAGGCGACAGGCATATTCACGGACGTGCATCTTTATTATTTTTACATAGGCTTTCAGAATGCAGAAACGCAAGACGCGTCATGAATTCATTTACAAAGCTTGCTCACGCTTCTCTTGAAACCAGTTACCACTATAAGAACTATAATGAAGACACGATACTGGTCATGGAACTATATGCTACTATAACTTAAAGCACCCATGCACCAACCGGATCACGTATGCACCAGGCCCAAGTAGGCCTCAAACAAGAGCTCCCGTGGACGTTAACAAAGCAAGAGTCTGGTTGCTGATCCTGCAGAATGGGCCCGGTGAAACAACCAGCCAAGGTCGCGATGTTGCAAACCCACATTCCAAGAACAAAGCATCAAAGGCACGATGTCGCAGCCTCGCACTGCGCGCACCAACGTTAAGGTCACACCTGCAAATTAAACCAGACACACAGTGGAAGAGCAATATTAATTGTGCAGAATTCTGCCTCAAACACGGTCCCTCCCCACGTGACCAAGCCGAACCTGACGAGATGCCAAACCCAGGAGAGAAAAGGCGTCTGGATCCCTCACTACGAGACACAGGCAGATACACTTGAAAGGCTCAATGGACATCTGCGACAGTGGGAGCGGTCAGCCTTCCAACTATGAATAAATCCTCACATTGTCTGCACGTACCCATATTGAAACATTGTTGCAATCGCAGGTACACCGAGAGCTGGGAACAACGGTGGTCCCAGGCTGGGAAGCTCACGGGTGCACCAATCAGAACATGGGGCTCTTATCTCAGACGTCAGTAATATTAGCCAATCCTCAGGAGTCTTCATGTAACAATTTTCATGTATCTAATTGTAGGGACAACCCAGATATATCACCTGACTACCCTTTGTCCAGTAACATTGTCCTCTATATGTGTGCTATACTAACCCTACCACTCGAGCAACCAATTAAGAGTGGCGATAGGTTTTTTGTTAACTTTCTGAAGTGACGCGAATAGCGCGTCATAATGCAGTAAAAAGGGCCTGCGAGCCCCACGATTGTGTGTGTGTCAGGACGGACGCGTACGCTCCTTGACCCATCCCTGCCGTTTTTGTCTAATAAACAGCAGAGTCACCTTGCTCCTTGTGTGTGTCTCGCACTCTGTCTCAACTGGGATACACGGGAGGAGTTGGGGCCTCCCTGCCTGGAGGTCCGCAGACGGCCCGGCCGACCCCGGCAAAATTTCCCCACGACAGCATGTTGCTTCAACTTTGTACATATTACTGAATAAATAAAGGTGAACTTTTCGGAACTGGGGGTGTAGCTCAGTGGTAGAACATTTGACTGCAGATCAAGAGATCCCTAGTTCAAATCTGTGTGCTCTCTTGTTCAACTGTTTTACCTGTAGAAAAAAACATTTACAATCTTAGCATTTGATGTAATGAGGAACACATTTCTACATTTGAAATACTCCTGAAACATAGGGTAAACACCATTAAGCTGTTTAGGATTTCTTCATATGATACAAGCTGCGTTTTACATTCACCCAATTTCTACTGGTGATATTATCAGTTTGAAATAGTCCATTGGAAGCGCATATGAATGTTATAAAACTGTGGTGGAAACCAATAATATGCTCTTAATGAAATGTATTAATTTGTACAGCTGACCAGAAGTGCTCTGATGTCATTAGTTCTACAAGTTCCATAGAGTCACCCACTCTATCACCTTTTTAAAAAAGGGCAGTTTTCAGCATTCAAGGGTTTATGTCAGTGGTAGAGCGTGGGAGTGCTTTTCAAATTTCAAGAAGTTCCTGTTTCATAACCATATACCCCCTTCAATAGATCGTGTTAAAATGTTTTTCAACCCAATGCACTGTAAGAAACAATAGGATATATCATCATTTCATATACAAAACAATGAACAATTGGGTTTAACTATGCTCTTAGCACAAAATCAACAAACTGCAGTAGAGAAGCAGTTACATTTTGCAGAATTTGTGCATTTGACAAAAGATTTTTTTTCCATGTTCCAAGATCTACATGTGATACGAAATGTATGAATTCTTGCAATGGAAACCTCACTGTATTTTACCAAGGCAGATAAAGGACATCCTTCGCACCCCATATACTTATAAGGAAGGTTTGGTGGCTGAAAATGCATTGCTTTGATGGTGATTGCATGTTGCTTCCACTTTGTACATATTACTGAATAAATAAAGGTGAACAGTTCAAAAATGGGGGTATAGCTCAGGGGTAGAGCATTTCACTGCAGATCAAAAGGTCCCTAGTTCAAATCTGGGTGCCCCCTTGTCCAACTGTTTTACCTGTAGAAATATTTTTTTAATTAAATAAATTGAAGTAAACATTTACAATCTTAGCATTTTATGTAATGAGCAACACATTTCTACATTTGAAATACTCCTGATCATCACCTGAAACATAGGGTAAACACCATTAAGCTGTTTAGGATTTCTTCATATGATACAAGCTGTGTTTTACATTCACCCAAGTTCTACTGGTGATATGACCAGTTTAACATAGTCCATTGGAAGCTCATATGAATGTTATAAAACTGTGGTGGAAACCAATAATATGCCCTTAATGAAATGTATTAATTTGGACAGATGACCAGAAGTGAACTGATGTCATTAGTTCTACAAGTTCCATACAGTCACCCACTCTATCACTTTTTTAAAAAAGGCCAGTTTTCAACATTGAATGGTTTAAGTCAGTAGTAGAGCGTAGGAGTGTAGTTCAAGAAGTCCCTGTTTCATAACCATATACCCTCTTCAATAGATCCTGTTAAAATGTTTTTCAACCCAATGCACTGTAGGAAACAATAGGATATATCTTCATTTCATATAAAAAACAATGAACAATTGGGTTTAATTATGCTCTTAGCACAAAATCAACAAACTGCAGTAGAGAAGCAGTTACCTTTTGGCAGAATGTTTGCATTTGACAAAAGATTCTTTTTCCATGTTCCAAGATCTACATGTGATACGAAATGTATGAATTCTTGCAATGGAAACCTCACTGTATTTTACCAAGGCAGATAAAGGACATCCTTCACACCCCATATACTTATAAGGAAGGTTTGGTGGCTGAAAATGCATTGCTTTGATGGTGATTGCATGTTGCTTCCACTTTGTACATATTACTGAATAAATAAAGGTGAACGTTTCAGAAATGGGGGTATAGCTCAGGGGTAGAGCATTTCTATGCAGATCAAAAGTCCCTAGTTCAAATCTGGGTGCCCCCTTGTCCAACTGTTTTTCCTGTAGAAATATTTTTTTAATTAAATAAATTGAAGTAAACATTTACAATCTTAGCATTTTATGTAATGAGCAACACATTTCTACATTTGAAATACTCCTGATCATCACCTGAAACATAGGGTAAACACCATTAAGCTGTTTAGGATTTCTTCATATGATACATGCTGTGTTTTACATTCACCCAAGTTCTACTGGTGATATGATTAGTTTGAAATAGTCCATTGGAAGCTCATATGAATGTTATAAAACTGTGGTGGAAACCAATAATATGCCCTTAATGAAATGTATTAATTTGTACAGCTGACCAGAAGTGCACTGATGTTATTAGTTCTACAAGTTCCATACAGTCACCCACTTTATCACCTTTTTAAAAAAGGGCAATTTTCAGCATTCAAGGGTTTATGTCAGTGGTAGAGCGTAGGAGTGCTTTTCAAGAAGTCCCTGTTTCATAACCATATACCCACTTCAATAGATCCTGTTAAAATGTTTTTCGACCCAATGCACTTTAAGAAACAATAGGATATATCATCATTTCATATACAAAACAATGAACAATTGGGTTTAACTATGCTCTTAGCACAAAATCAACAAACTGCAGTAGAGAAGCAGTTACATTTTGCAGAATTTGTGCATTTGACAAAAGATTTTTTTCCATGTTCCAAGATCTACATGTGATACGAAATGTATGAATTCTTGCAATGGAAACCTCACTGTATTTTACCAAGGCAGATAAAGGACATCCATCGCACCCCATATACTTATAAGGAGGGTTTGGTGGCTGAAAATGCATTGCTTTGATGGTGATTGCATGTTGTTTGCACTTTGTACATATTACTGAATTAATAAAGGTGAACTTCTCAAAATTGAGGGTATAGCTCAGTGGTAGAGCATTTGACTGCAGTTCAAGAGGTCCCTAGTTGAAATCTGGGTGCCCTCATGTTCAACTGTTTTACCTGTAGAAAAAAACATTTACAATCTTAGCATTTGATGTAATGAGCAACACATTTCTACATTTGAAATACTCCTGAAACATAGGGTAAACACCATGAAACTGTTTAGGATTCCTTCATATGATACAAGCTGTGTTTTACATTCACCCAAGTTCTACTGGTGATATTATCAGTTTGAAATAGTCCATTGGAAGCTCATATGAATGTTATAAAACTGTGGTGGAAACCAATAATTCGCCCTTAATGAAATGTATTAATTTGTTCAGATGACCAGAAGTGCACTGATGTCATTAGTTCTACAAGTTCCATGCAGTCACCCACTCTATCACCTTTTTAAAAAAGGGCAGTTTTCAGCATTCAAGGGTTTAACTCAGTGGTAGAGCGTAGGAGTGCAGTTCAAGAAGTCCCTGTTTCATAACCATATACCCTCGTCAATAGATCCTGTTAAAATGTTTTTCAACCCAATGCACTGTAAGAAACAATAGGATATATCATTTCATATAAAAAAACAATGAACAATTGGGTTTAACTATGCTCTTAGCACAAAATCAACAAACTGCAGTAGAGAAGTAGTTACGTTTTGCAGAATTTGTGCATTTGACAAAAGATTTTTTTTCCATGTTCCAAGATCTACATGTGATACGAAATGTATGAATTCTTGCAATGGAAACCTCACTGTATTTTACCAAGGCAGATAAAGGACATCTTTTGTACCCATTATACTTATAAGGAGGGTTTGGTGGCTGAAAATGCATTGCTTTGATGGTGATTGCATGTTGCTTCCACTTTGTACATATTACTGAATAAGTAAAGGTGAACATTTTAGAAATGGGGTTATAGCTCAGGGATAGAGCATTTCACTGCAGATCAAGAGGTCACTAGTTCAATTCTGGGTGCCCCCTTATCCAACTATTTTACCTGTAGAAATATTTTTTTAATTAAATAAATTGAAGTAAACATTTACAATCTTAGCATTTTATGTAATGAGCAACACATTTCTACATTTGAAATACTCCTGATCATCACCTGAAACATAGGGTAAACACCATTAAGATGTTTAGGATTTCTTCATATGATACATGCTGTGCTTTACATTCACCCAAGTTCTACTGGTGATATGATCAGTTTGAACTAGTCCATTGGAAGCTCATATGAATGTTATAAAACTGTGGTGGAAACCAATAATATGCCCTTAAAGAAATGTATTAATTTGTACTGCTGACCAGAAGTTCTCTGATGTCATTAGTTCTACAAGTTCCGGAGAGTCACCCAGTCTATCACCTTTTTAAAAAAGGGCAGTTTTCAACATTGAAGGGTTTATGTCAGTGGTAGAGCGTAGGAGTGTAGTTCAAGAAGTCCCTGTTTCATAACCATATACCCTCTTCAATAGATCCTGTTAAAATGTTTTTCAACCCAATGCACTGTAAGAAACAATAGGATATATCATCATTTCATATACAAAACAATGAACAATTGGGTTTAACTATGCTCTTAGCACAACATCAACAAACTGCAGTAGAGAAGCAGTTACATTTTGCAGAATTTGTGCATTTAACAAAAGATTTTTTTTTCCATGTTCCAAGATCTACATGTGATACGAAATGTATGAATCCTTGCAATGGAAACCTCACTGTATTTTACCAAGGCAGATAAAGGACATCTTTTGTACCCCTTATACTTATAAGGAGGGTTTGGTGGCTGAAAATGCATTGCTTTGATGGTGATTGCATGTTGCTTCCACTTTGTACATATTACTGAATAAATAAAGGTGAACATTTCAGAAACGGGGATATAGCTCAGTGGTAGAGCATTTCTCTGCAGATCAAGAGGTCCCTAGTTCAAATCTGGGTGCCCCCTTGTTCAGCTGTTTTACCTGTAGAAATATTTTTTTAAATAAATTGAAGAAAACATTTACAATCTTAGCATTTTATGTAATGAGCAACACATTTCTACATTTGAAATACTCCTGATCATCTCCTGAAACATAGGGTAAACACCATGAAACTGTTTAGGATTTCTTCATATGATACAAGCTGTGTTTTACATTCATCCAAGTTCTACTGGTGATATTATCAGTTGGTAATAGTCCATTGGAAGCTCATATGAATGTTATAAAACTGTGGTGGAAACCAATAATATGCCCTTAATGAAATGTATTAATGTGTACAGCTGACCAGAAGTGCACTGATGACATTAGTTCTACAAGTTCCATACAGTCACCCACTCTATCACCTTTTTAAAAAAGGCCAGTTTTCAACATTGAATGGTTTATGTCAGTAGTAGAGCGTAGGAGTGTAGTTCAAGAAGTCCCTGTTTCATAACCATATACCCTCTTCAATAGATCCTGTTAAAATGTTTTTCAACCCAATGACTGTAAGAAACAATAGGATATATCATCATTTCATATACAAAACAATGAACAATTGGGTTTAACTATGCTCTTAGCACAACATCAACAAACTGCAGTAGAGAAGCAGTTACATTTTGCAGAATTTGTGCATTTGACAAAAGATTTTTTTTCCATGTTCCAAGATCTACATGTGATACGAAATGTATGAATTCTTGCAATGGAAACCTCACTGTATTTTACCAAGGCAGATAAAGGACATCCTTCGCACCCCATATACTTATAAGGAAGGTTTGGTGGCTGAAAATGCATTGCTTTGATGGTGATTGCATGTTGCTTCCACTTTGTACATATTACTGAATAAATAAAGGTGAACATTTCAGAAATGGGGGTATAGCTCAGGGGTAGAGCATTTCACTGCAGATCAAAAGTCCTTAGTTCAAATCTGGGTGCCCCCTTGTCCAACTGTTTTTCCTGTAGAAATATTGTTTTAATTAAATAAATTGAAGTAAACATTTACAATCTTAGCTTTTGATGTAATGAGGAACACATTTCTACATTTGAAATACTCCTGAAACATAGGGTAAACACCATGAAACTGTTTAGGATTTCTTCATATGATACACGCTGCGTTGTACATTCACCCAAGTTCTACTGGTGATATTATCAGTTTGAAATAGTCCATTGGAAGCTCATATGAATGTTATAAAACTGTGGTGGAAACCAATAATATGCCCTTAATGAAATGTATTAATTTGTACAGCTGACCAGAAGTGCACTGATGTCATTAGTTCTACAAGTTCCATACAGTCACCACTCAATCACCTTTTTAAAAAAGGGCAGTTTTAAGCATTCAAGGGTTTAACTCAGTGGTAGAGCGTAGGAGTGCAGTACAAGAAGTCCCTGTTTCATGACCATATACCCTCGTCAATAGATCCTGTTAAAATGTTTTTCAACCCAATGCACTGTAGGAAACAATAGGATATATCTTCATTTCATATAAAAAACAATGAACAATTGGGTTTAATTATGCTCTTAGCACAAAATCAACAAACTGCAGTAGAGAAGCAGTTACCTTTTGGCAGAATTTTTGCATTTGACAAAAGATTTTTTTTCCATGTTCCAAGATCTACATGTGATACGAAATGTATGAATTCTTGCAATGGAAACCTCACTGTATTTTACCAAGGCAGATAAAGGACATCCTTCGCACCCCATATACTTATAAGGAGGGTTTGGTGGCTGAAAATGCTTTGCTTTGATGGTGATTGCATGTTGCTTGCACTTTGTACATATTACTGAATTAATAAAGGTGCACTTTTCAGAACTGGGGGTATAGCTCAGTGGTAGAGCATTTGACTGCAGATCAAGAGGTCCCTAGTTGAAATCTGGGTGCCCCCTTGTTCAACTGTTTTACCTGTAGAAATATTATTTTAATTACATAAATTGAAGAAAACATTTACAATCTTAGCATTTTATGTAATGAGCAACACATTTCTACATTTGAAATACTCCTGATCATCTCCTCAAACATAGGGTAAACACCATGAAACTGTTTAGGATTTCTTCATATGATACATCCTGTGTTTTACATTCACCCAAGTTCTACTGGTGATATGATTAGTTTGAAATAGTCCATTGGAAGCTCATATGAATGTTATAAAACTGTGGTGGAAACCAATAATATGCCCTTAATGAAATGTATTAATTTGTACAGCTGACCAGAAGTGCACTGATTTTATTAGTTCTACAAGTTCCATACAGTCACCCACTCTATCACCTTTTTAAAATAGGTCAATTTTCAGCATTCAAGGGTTTATGTCAGTGGTAGAGCGTAGGAGTGCTTTTCAAGAAGTCCCTGTTTCATAACCATATACCCTCTTCAATAGATCATGTTAAAATGTTTTCAACCCAATGCACTGTAAGAAACAATAGGATATATCATCATTTCATATACAAAACAATGAAGAATTGGGTTTAACTATGCTCTTAGCACAAAATCAACAAACTGCAGTAGAGAAGCAGTTACATTTTGCAGAATTTGTGCATTTGACAAAAGATTTTTTTTCCATGTTCGAAGATCTACATGTATGATATCTTCCAATGGAAACCTCACTGTATTTTACCAAGGCAGATAAAGGACATCCTTCACACCCCTTATACTTATAAGGAGGGTTTGGTGGCTGAACATGCATTGCTTTGATGGTGATTGCATGTTGCTTCCACTTTGTACATATTACTGATTAAATAAAGGTGAACTTTTCGGAACTGGCGGTGTAGCTCAGTGGTAGAGCATTTAACCGCAGATCAAGAGGTCCCTAGTTCAAATCTGGCTGCTCTCTTGTTCAACTGTTTTACCTGTAGAAAAAAACATTTACAATCTTAGCATTTGATGTAATGAGCAACACATTTCTACATTTGAAATACTCCTGATCATCACCTGAAACATAGGGTAAACACCATTAAGCTCTTTAGGATTTCTTCATATGATACAAGCTGTGTTTTACATTCACCCAAGTTCTACTGGTGATATTATCAGTTTGAAATAGTCCATTGGAAGCTCTAATGAATGTTATAAAAGTGTGGAGGAAACCAATAATATGCCCTTAATGAAATGTATTAATTTGTACAGCTGACCAGAAGTGCACTGTTGTCATTAGTTCTACAAGTTCCATACAGTCACCCACTCTATCACCTTTTTAAAAAAAGGGCAGTTTTCAGCATTCAAGGGTTTAACTCAGTGGTAGAGCGTAGGAGTGCAGTTCAAGAAGTCCCTGTTTCATAACCATATACCCTCTTCAACAGATCCTGTTAAAATGTTTTTCAACCCAATGCACTTTAAGAAACAATAGGATATATCATCATTTCATATACAAAACAATGAACAATTGGGTTTAACTATGCTCTTAGCACAAAATCAACAAACTGCAGTAGATAAGCAGTTACATTTTGCAGAATTTGTGCATTTGACAAAAGATTTTTTTTCCATGTTCCTAGATCTACATGTGATACGAAATGTATGAATTCTTGCAATGGAAACCTCGCTGTATTTTACCAAGGCAGATAAAGGACATCCTTCGCACCCCATATACTTATAAGGATGGTTTGGTGGCTGAAAATGCATTGCTTTGATGGTGATTGCATGTTGCTTGCACTTTGTACATATTACTGAATTAATAAAGGTGAACTTTTCAAAATTGGGGGTATAGCTCAGTGGTAGAGCATTTAACCGCAGATCAAGCGGTCCCTAGTTCAAATCTGGGTGCCCTCTTGTTCAACTGTTTTACCTGTAGAAAAAAACATTTACAATCTTAGCATTTGATGAAATGAGCAACACATTTCTACATTTGAAATACTCCTGAAACATACGGTAAACACCATGAAACTGTTTAGGATTTCTTCATATGATACAAGCTGTGTTTTACATTCACCCAAGTTCTACTGGTGATATTATCAGTTTGAAATAGTCCATTGGAAGCTCATATGAATGTTATAAAACTGTGGTGGAAACCAATAATATGCCCTTAATGAAATGTATTAATGTGTACAGCTGACCAGAAGTGCACTGATGTCATTAGTCTACAAGTTCCATACAGTCACCCACTCTATTACCTTTTTAAAAAAGGGCAGTTTTCAGCATTCAAGGGTTTAACTCAGTGGTAGAGCGTAGGAGTGCAGTTCAAGAAGTCCCTGTTTCATAACCATATACCTTCGTCAAAAGATCCTGTTAAAATGTTTTTCAACCCAATGTACTGTAAGAAACAATAGGATATATCATCATTTCATATATAAAACAATGAACAATTGGGTTTAACTATGCTCTTAGCACAAAATCAACAAACTGCAGTAGAGAAGCAGTTATGTTTTGCAGAATTTGTGCATTTGACAAAAGTTTTTTTTTTCCATGTTCCAAGATCTACATGTAGTACGAAATGTATGAATTTTTGCAATGGAAACCTCACTGTATTTTACCAAGGCAGATAAAGGACATCTTTTGTACCCCTTATACTTATAAGGAGGGTTTGGTTGCAGCTGAAAATGCATTGCTTTGGTGGTGATTGCATGTTGTTTCCACTTTGTACATATTACTGAATAAATAAAGGTGAACATTTCAGAAATTGGGTTATAGCTCAGGGGTAGAGCATTTCACTGCAGATCAAGAGGTCCCTAGTTCAAATCTGGGTGCTTCCTTTATCTATCTGTTTTACCTGTAGAAATATTTTTGTTAATTAAATAAATTGAAGTAAACATTTACAATCTTAGCATTTTATGCAATGAGCAACACATTTCTACATTTGAAATACTCCTGATCATCACCTGAAACATAGGGTAAACACCATTAAGCTGTTTAGGATTTCTTCATATGATACACGCTGTGTTGTACATTCACCCAAGTTCTACTGGTGATATGATTAGTTTGAAATAGTCCATTGGAAGCTCATATGAATGTTATAAAACTGTGGTGGAAACCAATAATATGCCCTTAATGAAATGTATTAATTTGTACAGCTGACCAGAAGTGCACTGATGTCATTAGTTCTACAAGTTCCATAGAGTCACCCACTCTATCACATTTTTAAAAAAGGGCAGTTTTCAACATTGAAGGGTTTATGTCAGTGGTAGAGCACAGGAGTGTAGTTCAAGAAGTCCCTGTTTCATAACCATATACCCTCTTCAATAGATCCTGTTAAAATGTTTTTCAACCCAATGCACTGTAAGAAACAATAGGATATATCATCATTTCATATACAAAACAATGAACAATTGGGTTTAACTATACTCTTAGCACAAAATCAACAAACTGCAGTAGAGAAGCAGTTACATTTTGCAGAATTTGTGCATTTGACAAAAGATTTTTTTTCCATGTTCCAAGATCTACATGTGATACGAAATGTATGAATTCTTGCAATGGAAACCTCACTGTATTTTACCAGGGCAGATAAAGGACATCCTTCACACCCCTTACACTTATAAGGAGGGTTTGGTGGCTGAACATGCATTGCTTTGATGGTGATTGCATGTTGCTTCCACTTTGTACATATTACTGAATAAATAAAGATGAACCTTTCGGAACTGGCGGTGTAGCTCAGTGGTAGAGCATTTAACCGCAGATCAAGAGGTCCCTAGTTCAAATCTGGCTGACCTCTTATTCAACTGTTTTACCTGTAGAAAAAAACATTTACAATCTTAGCATTTGATGTAATGAGCAACACATTTCTACATTTGAAATACTCCTGATCATCACCTGAAACATAGGGTAAACATAGGGTAAACACCATTAAGCTGTTTAGGATTTCTTCATATGATACAAGCTGTGTTTTACATTCACCCAAGTTCTACTGGTGATATTATCAGTTTGAAATAGTCCATTGGAAGCTCATATGAATGTTATAAAAGTGTGGAGGAAACCAATAATATGCCCTTAATGAAATGTATTAATTTGTACAGCTGACCAGAAGTGCACTGATGTCATTAGTTCTACAAGTTCCATACAGTCACCCACTCTATCACCTTTTTAAAAAAGGGCAGTTTTCAGCATTCAAGGGTTTAACTCAGTGGTAGAGCGTAGGAGTGCAGTTCAAGAAGTCCCTGTTTCATAACCATATACCCTCTTCAACAGATCCTGTTAAAATGTTTTTCAACCCAATGCACTTTAAGAAACAATAGGATATATCATCATTTCATATACAAAACAATGAACAATTGGGTTTAACTATGCTCTTAGCACAAAATCAACAAACTGCAGTAGAGAAGCAGTTACATTTTGCAGAATTTGTGCATTTGACAAAAGATTTTTTTTCCATGTTCCTAAATCTACATGTGATACGAAATGTATGAATTCTTGCAATGGAAACCTCGCTGTATTTTACCAAGGCAGATAAAGGACATCCTTCGCACCCCATATACTTATAAGGAGGGTTTGGTGGCTGAAAATGCATTGCTTTGATGGTGATTGCATGTTGCTTGCACTTTGTACATATTACTGAATTAATAAAGGTGAACTTTTCAAAATTGGGGGTATAGCTCAGTGGTAGAGCATTTAACCGCAGATCAAGCGGTCCCTAGTTCAAATCTGGGTGACCTCTTGTTCAACTGTTTTACCTGTAGAAAAAAACATTTACAATCTTAGCATTTGATGTAATGAGCAACACATTTCTACATTTGAAATACTCCTGATCATCACCTGAAACATAGGGTAAACACCATTAAGCTGTTTAGGATTTCTTCATATGATACAAGCTGTGTTTTACATTCACCCAAGTTCTACTGGTGATATTATCAGTTTGAAATAGTCCATTGGAAGTTCATATGAATGTTATAAAAGTGTGGAGGAAACCAATAATATGCCCTTAATGAAATGTATTAATTTGTACAGCTGACCAGAAGTGCACTGATGTCAATAGTTCTACAAGTTCCATACAGTCACCCACTCTATCACCTTTTTAAAAAAGGGCAGTTTTCAGCATTCAAGGGTTTATGTCAGTGGTTGAGCGTAGGAGTGCTTTTCAAGAAGTCCCTGTTTCATAACCATATACCCTCTTCAATAGATCCTGTTAAAATGTTTTTCAACCCAATGCATTTTAAGAAACAATAGGATATATCATCATTTCAAATACAAAACAATGAACAATTGGGTTTAACTATGCTCTTAGCACAAAATCAACAAACTGCAGTAGAGAAGCAGTTACATTTTGCAGAATTTGTGCATTTGACAAAAGATTTTTTTCCATGTTCCAAGATCTACATGTGATACGAAATGTATGAATTCTTGCAATGGAAACCTCACTGTATTTTACCAAGGCAGATAAAGGACATCCATCGTACCCCATATACTTATAAGGAGGGTTTGGTGGCTGAAAATGCATTGCTTTGATGGTGATTGCATGTTGCTTGCAATTTGTACATATTACTGAATTAATAAAGGTGAACTTTTCAAAATTGGGGGTATAGCTCAGTGGTAGAGCATTTGACTGCAGATCAAGAGGTCCCTAGTTGAAATCTGGGTGCCCTCTTGTTCAACTGTTTTACCTGTAGAAAAAAACATTTACAATCTTAGCATTTGATGTAATGAGCAACACATTTCTACATTTGAAATACTCTTGAAACATAGGGTAAACACCATGAAACTGTTTAGGATTCCTTCATATGATACAAGCTGTGTTTTACATTCACCCAAGTTCTACTGGTGATATTATCAGTTTGAAATAGTCCATTGGAAGCTCATATGAATGTTATAAAACTGTGGTGGAAACCAATAATATGCCCTTAATGAAATGTATTAATTTGTACAGCTGACCAGAAGTGCACTGATGTCATTAGTTCTACAAGTTCCATACAGTCACCACTCAATCACCTTTTTAAAAAAGGGCAGTTTTAAGCATTAAAGGGTTTAACTCAGTGGTAGAGCGTAGGAGTGCAGTTCAAGAAGTCCCTGTTTCATAACCATATACCCTCGTCAATAGATCCTGTTAAAATGTTTTTCAACCCAATGCACTGTAAGAAACAATAGGATATATCATTTCATATAAAAAACAATGAACAATTGGGTTTAACTATGCTCTTAGCACAAAATCAACAAACTGCAGTAGAGAAGTAGTTACGTTTTGCAGAATTTGTGCATTTGACAAAAGTTTTTTTTCCATGTTCCAAGATCTACATGTGATACGAAATGTATGAATTCTTGCAATGGAAACCTCACTGTATTTTACCAAGACAGATAAAGGACATCTTTTGTACCCCTTATACTTATAAGGAGGGTTTGGTGGCTGAAAATGAATTGCTTTGATGGTGATTGCATGTTGCTTCCACTTTATACATATTACTGAATAAATAAAGGTGAACATTTCAGAAATGGGGTTATAGCTCAGGGGTAGAGCATTTCACTGCAGATCAAGAGGTCCCTCATTCAAATCCGGGTGCCCCCTTGTCCAACTGCTTTACCTGTAGAAATATTTTTTTAATTAAATAAATTGAAGTAAACATTTACAATCTTAGCATTTGATGTAATGAGGAACACATTTCTACATTTGAAATACTCCTGATCATCTCCTGAAACATAGGGTAAACACCATTAAGCTGTTTAGGATTTCTTCATATGATACAAGCTATGTTTTACATTCACCCAAGTTCTACTGGTGATATGATTAGTTTGAAATAGTCCATTGGAAGCTCATATGAATGTTATAAAACTGTGGTGGAAACCAATAATATGCCCTTAATGAAATGTATTAATGTGTACACCTGACCAGAAGTGCACTGATGTCATTAGTTCTACAAGTTCCATACAGTCACCCACTCTATCACCTTTTTAAAAAAGGGCAGTTTTCAGCATTCAAGGGTTTATGTCAGTGGTAGAGCGTAGGAGTGCTTTTCAAGAAGTCCCTGTTTCATTACCATATACCCTTGTCAATACATCCTGTTAAAATGTTTTTCAACCCAATGTACTGTAAGAAACAATAGGATATATCATCATTTCATATAAAAAACAATGAACAATTGGGTTTAACTATGCTCTTAGCACAAAATCAACAAACTGCAGTAGAGAAGCAGTTACGTTTTGCAGAATTTGTGCATTTGACAAAAGTTTTTTTTTCCATGTTCCAAGATCTACATGTGATACGAAATGTATGAATTCTTGCAATGGAAACCTCACTGTATTTTACCAAGGCAGATAAAGGACATCTTTTGTACCCCTTATACTTATAAGGAGGGTTTGGTGGCTGAAAATGCATTGCTTTGAGGGTGATTGCATGTTGCTTCCACTTTGTTCATATTCATGAATTAATAAAGGTGAACGTTTCAGAACTGGGGGTATAGCTCAGTGGTACAGCATTTGACTGCAAATCAAGTGGTCTCTAGTTCAAATCTGGGTGCCCCCTTGTTCAACTGTTTTACCTGTAGAAAAAAAACATTTACAATCTTAGCATTTGATGTAATGAGGAACACATTTCTACATTTGAAATACTCCTGATCATCTCCTGAAACATAGGGTAAACACCATGAAACTGTTTAGGATTTCGTCATATGATACAAGCTGTGTTTTACATTCACCCAAGTTCTACTGGTGATACTATCAGTTTGAAATAGTCCATTGGAAGCTCATATGAATGTTATAAAACTGTGGTGGAAACCAATAATATGCCCTTAATGAAATGTACTAATTTGTACAAATGACCAGAGGTGCACTGATGTCATTAGTTCTACAAGTTCCATACAGTCACCCACTCTATCACCTTTTTAAAAAAGGGCAGTTTTCAGCATTCAAGGGTTTATGTCAGTGGTAGAGCGTAGGAGTGCGTTTCAAGAAGTCCCTGTTTCATAAACATATACCCTCTTCAATAGATCCTGTTAAAATGTTTTTCAACCCAATGCACTGTAAGAAACAATAGGCTATATCATCATTTCATATACAAAACAATGAACAATTGGGTTTAACTATGCTCTTAACACAAAATCAACAAACTGCAGTAGAGAAGCAGTTACATTTTGCAGAATTTTTTCATTTGACAAAAGATTTTTTTTCCATGTTCCAAGATCTACATGTGATACGAAATGTATGAATTCTTGCAATGGAAACCTCACTGTATTTTACCAAGGCAGATAAAGGACATCCTTCGCACCACATATACTTATAAGGAGGGTTTGGTGGCTGAAAATGCTTTGCTTTGATGGTGATTGCATGTTGCTTGCACTTTGTACATATTACTGAATTAATAAAGGTGAACTTTTCAGAAATGGGGGTATAGCTCAGTGGTACAGCATTTGACTGCAGATCAAGAGGTCCCTAGTTCAAATCTGGGTGCCCCCTTGTCCAACTGTTTTACCTGTATTAATATTTATCAATTAAATAAATTGAAGTAAACATTTACAATCTTAGCATTTCATGTAATGAGCAACACATTTCTACATTTGAAATACTCCTGATCATCTCCTGAAACATAGGGTAAACACCATGAAACTGTTTAGGATTTCTTCATATGATACAAGCTGTGTTTTACATTCACCCAAGTTCTACTGGTTATATTATCAGTTTGAAATAGTCCATTGGAAGCTCATATGAATGTTATAAAACTGTGGTGGAAACCAATAATATGCCCTTAATGAAATGTATTAATTTGTACAGCTGACCAGAAGTGCACTGATGTCATTAGTTCTACAAGTTCCATACAGCCAACCACTCTATCACCTTTTTAAAAAGGGCAGTTTTCAACATTCAAGGGTTTTTGTCAGTGGTAGAGCGTAGGAGTGTAGTTCAAGAAGTCCCTGTTTCATAACCATATACCCTCTTCAATAGATCCTGTTAAAATGTTTTTCAACCCAATGCACTGTAAGAAACAATAGGATATATCATCATTTCATATACAAAACAATGAACAATTGGGTTTAACTATACTCTTAGCACAAAATCAACAAACTGCAGTAGAGAAGCAGTTACATTTTGCAGAATTTGTGCTTTTGACAAAAGATTTTTTTCCATGTTCCAAGATCTACATGTGATACGAAATGTATGAATTATTGTTATTGAAACCTCACTGTATTTTACCAAGGCAGATAAAGGACATCCTTCACACCCCTGATACTTATAAGGAGGGTTTGGTGGCTGAACATGCATTGCTTTGAAGGTGATTGCATGTTGCTTCCACTTTGTTCATATTCCTGAATTAATAAAGGTGAACATTTCAGAAATGGGGTTATAGCTCAGGGGTAGAGCATTTCACTGAATATCAAGAGATCCCTAGTTCAAATCTGGGTGCCCCCTTGTCCAACTGTTTTACCTGTAGAAATATTTATCAATTAAATAAATTGAAGTAAACTTTTACAATCTTAGCATTTCATGTAATGAGCAACACATTTCTACATTTGAAATACTCCTGGTCATCTACTGAAACATAGGGTAAACACCATGAAACTGTTTAGGATTTCTTCATATGATACATGCTGTGTTTTACATTCACCCAAGTTCTACTGGTGATATGATTAGTTTGAAATAGTCCATTGGAAGCTCATATGAATGTTATAAAACTGTGGTGGAAACCAATAATATGCCCTTAATGAAATGTATTAATTTGTACAGCTGACCAGAAGTGCACTGATGTTATTAGTTCTACAAGTTCCATACAGTCACCCACTTTATCACCTTTTTAAAAAAGGGCAATTTTCAGCATTCAAGGGTTTATGTCAGTGGTAGAGCGTAGGAGTGCTTTTCAAGAAGTCCCTGTTTCATAACCATATACCCACTTCAATAGATCCTGTTAAAATATTTTTCGACCCAATGCACTTTAAGAAACAATAGGATATATCATCATTTCATATACAAAACAATGAACAATTGGGTTTAACTATGCTCTTAGCACAAAATCAACAAACTGCAGTAGAGAAGCAGTTACATTTTGCAGAATTTGTGCATTTGACAAAAGATTTTTTTCCATGTTCCAAGATCTACATGTGATACGAAATGTATGAATTCTTGCAATGGAAACCTCACTGTATTTTACCAAGGCAGATAAAGGACATCCATCGCACCCCATATACTTATAAGGAGGGTTTGGTGGCTGAAAATGCATTGCTTTGATGGTGATTGCATGTTGTTTGCACTTTGTACATATTACTGAATTAATAAAGGTGAACTTCTCAAAATTGAGGGTATAGCTCAGTGGTAGAGCATTTGACTGCAGTTCAAGAGGTCCCTAGTTGAAATCTGGGTGCCCTCATGTTCAACTGTTTTACCTGTAGAAAAAAACATTTACAATCTTAGCATTTGATGTAATGAGCAACACATTTCTACATTTGAAATACTCCTGAAACATAGGGTAAACACCATGAAACTGTTTAGGATTCCTTCATATGATACAAGCTGTGTTTTACATTCACCCAAGTTCTACTGGTGATATTATCAGTTTGAAATAGTCCATTGGAAGCTCATATGAATGTTATAAAACTGTGGTGGAAACCAATAATTCGCCCTTAATGAAATGTATTAATTTGTTCAGATGACCAGAAGTGCACTGATGTCATTAGTTCTACAAGTTCCATGCAGTCACCCACTCTATCACCTTTTTAAAAAAGGGCAGTTTTCAGCATTCAAGGGTTTAACTCAGTGGTAGAGCGTAGGAGTGCAGTTCAAGAAGTCCCTGTTTCATAACCATATACCCTCGTCAATAGATCCTGTTAAAATGTTTTTCAACCCAATGCACTGTAAGAAACAATAGGATATATCATTTCATATAAAAAAACAATGAACAATTGGGTTTAACTATGCTCTTAGCACAAAATCAACAAACTGCAGTAGAGAAGTAGTTACGTTTTGCAGAATTTGTGCATTTGACAAAAGATTTTTTTTCCATGTTCCAAGATCTACATGTGATACGAAATGTATGAATTCTTGCAATGGAAACCTCACTGTATTTTACCAAGGCAGATAAAGGACATCTTTTGTACCCATTATACTTATAAGGAGGGTTTGGTGGCTGAAAATGCATTGCTTTGATGGTGATTGCATGTTGCTTCCACTTTGTACATATTACTGAATAAGTAAAGGTGAACATTTTAGAAATGGGGTTATAGCTCAGGGATAGAGCATTTCACTGCAGATCAAGAGGTCACTAGTTCAATTCTGGGTGCCCCCTTATCCAACTATTTTACCTGTAGAAATATTTTTTTAATTAAATAAATTGAAGTAAACATTTACAATCTTAGCATTTTATGTAATGAGCAACACATTTCTACATTTGAAATACTCCTGATCATCACCTGAAACATAGGGTAAACACCATTAAGATGTTTAGGATTTCTTCATATGATACATGCTGTGCTTTACATTCACCCAAGTTCTACTGGTGATATGATCAGTTTGAACTAGTCCATTGGAAGCTCATATGAATGTTATAAAACTGTGGTGGAAACCAATAATATGCCCTTAAAGAAATGTATTAATTTGTACTGCTGACCAGAAGTTCTCTGATGTCATTAGTTCTACAAGTTCCGGAGAGTCACCCAGTCTATCACCTTTTTAAAAAAGGGCAGTTTTCAACATTGAAGGGTTTATGTCAGTGGTAGAGCGTAGGAGTGTAGTTCAAGAAGTCCCTGTTTCATAACCATATACCCTCTTCAATAGATCCTGTTAAAATGTTTTTCAACCCAATGCACTGTAAGAAACAATAGGATATATCATCATTTCATATACAAAACAATGAACAATTGGGTTTAACTATGCTCTTAGCACAACATCAACAAACTGCAGTAGAGAAGCAGTTACATTTTGCAGAATTTGTGCATTTAACAAAAGATTTTTTTTTCCATGTTCCAAGATCTACATGTGATACGAAATGTATGAATCCTTGCAATGGAAACCTCACTGTATTTTACCAAGGCAGATAAAGGACATCTTTTGTACCCCTTATACTTATAAGGAGGGTTTGGTGGCTGAAAATGCATTGCTTTGATGGTGATTGCATGTTGCTTCCACTTTGTACATATTACTGAATAAATAAAGGTGAACATTTCAGAAACGGGGATATAGCTCAGTGGTAGAGCATTTCTCTGCAGATCAAGAGGTCCCTAGTTCAAATCTGGGTGCCCCCTTGTTCAGCTGTTTTACCTGTAGAAATATTTTTTTAAATAAATTGAAGAAAACATTTACAATCTTAGCATTTTATGTAATGAGCAACACATTTCTACATTTGAAATACTCCTGATCATCTCCTGAAACATAGGGTAAACACCATGAAACTGTTTAGGATTTCTTCATATGATACAAGCTGTGTTTTACATTCATCCAAGTTCTACTGGTGATATTATCAGTTGGTAATAGTCCATTGGAAGCTCATATGAATGTTATAAAACTGTGGTGGAAACCAATAATATGCCCTTAATGAAATGTATTAATGTGTACAGCTGACCAGAAGTGCACTGATGTCATTAGTTCTACAAGTTCCATACAGTCACCCACTCTATCACCTTTTTAAAAAAGGCCAGTTTTCAACATTGAATGGTTTATGTCAGTAGTAGAGCGTAGGAGTGTAGTTCAAGAAGTCCCTGTTTCATAACCATATACCCTCTTCAATAGATCCTGTTAAAATGTTTTTCAACCCAATGACTGTAAGAAACAATAGGATATATCATCATTTCATATACAAAACAATGAACAATTGGGTTTAACTATGCTCTTAGCACAACATCAACAAACTGCAGTAGAGAAGCAGTTACATTTTGCAGAATTTGTGCATTTGACAAAAGATTTTTTTTCCATGTTCCAAGATCTACATGTGATACGAAATGTATGAATTCTTGCAATGGAAACCTCACTGTATTTTACCAAGGCAGATAAAGGACATCCTTCGCACCCCATATACTTATAAGGAAGGTTTGGTGGCTGAAAATGCATTGCTTTGATGGTGATTGCATGTTGCTTCCACTTTGTACATATTACTGAATAAATAAAGGTGAACATTTCAGAAATGGGGGTATAGCTCAGGGGTAGAGCATTTCACTGCAGATCAAAAGTCCTTAGTTCAAATCTGGGTGCCCCCTTGTCCAACTGTTTTTCCTGTAGAAATATTGTTTTAATTAAATAAATTGAAGTAAACATTTACAATCTTAGCTTTTGATGTAATGAGGAACACATTTCTACATTTGAAATACTCCTGAAACATAGGGTAAACACCATGAAACTGTTTAGGATTTCTTCATATGATACACGCTGCGTTGTACATTCACCCAAGTTCTACTGGTGATATTATCAGTTTGAAATAGTCCATTGGAAGCTCATATGAATGTTATAAAACTGTGGTGGAAACCAATAATATGCCCTTAATGAAATGTATTAATTTGTACAGCTGACCAGAAGTGCACTGATGTCATTAGTTCTACAAGTTCCATACAGTCACCACTCAATCACCTTTTTAAAAAAGGGCAGTTTTAAGCATTCAAGGGTTTAACTCAGTGGTAGAGCGTAGGAGTGCAGTACAAGAAGTCCCTGTTTCATGACCATATACCCTCGTCAATAGATCCTGTTAAAATGTTTTTCAACCCAATGCACTGTAGGAAACAATAGGATATATCTTCATTTCATATAAAAAACAATGAACAATTGGGTTTAATTATGCTCTTAGCACAAAATCAACAAACTGCAGTAGAGAAGCAGTTACCTTTTGGCAGAATTTTTGCATTTGACAAAAGATTTTTTTTCCATGTTCCAAGATCTACATGTGATACGAAATGTATGAATTCTTGCAATGGAAACCTCACTGTATTTTACCAAGGCAGATAAAGGACATCCTTCGCACCCCATATACTTATAAGGAGGGTTTGGTGGCTGAAAATGCTTTGCTTTGATGGTGATTGCATGTTGCTTGCACTTTGTACATATTACTGAATTAATAAAGGTGCACTTTTCAGAACTGGGGGTATAGCTCAGTGGTAGAGCATTTGACTGCAGATCAAGAGGTCCCTAGTTGAAATCTGGGTGCCCCCTTGTTCAACTGTTTTACCTGTAGAAATATTATTTTAATTACATAAATTGAAGAAAACATTTACAATCTTAGCATTTTATGTAATGAGCAACACATTTCTACATTTGAAATACTCCTGATCATCTCCTCAAACATAGGGTAAACACCATGAAACTGTTTAGGATTTCTTCATATGATACATCCTGTGTTTTACATTCACCCAAGTTCTACTGGTGATATGATTAGTTTGAAATAGTCCATTGGAAGCTCATATGAATGTTATAAAACTGTGGTGGAAACCAATAATATGCCCTTAATGAAATGTATTAATTTGTACAGCTGACCAGAAGTGCACTGATTTTATTAGTTCTACAAGTTCCATACAGTCACCCACTCTATCACCTTTTTAAAATAGGTCAATTTTCAGCATTCAAGGGTTTATGTCAGTGGTAGAGCGTAGGAGTGCTTTTCAAGAAGTCCCTGTTTCATAACCATATACCCTCTTCAATAGATCATGTTAAAATGTTTTCAACCCAATGCACTGTAAGAAACAATAGGATATATCATCATTTCATATACAAAACAATGAAGAATTGGGTTTAACTATGCTCTTAGCACAAAATCAACAAACTGCAGTAGAGAAGCAGTTACATTTTGCAGAATTTGTGCATTTGACAAAAGATTTTTTTTCCATGTTCGAAGATCTACATGTATGATATCTTCCAATGGAAACCTCACTGTATTTTACCAAGGCAGATAAAGGACATCCTTCACACCCCTTATACTTATAAGGAGGGTTTGGTGGCTGAACATGCATTGCTTTGATGGTGATTGCATGTTGCTTCCACTTTGTACATATTACTGATTAAATAAAGGTGAACTTTTCGGAACTGGCGGTGTAGCTCAGTGGTAGAGCATTTAACCGCAGATCAAGAGGTCCCTAGTTCAAATCTGGCTGCTCTCTTGTTCAACTGTTTTACCTGTAGAAAAAAACATTTACAATCTTAGCATTTGATGTAATGAGCAACACATTTCTACATTTGAAATACTCCTGATCATCACCTGAAACATAGGGTAAACACCATTAAGCTCTTTAGGATTTCTTCATATGATACAAGCTGTGTTTTACATTCACCCAAGTTCTACTGGTGATATTATCAGTTTGAAATAGTCCATTGGAAGCTCTAATGAATGTTATAAAAGTGTGGAGGAAACCAATAATATGCCCTTAATGAAATGTATTAATTTGTACAGCTGACCAGAAGTGCACTGTTGTCATTAGTTCTACAAGTTCCATACAGTCACCCACTCTATCACCTTTTTAAAAAAAGGGCAGTTTTCAGCATTCAAGGGTTTAACTCAGTGGTAGAGCGTAGGAGTGCAGTTCAAGAAGTCCCTGTTTCATAACCATATACCCTCTTCAACAGATCCTGTTAAAATGTTTTTCAACCCAATGCACTTTAAGAAACAATAGGATATATCATCATTTCATATACAAAACAATGAACAATTGGGTTTAACTATGCTCTTAGCACAAAATCAACAAACTGCAGTAGATAAGCAGTTACATTTTGCAGAATTTGTGCATTTGACAAAAGATTTTTTTTCCATGTTCCTAGATCTACATGTGATACGAAATGTATGAATTCTTGCAATGGAAACCTCGCTGTATTTTACCAAGGCAGATAAAGGACATCCTTCGCACCCCATATACTTATAAGGATGGTTTGGTGGCTGAAAATGCATTGCTTTGATGGTGATTGCATGTTGCTTGCACTTTGTACATATTACTGAATTAATAAAGGTGAACTTTTCAAAATTGGGGGTATAGCTCAGTGGTAGAGCATTTAACCGCAGATCAAGCGGTCCCTAGTTCAAATCTGGGTGCCCTCTTGTTCAACTGTTTTACCTGTAGAAAAAAACATTTACAATCTTAGCATTTGATGAAATGAGCAACACATTTCTACATTTGAAATACTCCTGAAACATACGGTAAACACCATGAAACTGTTTAGGATTTCTTCATATGATACAAGCTGTGTTTTACATTCACCCAAGTTCTACTGGTGATATTATCAGTTTGAAATAGTCCATTGGAAGCTCATATGAATGTTATAAAACTGTGGTGGAAACCAATAATATGCCCTTAATGAAATGTATTAATGTGTACAGCTGACCAGAAGTGCACTGATGTCATTAGTCTACAAGTTCCATACAGTCACCCACTCTATTACCTTTTTAAAAAAGGGCAGTTTTCAGCATTCAAGGGTTTAACTCAGTGGTAGAGCGTAGGAGTGCAGTTCAAGAAGTCCCTGTTTCATAACCATATACCTTCGTCAAAAGATCCTGTTAAAATGTTTTTCAACCCAATGTACTGTAAGAAACAATAGGATATATCATCATTTCATATATAAAACAATGAACAATTGGGTTTAACTATGCTCTTAGCACAAAATCAACAAACTGCAGTAGAGAAGCAGTTATGTTTTGCAGAATTTGTGCATTTGACAAAAGTTTTTTTTTTCCATGTTCCAAGATCTACATGTAGTACGAAATGTATGAATTTTTGCAATGGAAACCTCACTGTATTTTACCAAGGCAGATAAAGGACATCTTTTGTACCCCTTATACTTATAAGGAGGGTTTGGTTGCAGCTGAAAATGCATTGCTTTGGTGGTGATTGCATGTTGTTTCCACTTTGTACATATTACTGAATAAATAAAGGTGAACATTTCAGAAATTGGGTTATAGCTCAGGGGTAGAGCATTTCACTGCAGATCAAGAGGTCCCTAGTTCAAATCTGGGTGCTTCCTTTATCTATCTGTTTTACCTGTAGAAATATTTTTGTTAATTAAATAAATTGAAGTAAACATTTACAATCTTAGCATTTTATGCAATGAGCAACACATTTCTACATTTGAAATACTCCTGATCATCACCTGAAACATAGGGTAAACACCATTAAGCTGTTTAGGATTTCTTCATATGATACACGCTGTGTTGTACATTCACCCAAGTTCTACTGGTGATATGATTAGTTTGAAATAGTCCATTGGAAGCTCATATGAATGTTATAAAACTGTGGTGGAAACCAATAATATGCCCTTAATGAAATGTATTAATTTGTACAGCTGACCAGAAGTGCACTGATGTCATTAGTTCTACAAGTTCCATAGAGTCACCCACTCTATCACATTTTTAAAAAAGGGCAGTTTTCAACATTGAAGGGTTTATGTCAGTGGTAGAGCACAGGAGTGTAGTTCAAGAAGTCCCTGTTTCATAACCATATACCCTCTTCAATAGATCCTGTTAAAATGTTTTTCAACCCAATGCACTGTAAGAAACAATAGGATATATCATCATTTCATATACAAAACAATGAACAATTGGGTTTAACTATACTCTTAGCACAAAATCAACAAACTGCAGTAGAGAAGCAGTTACATTTTGCAGAATTTGTGCATTTGACAAAAGATTTTTTTTCCATGTTCCAAGATCTACATGTGATACGAAATGTATGAATTCTTGCAATGGAAACCTCACTGTATTTTACCAGGGCAGATAAAGGACATCCTTCACACCCCTTACACTTATAAGGAGGGTTTGGTGGCTGAACATGCATTGCTTTGATGGTGATTGCATGTTGCTTCCACTTTGTACATATTACTGAATAAATAAAGATGAACCTTTCGGAACTGGCGGTGTAGCTCAGTGGTAGAGCATTTAACCGCAGATCAAGAGGTCCCTAGTTCAAATCTGGCTGACCTCTTATTCAACTGTTTTACCTGTAGAAAAAAACATTTACAATCTTAGCATTTGATGTAATGAGCAACACATTTCTACATTTGAAATACTCCTGATCATCACCTGAAACATAGGGTAAACATAGGGTAAACACCATTAAGCTGTTTAGGATTTCTTCATATGATACAAGCTGTGTTTTACATTCACCCAAGTTCTACTGGTGATATTATCAGTTTGAAATAGTCCATTGGAAGCTCATATGAATGTTATAAAAGTGTGGAGGAAACCAATAATATGCCCTTAATGAAATGTATTAATTTGTACAGCTGACCAGAAGTGCACTGATGTCATTAGTTCTACAAGTTCCATACAGTCACCCACTCTATCACCTTTTTAAAAAAGGGCAGTTTTCAGCATTCAAGGGTTTAACTCAGTGGTAGAGCGTAGGAGTGCAGTTCAAGAAGTCCCTGTTTCATAACCATATACCCTCTTCAACAGATCCTGTTAAAATGTTTTTCAACCCAATGCACTTTAAGAAACAATAGGATATATCATCATTTCATATACAAAACAATGAACAATTGGGTTTAACTATGCTCTTAGCACAAAATCAACAAACTGCAGTAGAGAAGCAGTTACATTTTGCAGAATTTGTGCATTTGACAAAAGATTTTTTTTCCATGTTCCTAAATCTACATGTGATACGAAATGTATGAATTCTTGCAATGGAAACCTCGCTGTATTTTACCAAGGCAGATAAAGGACATCCTTCGCACCCCATATACTTATAAGGAGGGTTTGGTGGCTGAAAATGCATTGCTTTGATGGTGATTGCATGTTGCTTGCACTTTGTACATATTACTGAATTAATAAAGGTGAACTTTTCAAAATTGGGGGTATAGCTCAGTGGTAGAGCATTTAACCGCAGATCAAGCGGTCCCTAGTTCAAATCTGGGTGACCTCTTGTTCAACTGTTTTACCTGTAGAAAAAAACATTTACAATCTTAGCATTTGATGTAATGAGCAACACATTTCTACATTTGAAATACTCCTGATCATCACCTGAAACATAGGGTAAACACCATTAAGCTGTTTAGGATTTCTTCATATGATACAAGCTGTGTTTTACATTCACCCAAGTTCTACTGGTGATATTATCAGTTTGAAATAGTCCATTGGAAGTTCATATGAATGTTATAAAAGTGTGGAGGAAACCAATAATATGCCCTTAATGAAATGTATTAATTTGTACAGCTGACCAGAAGTGCACTGATGTCAATAGTTCTACAAGTTCCATACAGTCACCCACTCTATCACCTTTTTAAAAAAGGGCAGTTTTCAGCATTCAAGGGTTTATGTCAGTGGTTGAGCGTAGGAGTGCTTTTCAAGAAGTCCCTGTTTCATAACCATATACCCTCTTCAATAGATCCTGTTAAAATGTTTTTCAACCCAATGCATTTTAAGAAACAATAGGATATATCATCATTTCAAATACAAAACAATGAACAATTGGGTTTAACTATGCTCTTAGCACAAAATCAACAAACTGCAGTAGAGAAGCAGTTACATTTTGCAGAATTTGTGCATTTGACAAAAGATTTTTTTCCATGTTCCAAGATCTACATGTGATACGAAATGTATGAATTCTTGCAATGGAAACCTCACTGTATTTTACCAAGGCAGATAAAGGACATCCATCGTACCCCATATACTTATAAGGAGGGTTTGGTGGCTGAAAATGCATTGCTTTGATGGTGATTGCATGTTGCTTGCAATTTGTACATATTACTGAATTAATAAAGGTGAACTTTTCAAAATTGGGGGTATAGCTCAGTGGTAGAGCATTTGACTGCAGATCAAGAGGTCCCTAGTTGAAATCTGGGTGCCCTCTTGTTCAACTGTTTTACCTGTAGAAAAAAACATTTACAATCTTAGCATTTGATGTAATGAGCAACACATTTCTACATTTGAAATACTCTTGAAACATAGGGTAAACACCATGAAACTGTTTAGGATTCCTTCATATGATACAAGCTGTGTTTTACATTCACCCAAGTTCTACTGGTGATATTATCAGTTTGAAATAGTCCATTGGAAGCTCATATGAATGTTATAAAACTGTGGTGGAAACCAATAATATGCCCTTAATGAAATGTATTAATTTGTACAGCTGACCAGAAGTGCACTGATGTCATTAGTTCTACAAGTTCCATACAGTCACCACTCAATCACCTTTTTAAAAAAGGGCAGTTTTAAGCATTAAAGGGTTTAACTCAGTGGTAGAGCGTAGGAGTGCAGTTCAAGAAGTCCCTGTTTCATAACCATATACCCTCGTCAATAGATCCTGTTAAAATGTTTTTCAACCCAATGCACTGTAAGAAACAATAGGATATATCATTTCATATAAAAAACAATGAACAATTGGGTTTAACTATGCTCTTAGCACAAAATCAACAAACTGCAGTAGAGAAGTAGTTACGTTTTGCAGAATTTGTGCATTTGACAAAAGTTTTTTTTCCATGTTCCAAGATCTACATGTGATACGAAATGTATGAATTCTTGCAATGGAAACCTCACTGTATTTTACCAAGACAGATAAAGGACATCTTTTGTACCCCTTATACTTATAAGGAGGGTTTGGTGGCTGAAAATGAATTGCTTTGATGGTGATTGCATGTTGCTTCCACTTTATACATATTACTGAATAAATAAAGGTGAACATTTCAGAAATGGGGTTATAGCTCAGGGGTAGAGCATTTCACTGCAGATCAAGAGGTCCCTCATTCAAATCCGGGTGCCCCCTTGTCCAACTGCTTTACCTGTAGAAATATTTTTTTAATTAAATAAATTGAAGTAAACATTTACAATCTTAGCATTTGATGTAATGAGGAACACATTTCTACATTTGAAATACTCCTGATCATCTCCTGAAACATAGGGTAAACACCATTAAGCTGTTTAGGATTTCTTCATATGATACAAGCTATGTTTTACATTCACCCAAGTTCTACTGGTGATATGATTAGTTTGAAATAGTCCATTGGAAGCTCATATGAATGTTATAAAACTGTGGTGGAAACCAATAATATGCCCTTAATGAAATGTATTAATGTGTACACCTGACCAGAAGTGCACTGATGTCATTAGTTCTACAAGTTCCATACAGTCACCCACTCTATCACCTTTTTAAAAAAGGGCAGTTTTCAGCATTCAAGGGTTTATGTCAGTGGTAGAGCGTAGGAGTGCTTTTCAAGAAGTCCCTGTTTCATTACCATATACCCTTGTCAATACATCCTGTTAAAATGTTTTTCAACCCAATGTACTGTAAGAAACAATAGGATATATCATCATTTCATATAAAAAACAATGAACAATTGGGTTTAACTATGCTCTTAGCACAAAATCAACAAACTGCAGTAGAGAAGCAGTTACGTTTTGCAGAATTTGTGCATTTGACAAAAGTTTTTTTTTCCATGTTCCAAGATCTACATGTGATACGAAATGTATGAATTCTTGCAATGGAAACCTCACTGTATTTTACCAAGGCAGATAAAGGACATCTTTTGTACCCCTTATACTTATAAGGAGGGTTTGGTGGCTGAAAATGCATTGCTTTGAGGGTGATTGCATGTTGCTTCCACTTTGTTCATATTCATGAATTAATAAAGGTGAACGTTTCAGAACTGGGGGTATAGCTCAGTGGTACAGCATTTGACTGCAAATCAAGTGGTCTCTAGTTCAAATCTGGGTGCCCCCTTGTTCAACTGTTTTACCTGTAGAAAAAAAACATTTACAATCTTAGCATTTGATGTAATGAGGAACACATTTCTACATTTGAAATACTCCTGATCATCTCCTGAAACATAGGGTAAACACCATGAAACTGTTTAGGATTTCGTCATATGATACAAGCTGTGTTTTACATTCACCCAAGTTCTACTGGTGATACTATCAGTTTGAAATAGTCCATTGGAAGCTCATATGAATGTTATAAAACTGTGGTGGAAACCAATAATATGCCCTTAATGAAATGTACTAATTTGTACAAATGACCAGAGGTGCACTGATGTCATTAGTTCTACAAGTTCCATACAGTCACCCACTCTATCACCTTTTTAAAAAAGGGCAGTTTTCAGCATTCAAGGGTTTATGTCAGTGGTAGAGCGTAGGAGTGCGTTTCAAGAAGTCCCTGTTTCATAAACATATACCCTCTTCAATAGATCCTGTTAAAATGTTTTTCAACCCAATGCACTGTAAGAAACAATAGGCTATATCATCATTTCATATACAAAACAATGAACAATTGGGTTTAACTATGCTCTTAACACAAAATCAACAAACTGCAGTAGAGAAGCAGTTACATTTTGCAGAATTTTTTCATTTGACAAAAGATTTTTTTTCCATGTTCCAAGATCTACATGTGATACGAAATGTATGAATTCTTGCAATGGAAACCTCACTGTATTTTACCAAGGCAGATAAAGGACATCCTTCGCACCACATATACTTATAAGGAGGGTTTGGTGGCTGAAAATGCTTTGCTTTGATGGTGATTGCATGTTGCTTGCACTTTGTACATATTACTGAATTAATAAAGGTGAACTTTTCAGAAATGGGGGTATAGCTCAGTGGTACAGCATTTGACTGCAGATCAAGAGGTCCCTAGTTCAAATCTGGGTGCCCCCTTGTCCAACTGTTTTACCTGTATTAATATTTATCAATTAAATAAATTGAAGTAAACATTTACAATCTTAGCATTTCATGTAATGAGCAACACATTTCTACATTTGAAATACTCCTGATCATCTCCTGAAACATAGGGTAAACACCATGAAACTGTTTAGGATTTCTTCATATGATACAAGCTGTGTTTTACATTCACCCAAGTTCTACTGGTTATATTATCAGTTTGAAATAGTCCATTGGAAGCTCATATGAATGTTATAAAACTGTGGTGGAAACCAATAATATGCCCTTAATGAAATGTATTAATTTGTACAGCTGACCAGAAGTGCACTGATGTCATTAGTTCTACAAGTTCCATACAGCCACCCACTCTATCACCTTTTTAAAAAGGGCAGTTTTCAACATTCAAGGGTTTTTGTCAGTGGTAGAGCGTAGGAGTGTAGTTCAAGAAGTCCCTGTTTCATAACCATATACCCTCTTCAATAGATCCTGTTAAAATGTTTTTCAACCCAATGCACTGTAAGAAACAATAGGATATATCATCATTTCATATACAAAACAATGAACAATTGGGTTTAACTATACTCTTAGCACAAAATCAACAAACTGCAGTAGAGAAGCAGTTACATTTTGCAGAATTTGTGCTTTTGACAAAAGATTTTTTTCCATGTTCCAAGATCTACATGTGATACGAAATGTATGAATTATTGTTATTGAAACCTCACTGTATTTTACCAAGGCAGATAAAGGACATCCTTCACACCCCTGATACTTATAAGGAGGGTTTGGTGGCTGAACATGCATTGCTTTGAAGGTGATTGCATGTTGCTTCCACTTTGTTCATATTCCTGAATTAATAAAGGTGAACATTTCAGAAATGGGGTTATAGCTCAGGGGTAGAGCATTTCACTGAATATCAAGAGATCCCTAGTTCAAATCTGGGTGCCCCCTTGTCCAACTGTTTTACCTGTAGAAATATTTATCAATTAAATAAATTGAAGTAAACTTTTACAATCTTAGCATTTCATGTAATGAGCAACACATTTCTACATTTGAAATACTCCTGGTCATCTACTGAAACATAGGGTAAACACCATGAAACTGTTTAGGATTTCTTCATATGATACAAGCTGTGTTTTACATTCACCCAAGTTCTACTGGTTATATTATCAGTTTGAAATAGTCCATTGGAAGCTCATATGAATGTTATAAAACTGTGGTGGAAACCAATAATATGCCCTTAATGAAATGTATTAATTTGTACAGCTGACCAGAAGTGCACTGATGTCATTAGTTCTACAAGTTCCATACAGCCACCCACTCTATCACCTTTTTAAAAAGGGCAGTTTTCAACATTCAAGGGTTTTTGTCAGTGGTAGAGCGTAGGAGTGTAGTTCAAGAAGTCCCTGTTTCATAACCATATACCCTCTTCAATAGATCCTGTTAAAATGTTTTTCAACCCAATGCACAGTAAGAAACAATAGGATATATCATCATTTCATATACAAAACAATGAACAATTGGGTTTAACTATACTCTTAGCACAAAATCAACAAACTGCAGTAGAGAAGCAGTTACATTTTGCAGAATTTGTGCATTTGACAAAAGATTTTTTTCCATGTTCCAAGATCTACATGTGATACGAAATGTATGAATTCTTGCAATGGAAACATCACTGTATTTTACCAAGGCAGATAAAGGACATCCTTCGCACCCCTGATACTTATAAGGAGGGTTTGGTGGCTGAACATGCATTTCTTTGATGGTGATTGCATGCTGCTTCCACTTTGTACATATTACTGAATAAATAAAGGTGAACATTTCAGAAATGGGGGTATAGCTCAGTGGTAGAGCATTTCACTGTAGATCAAAAGGTCCCTAGTTCAAATCTGGGTGCCCCCTTGTCCAACTGTTTTACCTGTAGAAATATTTTTTTAATTAAATAAATTGAAGTAAACATTTACAATCTTAGCATTTTATGTAATGAGCAACACATTTCTACATTTGAAATACTCCTGATCATCACCTGAAACATAGGGTAAACACCATTAAGCTGTTTAGGATTTCTTCATATGATACAAGCTGTGTTTTACATTCACCCAAGTTCTGCTGGGTATATGATTAGTTTGAAATAGTCCATTGGAAGCTCATATGAATGTTATACAACTGTGGTGGAAACCAATAATATGCCCTTAATGAAATGTATTAATTTGTACACCTGACCAGAAGTGCACCGATGTCATTAGTTCTACAAGTTCCATACAGTCACCCACTCTATCACCTTTTTAAAAAAGGGCAGTTTTCAGCATTCAAGGGTTTATGTTAGTGGTAGAGCGTAGGAGTGCTTTTCAAGAAGTCCCTGTTTCATAAACATATACCCTTTTCAATAGATCCTGTTAAAATGTTTTTCAACCCAATGCACTGTAAGAAACAATAGGATATATCATCATTTCATATACAAAACAATGAACAATTGGGTTTAACTATGCTCTTAACACAAAATCAACAAACTGCAGTAGAGAAGCAGTTACATTTTGCAGAATTTTTTCATTTGACAAAAGATTTTTTTTCCATGTTCCAAGATCTACATGTGATACGAAATGTATGAATTCTTGCAATGGAAACCTCACTGTATTTTACCAAGGCAGATAAAGGACATCCTTCGCACCACATATACTTATAAGGAGGGTTTGGTGGCTGAAAATGCTTTGCTTTGATGGTGATTGCATGTTGCTTGCACTTTGTACATATTACTGAATTAATAAAGGTGAACTTTTCAGAAATGGGGGTATAGCTCAGTGGTACAGCATTTGACTGCAGATCAAGAGGTCCCTAGTTCAAATCTGGGTGCCCCCTTGTTCAACTGTTTTACCTGTAGAAATATTATTTTAATTAAATAAATTGAAGAAAACATTTACAATCTTAGCATTTTATGTAATGAGCAACACATTTCTACATTTGAAATACTCCTGATCATCTCCTGAAACATAGGGTAAACACCATGAAACTGTTTAGGATTTCTTCATATGATACAAGCTGTGTTTTACATTCACCCAAGTTCTACTGGTGATATTATCAGTTTGAAATAGTCCATTGGAAGCTCATATGAATGTTATAAAACTGTGGTGGAAACCAATAATATGCTCTTAATGAAATGTATTAATTTGTACAGCTGACCAGAAGTGCACTGATGTCATTAGTTCTACAAGTTCCATACAGTCACCCACTCTATCACCTTTTTAAAAAAGGGCAGTTTTCAGCATTCAAGGGTTTAACTCAATGGTAGAGCGTTGGAGTGCAGTTCAAGAAGTCCCTGTTTCATAACCATATACCCTCATCAATACATCCTGTTAAAATGTTTTTCAACCCAATGTACTGTAAGAAACAATAGGATATATCATCATTTCATATAAAAAACAATGAACAATTGGGTTTAACTATGCTCTTAGCACAAAATCAACAAACTGCAGTAGAGAAGTAGTTACGTTTTGCAGAATTTGTGCATTTGACAAACGTTTTTTTTCCATGTTCCAAGATCTACATGTGATACGAAATGTATGAATTCTTGCAATGGAAACCTCACTGTATTTTACCAAGGCAGATAAAGGACATCTTTTGTACCCCTTATACTTATAAGGAGGGTTTGGTGGCTGAAAAATCATTGCTTTGAGGGTGATTGCATGTTGCTTCCACTTTGTTCATATTCCTGAATTAATAAAGGTAAACCTTTCAGAACTGGGGGTATAGCTCAGTGGTACAGCATTTGACTGCAGATCAAGTGGTCTCTAGTTCAAATCTGGGTGCCCCCTTGTTCAACTGTTTTACCTGTAGAAAAGAAACATTTACAATCTTAGCATTTGATGTAATGAGGAACACATTTCTACATTTGAAATACTCCTGATCATCTCCTGAAACATAGGGTAAACACCATGAAACTGTTTAGGATTTCTTCATATGATACAAGCTGTGTTTTACATTCACCCAAGTTCTACTGGTGATATTATCAGTTTGAAATAGTCCATTGGAAGCTCATATGAATGTTATAATTCTGTGGTGGAAACCAATAATATGCTCTTAATGAAATGTATTAATTTGTACAGCTGACCAGAAGTGCACTGATGTCATTAGTTCTACAAGTTCCATACAGTCACCCACTCTATCACCTTTTTAAAAAAGAGCAGTTTTCAGCATTCAAGGGTTTAACTCAATGGTAGAGCGTAGGAGTGCAGTTCAAGAAGTCCCTGTTTCATAACCATATACCCTCATCAATACATCCTGTTAAAATGTTTTTCAACCCAATGTACTGCAAGAAACAATAGGATATATCATCATTTCATATACAAAACAATGAACAATTGGGTTTAACTATACTCTTAGCACAAAATCAACAAACTGCAGTAGAGAAGCAGTTACATTTTGCAGAATTTGTGCATTTGACAAAAGATTGTTTTCCATGTTCCAAGATCTACATGTGATACGAAATGTATGAATTCTTGCAATGGAAACCTCACTGTATTTTACCAAGGCAGATAAAGGACATCCTTCGCACCGCATATACTTACAAGGAGGGTTTGGTGGCTGAAAATGCTTTGCTTTGATGGTGATTGCATGTTGCTTGCACTTTGTACATATTATTGAATTAATAAAGGTGAACTTTTCAGAAATGGGGGTATAGCTCAGTGGTACAGCATTTGACTGCAGATCAAGAGGTACCTAGTTCAAATCTGGGTGCCCCCTTGTTCAACTGTTTTACCTGTAGAAATATTATTTTAATTAAATAAATTGAAGAAAACATTTACAATCTTAGCATTTTATGTAATGAGCAACACATTTCTACATTTGAAATACTCCTGATCATCTCCTGAAACATAGGGTAAACACCATGAAACTGTTTAGGATTTCTTCATATGATACAAGCTGTGTTTTACATTCACCCAAGTTCTACTGGTGATATTATCAGTTTGAAATAGTCCATTGAAAGCTCATATGAATGTTATAAAACTGTGGTGGAAACCAATAATATGCTCTTAATGAAATGTATTAATTTGTACAGCTGACCAGAAGTGCACGGATGTCATTAGTTCTACAAGTTCCATACAGTCACCCACTCTCTATCACCTTTTTAAAAAAGGGCAGTTTTCAGCATTCAAGGGTTTAACTCAATGGTAGAGCGTAGGAGTGCAGTTCAAGAAGTCCCTGTTTCATAACCATATACCCTCATCAATACATCCTGTTAAAATGTTTTTCAACCCAATGTACTGTAAGAAACAATAGGATATATCATCATTTCATATAAAAAACAATGAACAATTGGGTTTAACTATGCTCTTAACACAAAATCAACAAACTGCAGTAGAGAAGCAGTTACATTTTGCAGAATTTTTTCATTTGACAAAAGATTTTTTTTCCATGTTCCAAGATCTACATGTGATACGAAATGTATGAATTCTTGCAATGGAAACCTCACTGTATTTTACCAAGGCAGATAAAGGACATCCTTCGCACCACATATACTTATAAGGAGGGTTTGGTGGCTGAAAATGCTTTGCTTTGATGGTGATTGCATGTTGCTTGCACTTTGTACATATTACTGAATTAATAAAGGTGAACTTTTCAGAAATGGGGGTATAGCTCAGTGGTACAGCATTTGACTGCAGATCAAGAGGTACCTAGTTCAAATCTGGGTGCCCCCTTGTTCAACTGTTTTACCTGTAGAAATATTATTTTAATTAAATAAATTGAAGAAAACATTTACAATCTTAGCATTTTATGTAATGAGCAACACATTTCTACATTTGAAATACTCCTGATCATCTCCTGAAACATAGGGTAAACACCATGAAACTGTTTAGGATTTCTTCATATGATACAAGCTGTGTTTTACATTCACCCAAGTTCTACTGGTGATATTATCAGTTTGAAATAGTCCATTGGAAGCTCATATGAATGTTATAAAACTGTGGTGGAAACCAATAATATGCTCTTAATGAAATGTATTAATTTGTACAGCTGACCAGAAGTGCACTGATGTCATTAGTTCTACAAGTTCCATACAGTCACCCACTCTATCACCTTTTTAAAAAAGGGCAGTTTTCAGCATTCAAGGGTTTAACTCAATGGTAGAGCGTTGGAGTGCAGTTCAAGAAGTCCCTGTTTCATAACCATATACCCTCATCAATACATCCTGTTAAAATGTTTTTCAACCCAATGTACTGTAAGAAACAATAGGATATATCATCATTTCATATAAAAAACAATGAACAATTGGGTTTAACTATGCTCTTAGCACAAAATCAACAAACTGCAGTAGAGAAGTAGTTACGTTTTGCAGAATTTGTGCATTTGACAAACGTTTTTTTTCCATGTTCCAAGATCTACATGTGATACGAAATGTATGAATTCTTGCAATGGAAACCTCACTGTATTTTACCAAGGCAGATAAAGGACATCTTTTGTACCCCTTATACTTATAAGGAGGGTTTGGTGGCTGAAAAATCATTGCTTTGAGGGTGATTGCATGTTGCTTCCACTTTGTTCATATTCCTGAATTAATAAAGGTAAACCTTTCAGAACTGGGGGTATAGCTCAGTGGTACAGCATTTGACTGCAGATCAAGTGGTCTCTAGTTCAAATCTGGGTGCCCCCTTGTTCAACTGTTTTACCTGTAGAAAAAAAACATTTACAATCTTAGCATTTGATGTAATGAGGAACACATTTCTACATTTGAAATACTCCTGATCATCTCCTGAAACATAGGGTAAACACCATGAAACTGTTTAGGATTTCTTCATATGATACAAGCTGTGTTTTACATTCACCCAAGTTCTACTGGTGATATTATCAGTTTGAAATAGTCCATTGGAAGCTCATATGAATGTTATAATTCTGTGGTGGAAACCAATAATATGCTCTTAATGAAATGTATTAATTTGTACAGCTGACCAGAAGTGCACTGATGTCATTAGTTCTACAAGTTCCATACAGTCACCCACTCTATCACCTTTTTAAAAAAGAGCAGTTTTCAGCATTCAAGGGTTTAACTCAATGGTAGAGCGTAGGAGTGCAGTTCAAGAAGTCCCTGTTTCATAACCATATACCCTCATCAATACATCCTGTTAAAATGTTTTTCAACCCAATGTACTGCAAGAAACAATAGGATATATCATCATTTCATATACAAAACAATGAACAATTGGGTTTAACTATACTCTTAGCACAAAATCAACAAACTGCAGTAGAGAAGCAGTTACATTTTGCAGAATTTGTGCATTTGACAAAAGATTGTTTTCCATGTTCCAAGATCTACATGTGATAAGAAATGTATGAATTCTTGCAATGGAAACCTCACTGTATTTTACCAAGGCAGATAAAGGACATCCTTCGCACCGCATATACTTACAAGGAGGGTTTGGTGGCTGAAAATGCTTTGCTTTGATGGTGATTGCATGTTGCTTGCACTTTGTACATATTACTGAATTAATAAAGGTGAACTTTTCAGAAATGGGGGTATAGCTCAGTGGTACAGCATTTGACTGCAGATCAAGAGGTACCTAGTTCAAATCTGGGTGCCCCCTTGTTCAACTGTTTTACCTGTAGAAATATTATTTTAATTAAATAAATTGAAGAAAACATTTACAATCTTAGCATTTTATGTAATGAGCAACACATTTCTACATTTGAAATACTCCTGATCATCTCCTGAAACATAGGGTAAACACCATTAAGCTGTTTCGGATTTCTTCGTATGATACAAGCTGTGTTTTACATTCACCCAAGTTCTACTGGTGATATTATCAGTTTGAAATAGTCCATTGGAAGCTCATATGAATGTTATAAAACTGTGGTGGAAACCAATAATATGCTCTTAATGAAATGTATTAATTTGTACAGCTGACCAGAAGTGCACGGATGTCATTAGTTCTACAAGTTCCATACAGTCACCCACTCTCTATCACCTTTTTAAAAAAGGGCAGTTTTCAGCATTCAAGGGTTTAACTCAATGGTAGAGCGTAGGAGTGCAGTTCAAGAAGTCCCTGTTTCATAACCATATACCCTCATCAATACATCCTGTTAAAATGTTTTTCAACCCAATGTACTGTAAGAAACAATAGGATATATCATCATTTCATATAAAAAACAATGAACAATTGGGTTTAACTATGCTCTTAGCACAAAATCAACAAACTGCAGTAGAGAAGTAGTTACGTTTTGCAGAATTTGTGCATTTGACAAACGTTTTTTTTCCATGTTCCAAGATCTACATGTGATACGAAATGTATGAATTCTTGCAATGGAAACCTCACTGTATTTTACCAAGGCAGATAAAGGACATCTTTTGTACCCCTTATACTTATAAGGAGGGTTTGGTGGCTGAAAATTCATTGGTTTGAGGGTGATTGCATGTTGCTTCCACTTTGTTCATATTCCTGAATTAATAAAGGTAAACCTTTCAGAACTGGGGGTATAGCTCAGTGGTACAGCCTTTGACTGCAGATCAAGTGGTCTCTAGTTCAAATCTCGGTGCCCCCTTGTTCAACTGTTTTACCCGTAGAAAAAAAACATTTACAATCTTAGCATTTCATGTAATGAGCAACACATTTCTATATTTCAAATACTCCTGATCATCACCTGAAACATAGGGTAAACACCATTAAGCTGTTTATGATTTCTTCATATGATACAAGCTGTGTTTTACATTCATCCAAGTTCTACTGGTGATATGATCAGTTTGAAATAGTCCATTGGAAGCTCATATGAATGTTATAAAACTGTGGTGGAAACCAATAATGTGCCCTTAATGAAATGTATTAATTTGTACAGCTGACCAGAAGTGCACTGATGTCATTAGTTCTACAAGTTCCATAGAGTCACCCACTCTATCACCTTTTTAAAAAGGGCAGTTTTCAACATTGAAGGGTTTATGTCAGTGGTAGAGCGTAGGAGTATAGTTCAAGAAGTCCCTGTTTCATAACCATATACCCTCTTCAATAGATCCTGTTAAAATGTTTTTCAACCCAATGCACTGTAAGAAACAATAGGATATATCATCATTTCATACACAAAACAATGAACAATTGGGTTTAACTATGCTCTTAGCACAAACTCAACAAACTGCAGTAGAGAAGCAGTTACATTTTGCAGAATTTGTGCATTTGACAAAATATTTTTTTTCCATGTTCCAAGATCTACATGTGATACGAAATGTATGAATTCTTGCAATGGAAACCTCAATGTATTTTACCAAGGCAGATAAAGGACATCCTTTGCACCCCTGATACTTATAAGGATGGTTTGGTGGCTGAACATGCATTGCTTTGATGGTGATTGCATGCTGCTTCCACTTTGTACATATTACTGAATAAATAAAGGTGAACATTTCAGAAATGGGGGCATAGCTCAGTTGTAGAGCATTTCACTGTAGATCAAAAGGTCCCTAGTTCAAATCTGGGTGGCCCCTTGTCCAACTGTTTTACCTGTAGAAATATTTTTTTAATTAAATAAATTGAAGTAAACATTTACAATCTTAGCATTTCATGTAATGAGCAACACATTTCTACATTTGAAATACTCCTGATCATCACCTGAAACATAGGGTAAACACCATTAAGCTGTTTAGGATTTCTTCATATGATACAAGCTGTGTTTTACATTCACCCAAGTTCTACTGGTGATATGATTAGTTTGAAATAGTCCATTGGAAGCTCATATGAATGTTATAAAACTGTGGTGGAAACCAATAATATGCCCTTAATGAAATGTATTAATTTGTACACCTGACCAGAAGTGCACTGATGTCATTAGTTCTACAAGTTCCATACAGTCACCCACTCTATCACCTTTTTAAAAAAGGGCAGTTTTCAGCATTCAAGGGTTTATGTCAGTGGTAGAGCGTAGGAGTGCTTTTCAAGAAGTCCCTGTTTCATAACCATATACCCTTTTCAATAGATCCTGTTAAAATGTTTTTCAGCCCAATGCACTGTAAGAAACAATAGGATATATCATCATTTCATATACACAACAATGAACAATTGGGTTTAACTATGCTCTTAGCACAAAATCAACAAACTGCAGTAGAGAAGCAGTTACATTTTGCAGAATTTTTGCATTTGACAAAAGATTTTTTTTCCATGTTCCAAGATCTACATGTGATACGAAATGTATGAATTCTTGCAATGGAAACCTCACTGTATTTTACCAAGGCAGATAAAGGACATCCTTTGCACCGCATATACTTATAAGGAGGGTTTGGTGGCTGAAAATGCTTTGCTTTGATGGTTGCTTGCACTTTGTACATATTACTGAATTAATAAAGGTGACCTTTTCAGAACTGGTGGTATAGCTCAGTAGTAGAGCATTTGCCTGCAGTTCAAGAGGTCCCTAGTTCAAATCTGGGTGCCCCCTTGTTCAACTGTTTTACCTGTAGAAATATTATTTTAATTAAATAAATTGAAGAAAACATTTACAATCTTAGCATTTTATGTAATGAGCAAAACATTTCTACATTTGAAATACTCCTGATCATCTCCTGAAACATAGGGTAAACACCATGAAACTGTTTAGGATTTCTTCATATGATACAAGCTGTGTTTTACATTCACCCAAGTTCTACTGGTGATATGATTAGTTTGAAATAGTCCATTGGAAGCTCATATGAATGTTATAAAACTGTGGTGGAAACCAATAATATGCTCTTAATGAAATGTATTAATTTGTACAGCTGACCAGAAGTGCACTGATGTCATTAGTTCTACAAGTTCCATACAGTCACCCACTCTATCACCTTTTTAAAAAAGGGCAGTTTTCAGCATTCAAGGGTTTAACTCAATGGTAGAGCGTAGGAGTGCAGTTCAAGAAGTCCCTGTTTCATAACCATATACCCTCGATACCCTCGTCAATACATCCTGTTAAAATGTTTTTCAACCCAATGTACTGTAAGAAACAATAGGATATATCATCATTTCATATAAAAAACAATGAACAATTGGGTTTAACTATGCTCTTAGCAGAAAATCAACAAACTGCAGTAGAGAAGCAGTTACGTTTTGCAGAATTTGTGCATTTGACAAACGTTTTTTTTTCCATGTTCCAAGATCTACATGTGATACGAAATGTATGAATTCTTGCAATGGAAACCTCACTGTATTTTACCAAGGCAGATAAAGGGCATCCTTCGCACCGCATATACTTATAAGGAGGGTTTGGTGGCTGAAAATGGTTTGCTTTGATGGTGATTGCATGTTGCTTGCACTTTGTACATATTACTGAATTAATAAAGGTGAACTTTTCAGACGTGGGGTATAGCTCAATGGTAGAGCATTTGACGGCAGATCAAGTGGTCCCTAGTTCAAATCTGGGTGCCCCCTTGTTCAACTGTTTTACCTGTAGAAATATTATTTTAATTAAATAAATTGAAGAAAACATTTACAATCTTAGCATTTAATGTAATGAGCAACACATTTCTACATTTGAAATACTCCTGATCATCTCCTGAAACATAGGGTAAAGACCATGAAACTGTTTAGGATTTCTTCATATGATACAAGCTGTGTTTTACATTCACCCAAGTTCTACTGGTGATATTATCAGTTTGAAATAGTCCATTGGAAGCTCATATGAATGTTATAAAACTGTGGTGGAAACCAATGATATGCTCTTAATGAAATGTATTAATTTGTACAGCTGACCAGAAGTGCACTGATGTCATTAGTTCTACAAGTTCCATACAGTCACCCACTCTATCACCTTTTTAAAAAAGGGCAGTTTTCAGCATTCAAGGGTTTGACTCAATGGTAGAGCGTAGGAGTGCAGTTCAAGAAGTCCCTGTTTCATAACCATATACCCTCGTCAATACATCCTGTTAAAATGTTTTCCAACCCAATGTACTGTAAGAAACAATAGGATATATCATCATTTCATATAAAAAACAATGAACAATTGGGTTTAACTATGCTCTTAGCACAAAATCAACAAACTGCAGTAGAGAAGCAGTTACGTTTTGCAGAATTTGTGCATTTGACAAAAGTTTTTTTTTCCATGTTCCAAGACCTACATGTGATACGAAATGTATGAATTCTTGCAATGGAAACCTCACTGTATTTTACCAAGGCAGATAAAGGACATCTTTTGTACCCCTTATACTTGTAAGGAGGGTTTGGTGTTTGAAAATGCATTGCTTTGAGGTTGATTGCATGTTGCTTCCACTTTGTACATATTCCTGAATTAATAAAGGTGAACTTTTCAGAACGGGGGGTATAGCTCAGTGGTAGAGCATTTGACTGCAGATCAAGTGGTCTCTAGTTCAAATCTGGGTGCCCCTTTGTTCAACTATTTTACCTGTAGAAAAAAAACATTTACAATCTTAGCATTTGATGTAATGAGCAACACATTTCTACATTTGAAATACTCCTGATCATCTCCTGAAACATAGGGTAAACACCATGAAACTGTTTAGGATTTCGTCATATGATACAAGCTGTGTTTTACATTCACCCAAGTTCTATTGGTGATATTATCAGTTTGAAATAGTCCATTGGAAGCTCATATGAATGTTATAAAACTGTGGTGGAAACCAATAATATGCCCTTAATGAAATGTATTAATTTGTACACCTCACCAGAAGTGCACTGATGTCATTAGTTCTACAAGTTCCATACAGTCACCCACTCTATCACCTTTTTAAAAAAGGGCAGTTTTCAGCATTCAAGGGTTTATGTCAGTGGTAGAGCGTAGGAGTGCTTTTCAAGAAGTCCCTGTTTCATAACCATATACCCTTTTCAATAGATCCTGTTAAAATGTTTTACAGCCAAATGCACTGTAAGAAACAATAGGATATATCATCATTTCATATACAAAACAAGGAACAATTGGGTTTAACTATGCTCTTAGCACAAAATCAACAAACTGCAGTAGAGAAGCAGTTACATTTTGCAGAATTTTTGCATTTGACAAAAGATTTTTTTTCCATGTTCCAAGATCTACATGTGATACGAAATGTATGAATTCTTGCAATGGAAACCTCACTGTATTTTACCAAGGCAGATAAAGGACATCCTTCGCACCGCATATACTTATAAGGAGGGTTTGGTGGCTGAAAATGCTTTGCTTTGATGGTTGCTTGCACTTTGTACATATTACTGAATTAATAAAGGGGACCTTTTCAGAACTGGGGGTATAGCTCAGTGGTAGAGCATTTGACTGCAGATCAAGAGGTCCCTAGTTCAAATCTGGGTGCCCCCTTGTTCAACTGTTTTACCTGTAGAAATATTATTTTAATTAAATAAATTGAAGAAAACATTTACAATCTTAGCATTTTATGTAATGAGCAAAACATTTCTACATTTGAAATACTCCTGATCATCTCCTGAAACATAGGGTAAACACCATGAAACTGTTTAGGATTTCTTCATATGATACAAGCTGTGTTTTACATTCACCCAAGTTCTACTGGTGATATGATTAGTTTGAAATAGTCCATTTGAAGCTCATATGAATGTTATAAAACTGTGGTGGAAACCAATAATATGCTCTTAATGAAATGTATTAATTTGTACAGCTGACCAGAAGTGCACTGATGTCATTAGTTCTACAAGTTCCATACAGTCACCCACTCTATCACCTTTTTAAAAAAGGGCAGTTTTCAGCATTCAAGGGTTTAACTCAATGGTAGAGCGTAGGAGTGCAGTTCAAGAAGTCCCTGTTTCATAACCATATACCCTCGTCAATACATCCTGTTAAAATGTTTTCCAACCCAATGTACTGTAAGAAACAATAGGATATATCATCATTTCATATAAAAAACAATGAACAATTGGGTTTAACTATGCTCTTAGCACAAAATCAACAAACTGCAGTAGAGAAGCAGTTACGTTTTGCAGAATTTGTGCATTTGACAAAAGTTTTTTTTTCCATGTTCCAAGATCTACATGTGATACGAAATGTATGAATTCTTGCAATGGAAACCTCACTGTATTTTACCAAGGCAGATAAAGGACATCTTTTGTACCCCTTATACTTATAAGGAGGGTTTGGTGGCTGAAAATGCATTGCTTTGAGGGTGATTGCATGTTGCTTGCACTTTGTACATATTACTGAATTAATAAAGGTAAACTTTTCAGAACTGGGAGTATAGCTCAGTGGTGGAGCATGTGACTGCAGATCAAGAAGTCCCTAGTTCAAATCTGGGTGCCCCCTTGTTCAACTGTTTTACCTATAGAAAAAAACATTTACAATCTTAGCATTTGATGTAATGAGCAACACATTTCTACATTTGAAATTCTCCTGATCATCTCCTGAAACATAGGGTAAACACCATGAAACTGTTTAGGATTTCGTCATATGATACAAGGTGTGTTTTACATTCACCCAAGTTCTACTGGTGATATTATCAGTTTGAAATAGTCCATTGGAAGCTCATATGAATGTTATAAAACTGTGGTGGAAACCAATAATATGCCCTTAATGAAATGTATTAATTTGTACAAATGACCAGAGGTGCACTGATGTCATTAGTTCTACAAGTTCCATACAGTCACCCACTCTATCACCTTTTTAAAAAAGGGCAGTTTTCAGCATTCAAGGGTTTATGTCAGTGGTAGAGCGTAGGAGTGCTTTTCAAGAAGTCCCTGTTTCATAACCATATACCCTCTTCAATAGATCCTGTTAATATGTTTTTCAACCCAATGCACTGTAAGAAACAATAGGATATATCATCATTTCATATACAAAACAATGAACAATTGGTTTTAACTATGCCCTTAGCACAAAATCAACAAACTGCAGTAGAGAAGCAGTTACATTTTGCAGAATTTGTGCATTTGAAAAAAGATTTTTTTTTCCATGTTCCAAGATCTACATGTGATACGAAATGTATGAATTCTTGCAATGAAAACCTCACTGTATTTTACCAAGGTAGATAAAGGACATCCTTCGCATCCCATATACTTATAAGGAGGGTTTGGTGGCTGAAAATGCATTGCTTTGATGGTGATTGCATGTTGCTTGCACTTTGTACATATTACTGAATTAATAAAGGTAACCTTTTCAGAACTGGGATTATAGCTCAGTGGTAGAGCATGTGACTGCAGATCAAGAGGTCCCTAGTTCAAATCTGGGTGCCCCCTTGTTCAACTGTTTTACCTATAGAAAAAAACATTTACAATCTTAGCATTTGATGTAATGAGCAACACATTTCCACATTTGAAATACTCCTTATCATCACCTGAAACTTAGGGTAAACACCATTAAGCTGTTTAGGATTTCTTCATATGATACAAGCTGTATTTTACATTCACCCAAGTTCTACTGGTGATATTATCAGTTTGAAATAGTCCATTGGAAGCTCATATGAATGTTATAAAACTGTGGTGGAAACCAATAATATGCCCTTAATGAAATTTATTAATTTGTACAGCTGACCAGAAGTGCACTGATGCCATTAGTTCTACAAGTTCCATACAGTCACCCACTCTATCACCTTTTTAAAAAAGGGCAGTTTTCAGCATTCAAGGGTTTAACTCAGTGGTAGAGCGTAGGAGTACAGTTCAAGAAGTTCCTGTTTCATAACCACATACCCTCATCAATAGATCCTGTTCAAATGTTTTTCAACCCAATGCACTGTAAGAAACAATAGGATATATAATCATTTCATATAAAAAACAATGAACAATTGGGTTTAACTATGCTCTTAGCACAAAATCAACAAACTGCAGTAGAGAAGCAGTTACGTTTTGCAGAATTTGTGCATTTGACAAAAGTTTTTTTTCCATGTTCCAAGATCTACATGTGATACGAAATGTATGAATTCTTGCAATGGAAACCTCACGGTATTTTACCAAGGCAGATAAAGGGCATCCTTCGCACCGGATATACTTATAAGGAGGGTTTGGTGGCTGAAAATGGTTTGCTTTGATGGTGATTGCATGTTGCTTGCACTTTGTACATATTACTGAATTAATAAAGGTGTACTTTTCAGAGGTGGGGTATAGCTCAGTGGTAGAGCATTTGACTGCAGATCAAGTGGTCTCTAGTTCAAATCTGGGTGCCCCTTTGTTCAACTATTTTACCTGTAGAAAAAAAAACATTTACAATCTTAGCATTTGATGTAATGAGCAACACATTTCTACATTTGAAATACTCCTGATCATCTCCTGAAACATAGGGTAAACACCATGAAACTGTTTAGGATTTCGTCATATGATACAAGCTGTGTTTTACATTCACCCAAGTTCTACTGGTGATATTATCAGTTTGAAATAGTCCATTGGAAGCTCATATGAATGTTATAAAACTGTGGTGGAAACCAATAATATCCCTTAATGAAATGTATTAATTTGTACAAATGACCAGAGGTGCACTGATGTCATTAGTTCTACAAGTTCCATACAGTCACCCACTCTATCACCTTTTTAAAAAAGGGCAGTTTTCAGCATTCAAGGGTTTATGTCAGTGGTAGAGCGTAGGAGTGCTTTTCATGAAGTCCCTGTTTCATAACCATATACCCTCTTCAATAGATCCTGTTAAAATGTTTTTCAACCCAATGCACTGTAAGAAACAATAGGATATATCATCATTTCATATACAAAACAATGAACAATTGGGTTTAACTATGCGCTTAGCACAAAATCAACAAACTGCAGTAGAGAAGCAGTTACATTTTGCAGAATTTGTGCATTTGACAAAAGATTTTTTTTCCATGTTCCAAGATCTACATGTGATACGCAATGTATGAATTCTTGCAATGGAAACCTCACTGTATTTTACCAAGGTAGATAAAGGACATCCTTCGCATCCCATATACTTATAAGGAGGGTTTGGTGGCTGAAAATGCATTGCTTTGATGGTGATTGCATGTTGCTTGCACTTTGTACATATTACTGAATTAATAAAGGTGAAATTTTCAGAACTGGGGGTATAGCTCAGTGGTAGAGCATTTGACTGCAGATCAAGAGTTCCCTAGTTCAAATCTGGGTGTCCCCTTGTTCAACTGTTTAACCTGTGGAATTTTTTTTTTAATTAAATAAATTGAAAAAAACATTTACAATCTTAGCATTTGATGTAATGAGCAACACATTTCCACATTTGAAATACTCCTGATCATCACCTGAAACATAGGGTAAACACCATTAAGCTGTTTAGGATTTCTTCATATGATACGAGCTGTGTTTTACATTCACCCAAGTTCTACTGGTGATATTATCAGTTTGAAATAGTCCATTGGAAGCTCATATGAATGTTATAAAACTGTGGTGGAAACCAATAATATGCTCTTAATGAAATGTATTAATTTGTACAGCTGACCAGAAGTGCACGGATGTCATTAGTTCTACAAGTTCCATACAGTCACCCACTCTCTATCACCTTTTTAAAAAAGGGCAGTTTTCAGCATTCAAGGGTTTAACTCAATGGTAGAGCGTAGGAGTGCAGTTCAAGAAGTCCCTGTTTCATAACCATATACCCTCATCAATACATCCTGTTAAAATGTTTTTCAACCCAATGTACTGTAAGAAACAATAGGATATATCATCATTTCATATAAAAAACAATGAACAATTGGGTTTAACTATGCTCTTAGCACAAAATCAACAAACTGCAGTAGAGAAGTAGTTACGTTTTGCAGAATTTGTGCATTTGACAAACGTTTTTTTTCCATGTTCCAAGATCTACATGTGATACGAAATGTATGAATTCTTGCAATGGAAACCTCACTGTATTTTACCAAGGCAGATAAAGGACATCTTTTGTACCCCTTATACTTATAAGGAGGGTTTGGTGGCTGAAAATTCATTGCTTTGAGGGTGATTGCATGTTGCTTCCACTTTGTTCATATTCCTGAATTAATAAAGGTAAACCTTTCAGAACTGGGGGTATAGCTCAGTGGTACAGCCTTTGACTGCAGATCAAGTGGTCTCTAGTTCAAATCTCGGTGCCCCCTTGTTCAACTGTTTTACCCGTAGAAAAAAAACATTTACAATCTTAGCATTTCATGTAATGAGCAACACATTTCTATATTTCAAATACTCCTGATCATCACCTGAAACATAGGGTAAACACCATTAAGCTGTTTATGATTTCTTCATATGATACAAGCTGTGTTTTACATTCATCCAAGTTCTACTGGTGATATGATCAGTTTGAAATAGTCCATTGGAAGCTCATATGAATGTTATAAAACTGTGGTGGAAACCAATAATGTGCCCTTAATGAAATGTATTAATTTGTACAGTTGACCAGAAGTGCACTGATGTCATTAGTTCTACAAGTTCCATAGAGTCACCCACTCTATCACCTTTTTAAAAAGGGCAGTTTTCAACATTCAAGGGTTTATGTCAGTGGTAGAGCGTAAGAGTGTCATTCAAGAAGTCCCTGTTTCATAACCATATACCCTCTTCAATAGATCCTGTTAAAATGTTTTTCAACCCAATGCACTGTAAGAAACAATAGGATATATCATCATTTCATACACAAAACAATGAACAATTGGGTTTAACTATGCTCTTAGCACAAACCCAACAAACTGCAGTAGAGAAGCAGTTACATTTTGCAGAATTTGTGCATTTGACAAAATATTTTTTTTCCATGTTCCAAGATCTACATGTGATACGAAATGTATGAATTCTTGCAATGGAAACCTCAATGTATTTTACCAAGGCAGATAAAGGACATCCTTTGCACCCCTGATACTTATAAGGATGGTTTGGTGGCTGAACATGCATTGCTTTGATGGTGATTGCATGCTGCTTCCACTTTGTACATATTACTGAATAAATAAAGGTGAACATTTCAGAAATGGGGGCATAGCTCAGTTGTAGAGCATTTCACTGTAGATCAAAAGGTCCCTAGTTCAAATCTGGGTGGCCCCTTGTCCAACTGTTTTACCTGTAGAAATATTTTTTTAATTAAATAAATTGAAGTAAACATTTACAATCTTAGCATTTCATGTAATGAGCAACACATTTCTACATTTGAAATACTCCTGATCATCACCTGAAACATAGGGTAAACACCATTAAGCTGTTTAGGATTTCTTCATATGATACAAGCTGTGTTTTACATTCACCCAAGTTCTACTGGTGATATGATTAGTTTGAAATAGTCCATTGGAAGCTCATATGAATGTTATAAAACTGTGGTGGAAACCAATAATATGCCCTTAATGAAATGTATTAATTTGTACACCTGACCAGAAGTGCACTGATGTCATTAGTTCTACAAGTTCCATACAGTCACCCACTCTATCACCTTTTTAAAAAAGGGCAGTTTTCAGCATTCAAGGGTTTATGTCAGTGGTAGAGCGTAGGAGTGCTTTTCAAGAAGTCCCTGTTTCATAACCATATACCCTTTTCAATAGATCCTGTTAAAATGTTTTTCAGCCCAATGCACTGTAAGAAACAATAGGATATATCATCATTTCATATACAAAACAATGAACAATTGGGTTTAACTATGCTCTTAGCACAAAATCAACAAACTGCAGTAGAGAAGCAGTTACATTTTGCAGAATTTTTGCATTTGACAAAAGATTTTTTTTCCATGTTCCAAGATCTACATGTGATACGAAATGTATGAATTCTTGCAATGGAAACCTCACTGTATTTTACCAAGGCAGATAAAGGACATCCTTTGCACCGCATATACTTATAAGGAGGGTTTGGTGGCTGAAAATGCTTTGCTTTGATGGTTGCTTGCACTTTGTACATATTACTGAATTAATAAAGGTGACCTTTTCAGAACTGGTGGTATAGCTCAGTAGTAGAGCATTTGCCTGCAGTTCAAGAGGTCCCTAGTTCAAATCTGGGTGCCCCCTTGTTCAACTGTTTTACCTGTAGAAATATTATTTTAATTAAATAAATTGAAGAAAACATTTACAATCTTAGCATTTTATGTAATGAGCAAAACATTTCTACATTTGAAATACTCCTGATCATCTCCTGAAACATAGGGTAAACACCATGAAACTGTTTAGGATTTCTTCATATGATACAAGCTGTGTTTTACATTCACCCAAGTTCTACTGGTGATATGATTAGTTTGAAATAGTCCATTGGAAGCTCATATGAATGTTATAAAACTGTGGTGGAAACCAATAATATGCTCTTAATGAAATGTATTAATTTGTACAGCTGACCAGAAGTGCACTGATGTCATTAGTTCTACAAGTTCCATACAGTCACCCACTCTATCACCTTTTTAAAAAAGGGCAGTTTTCAGCATTCAAGGGTTTAACTCAATGGTAGAGCGTAGGAGTGCAGTTCAAGAAGTCCCTGTTTCATAACCATATACCCTCGTCAATACATCCTGTTAAAATGTTTTTCAACCCAATGTACTGTAAGAAACAATAGGATATATCATCATTTCATATAAAAAACAATGAACAATTGGGTTTAACTATGCTCTTAGCAGAAAATCAACAAACTGCAGTAGAGAAGCAGTTACGTTTTGCAGAATTTGTGCATTTGACAAACGTTTTTTTTTTCCATGTTCCAAGATCTACATGTGATACGAAATGTATGAATTCTTGCAATGGAAACCTCACTGTATTTTACCAAGGCAGATAAAGGGCATCCTTCGCACCGCATATACTTATAAGGAGGGTTTGGTGGCTGAAAATGGTTTGCTTTGATGGTGATTGCATGTTGCTTGCACTTTGTACATATTACTGAATTAATAAAGGTGAACTTTTCAGACGTGGGGTTTAGCTCAATGGTAGAGCATTTGACGGCAGATCAAGAGGTCCCTAGTTCAAATCTGGGTGCCCCCTTGTTCAACTGTTTTACCTGTAGAAATATTATTTTAATTAAATAAATTGAAGAAAACATTTACAATCTTAGCATTTAATGTAATGAGCAACACATTTCTACATTTGAAATACTCCTGATCATCTCCTGAAACATAGGGTAAAGACCATGAAACTGTTTAGGATTTCTTCATATGATACAAGCTGTGTTTTACATTCACCCAAGTTCTACTGGTGATATTATCAGTTTGAAATAGTCCATTGGAAGCTCATATGAATGTTATAAAACTGTGGTGGAAACCAATGATATGCTCTTAATGAAATGTATTAATTTGTACAGCTGACCAGAAGTGCACTGATGTCATTAGTTCTACAAGTTCCATACAGTCACCCACTCTATCACCTTTTTAAAAAAGGGCAGTTTTCAGCATTCAAGGGTTTGACTCAATGGTAGAGCGTAGGAGTGCAGTTCAAGAAGTCCCTGTTTCATAACCATATACCCTCGTCAATACATCCTGTTAAAATGTTTTCCAACCCAATGTACTGTAAGAAACAATAGGATATATCATCATTTCATATAAAAAACAATGAACAATTGGGTTTAACTATGCTCTTAGCACAAAATCAACAAACTGCAGTAGAGAAGCAGTTACGTTTTGCAGAATTTGTGCATTTGACAAAAGTTTTTTTTTCCATGTTCCAAGATCTACATGTGATACGAAATGTATGAATTCTTGCAATGGAAACCTCACTGTATTTTACCAAGGCAGATAAAGGACATCTTTTGTACCCCTTATACTTGTAAGGAGGGTTTGGTGTTTGAAAATGCATTGCTTTGAGGTTGATTGCATGTTGCTTCCACTTTGTACATATTCCTGAATTAATAAAGGTGAACTTTTCAGAACGGGGGGTATAGCTCAGTGGTAGAGCATTTGACTGCAGATCAAGTGGTCTCTAGTTCAAATCTGGGTGCCCCTTTGTTCAACTATTTTACCTGTAGAAAAAAAACATTTACAATCTTAGCATTTGATGTAATGAGCAACACATTTCTACATTTGAAATACTCCTGATCATCTCCTGAAACATAGGGTAAACACCATGAAACTGTTTAGGATTTCGTCATATGATACAAGCTGTGTTTTACATTCACCCAAGTTCTATTGGTGATATTATCAGTTTGAAATAGTCCATTGGAAGCTCATATGAATGTTATAAAACTGTGGTGGAAACCAATAATATGCCCTTAATGAAATGTATTAATTTGTACACCTCACCAGAAGTGCACTGATGTCATTAGTTCTACAAGTTCCATACAGTCACCCACTCTATCACCTTTTTAAAAAAGGGCAGTTTTCAGCATTCAAGGGTTTATGTCAGTGGTAGAGCGTAGGAGTGCTTTTCAAGAAGTCCCTGTTTCATAACCATATACCCTTTTCAATAGATCCTGTTAAAATGTTTTACAGCCAAATGCACTGTAAGAAACAATAGGATATATCATCATTTCATATACAAAACAAGGAACAATTGGGTTTAACTATGCTCTTAGCACAAAATCAACAAACTGCAGTAGAGAAGCAGTTACATTTTGCAGAATTTTTGCATTTGACAAAAGATTTTTTTTCCATGTTCCAAGATCTACATGTGATACGAAATGTATGAATTCTTGCAATGGAAACCTCACTGTATTTTACCAAGGCAGATAAAGGACATCCTTCGCACCGCATATACTTATAAGGAGGGTTTGGTGGCTGAAAATGCTTTGCTTTGATGGTTGCTTGCACTTTGTACATATTACTGAATTAATAAAGGGGACCTTTTCAGAACTGGGGGTATAGCTCAGTGGTAGAGCATTTGACTGCAGATCAAGAGGTCCCTAGTTCAAATCTGGGTGCCCCCTTGTTCAACTGTTTTACCTGTAGAAATATTATTTTAATTAAATAAATTGAAGAAAACATTTACAATCTTAGCATTTTATGTAATGAGCAAAACATTTCTACATTTGAAATACTCCTGATCATCTCCTGAAACATAGGGTAAACACCATGAAACTGTTTAGGATTTCTTCATATGATACAAGCTGTGTTTTACATTCACCCAAGTTCTACTGGTGATATGATTAGTTTGAAATAGTCCATTTGAAGCTCATATGAATGTTATAAAACTGTGGTGGAAACCAATAATATGCTCTTAATGAAATGTATTAATTTGTACAGCTGACCAGAAGTGCACTGATGTCATTAGTTCTACAAGTTCCATACAGTCACCCACTCTATCACCTTTTTAAAAAAGGGCAGTTTTCAGCATTCAAGGGTTTAACTCAATGGTAGAGCGTAGGAGTGCAGTTCAAGAAGTCCCTGTTTCATAACCATATACCCTCGTCAATACATCCTGTTAAAATGTTTTCCAACCCAATGTACTGTAAGAAACAATAGGATATATCATCATTTCATATAAAAAACAATGAACAATTGGGTTTAACTATGCTCTTAGCACAAAATCAACAAACTGCAGTAGAGAAGCAGTTACGTTTTGCAGAATTTGTGCATTTGACAAAAGTTTTTTTTTCCATGTTCCAAGATCTACATGTGATACGAAATGTATGAATTCTTGCAATGGAAACCTCACTGTATTTTACCAAGGCAGATAAAGGACATCTTTTGTACCCCTTATACTTATAAGGAGGGTTTGGTGGCTGAAAATGCATTGCTTTGAGGGTGATTGCATGTTGCTTGCACTTTGTACATATTACTGAATTAATAAAGGTAAACTTTTCAGAACTGGGAGTATAGCTCAGTGGTGGAGCATGTGACTGCAGATCAAGAAGTCCCTAGTTCAAATCTGGGTGCCCCCTTGTTCAACTGTTTTACCTATAGAAAAAAACATTTACAATCTTAGCATTTGATGTAATGAGCAACACATTTCTACATTTGAAATTCTCCTGATCATCTCCTGAAACATAGGGTAAACACCATGAAACTGTTTAGGATTTCGTCATATGATACAAGGTGTGTTTTACATTCACCCAAGTTCTACTGGTGATATTATCAGTTTGAAATAGTCCATTGGAAGCTCATATGAATGTTATAAAACTGTGGTGGAAACCAATAATATGCCCTTAATGAAATGTATTAATTTGTACAAATGACCAGAGGTGCACTGATGTCATTAGTTCTACAAGTTCCATACAGTCACCCACTCTATCACCTTTTTAAAAAAGGGCAGTTTTCAGCATTCAAGGGTTTATGTCAGTGGTAGAGCGTAGGAGTGCTTTTCAAGAAGTCCCTGTTTCATAACCATATACCCTCTTCAATAGATCCTGTTAATATGTTTTTCAACCCAATGCACTGTAAGAAACAATAGGATATATCATCATTTCATATACAAAACAATGAACAATTGGTTTTAACTATGCCCTTAGCACAAAATCAACAAACTGCAGTAGAGAAGCAGTTACATTTTGCAGAATTTGTGCATTTGAAAAAAGATTTTTTTTTCCATGTTCCAAGATCTACATGTGATACGAAATGTATGAATTCTTGCAATGAAAACCTCACTGTATTTTACCAAGGTAGATAAAGGACATCCTTCGCATCCCATATACTTATAAGGAGGGTTTGGTGGCTGAAAATGCATTGCTTTGATGGTGATTGCATGTTGCTTGCACTTTGTACATATTACTGAATTAATAAAGGTAACCTTTTCAGAACTGGGATTATAGCTCAGTGGTAGAGCATGTGACTGCAGATCAAGAGGTCCCTAGTTCAAATCTGGGTGCCCCCTTGTTCAACTGTTTTACCTATAGAAAAAAACATTTACAATCTTAGCATTTGATGTAATGAGCAACACATTTCCACATTTGAAATACTCCTTATCATCACCTGAAACTTAGGGTAAACACCATTAAGCTGTTTAGGATTTCTTCATATGATACAAGCTGTATTTTACATTCACCCAAGTTCTACTGGTGATATTATCAGTTTGAAATAGTCCATTGGAAGCTCATATGAATGTTATAAAACTGTGGTGGAAACCAATAATATGCCCTTAATGAAATTTATTAATTTGTACAGCTGACCAGAAGTGCACTGATGCCATTAGTTCTACAAGTTCCATACAGTCACCCACTCTATCACCTTTTTAAAAAAGGGCAGTTTTCAGCATTCAAGGGTTTAACTCAGTGGTAGAGCGTAGGAGTACAGTTCAAGAAGTTCCTGTTTCATAACCACATACCCTCATCAATAGATCCTGTTCAAATGTTTTTCAACCCAATGCACTGTAAGAAACAATAGGATATATAATCATTTCATATAAAAAACAATGAACAATTGGGTTTAACTATGCTCTTAGCACAAAATCAACAAACTGCAGTAGAGAAGCAGTTACGTTTTGCAGAATTTGTGCATTTGACAAAAGTTTTTTTTCCATGTTCCAAGATCTACATGTGATACGAAATGTATGAATTCTTGCAATGGAAACCTCACTGTATTTTACCAAGGCAGATAAAGGGCATCCTTCGCACCGCATATACTTATAAGGAGGGTTTGGTGGCTGAAAATGGTTTGCTTTGATGGTGATTGCATGTTGCTTGCACTTTGTACATATTACTGAATTAATAAAGGTGTACTTTTCAGAGGTGGGGTATAGCTCAGTGGTAGAGCATTTGACTGCAGATCAAGTGGTCTCTAGTTCAAATCTGGGTGCCCCTTTGTTCAACTATTTTACCTGTAGAAAAAAAAACATTTACAATCTTAGCATTTGATGTAATGAGCAACACATTTCTACATTTGAAATACTCCTGATCATCTCCTGAAACATAGGGTAAACACCATGAAACTGTTTAGGATTTCGTCATATGATACAAGCTGTGTTTTACATTCACCCAAGTTCTACTGGTGATATTATCAGTTTGAAATAGTCCATTGGAAGCTCATATGAATGTTATAAAACTGTGGTGGAAACCAATAATATCCCTTAATGAAATGTATTAATTTGTACAAATGACCAGAGGTGCACTGATGTCATTAGTTCTACAAGTTCCATACAGTCACCCACTCTATCACCTTTTTAAAAAAGGGCAGTTTTCAGCATTCAAGGGTTTATGTCAGTGGTAGAGCGTAGGAGTGCTTTTCATGAAGTCCCTGTTTCATAACCATATACCCTCTTCAATAGATCCTGTTAAAATGTTTTTCAACCCAATGCACTGTAAGAAACAATAGGATATATCATCATTTCATATACAAAACAATGAACAATTGGGTTTAACTATGCGCTTAGCACAAAATCAACAAACTGCAGTAGAGAAGCAGTTACATTTTGCAGAATTTGTGCATTTGACAAAAGATTTTTTTTCCATGTTCCAAGATCTACATGTGATACGCAATGTATGAATTCTTGCAATGGAAACCTCACTGTATTTTACCAAGGTAGATAAAGGACATCCTTCGCATCCCATATACTTATAAGGAGGGTTTGGTGGCTGAAAATGCATTGCTTTGATGGTGATTGCATGTTGCTTGCACTTTGTACATATTACTGAATTAATAAAGGTGAAATTTTCAGAACTGGGGGTATAGCTCAGTGGTAGAGCATTTGACTGCAGATCAAGAGTTCCCTAGTTCAAATCTGGGTGTCCCCTTGTTCAACTGTTTAACCTGTGGAATTTTTTTTTTAATTAAATAAATTGAAAAAAACATTTACAATCTTAGCATTTGATGTAATGAGCAACACATTTCCACATTTGAAATACTCCTGATCATCACCTGAAACATAGGGTAAACACCATTAAGCTGTTTAGGATTTCTTCATATGATACGAGCTGTGTTTTACATTCACCCAAGTTCTACTGGTGATATTATCAGTTTGAAATAGTCCATTGGAAGCTCATATGAATGTTATAAAACTGTGGTGGAAACCAATAATATGCCCTTAATGAAATGTATTAATTTGTACAGCTGACCAGAAGTTCACTGATGTCATTAGTTCTACAAGTTCCATACAGTCACCCACTCTATCACCTTTTTAAAAAAGGGCAGTTTTCAGCATTCAAGGGTTTAACTCAGTGGTAGAGCGTAGGAGTACAGTTCAAGAAGTTCCTGTTTCATAACCATATACCCTCATCAATAGATCCTGTTAAAATGTTTTTCAACCCAATGCACTGTAAGAAACAATAGGATATATCATAATTTCATATAAAAAACAATGAACAATTGGGTTTAACTATGCTCTTAGCACAAAATCAACAAACTGCAGTAGAGAAGCAGTTACGTTTTGCAGAATTTGTGCATTTGACAAAAGTTTTTTTTCCATGTTCCAAGATCTACATGTGAAACGAAATGTATGAATTCTTGCAATGGAAACCTCACTGTATTTTACCAAGGCAGATAAAGGACATATTTTGTACCCCTTATACATATAATGAGGGTTTGGTGGCTGAAAATGAATTGCTTTGATGGTGATTGCATGTTGCTTCCACTTTGTACATATTACTGAATAAATAAAGGTGAACATTTCAGAAATGGGGTTATAGCTCAGGGGTCGAGCATTTCACTGCATATCAAGAGGTCCCTGGTTCAAATCTGGGTGCCCCCTTGTCCAACTGTTTTACCTGTAGAAATATTTATCAATTAAATAAATTGAAGTAAACATTTACAATCTTAGCATTTTATGTAATGAGCAACACTTTTCTACATTTGAAATACTCCTGATCATCACCTGAAACATAGGGTAAACACCATTAAGCTTTTTAGGATTTCTTCATATGATACAAGCTGTGTTTTACATTCACCCAAGTTCTACTGGTGATATGATCAGTTTGAAATAGTGCATTGGAAGCTCATATGAATGTTACAAAACTGTGGTGGAAACCAATAATGTGCCCTTAATGAACTGTATTAATTTGTACAGCTGACCAGAAGTGCACTGATGTCATTAGTTCTACAAGTTCCATAGAGTCACCCACTCTATCACCTTTTTAAAAAAGGGCAGTTTTCAGCATTGAACGGTTTATGTCATTGGTAGAGCGTAGGAGTGTAGTTCAAGAAGTCCCTATTTCATAACCATGTACCCTCTTCAATTGATACTGTTAAAATGTTTTTCAACCCAATGCACTGTAAGAAACAATAGGATATATCATCATTTCATGTACAAAACAATGAACAATTGGGTTTAACTATGCTCTTAGCACAACATCAACACACTGCAGTAGAGAAGCAGTTACATTTTGCAGAATTTGTGCATTTGACAAAATATTTTTTTTCCATGTTCCAAGATCTACATGTGATACGAAATGTATGAATTCTTGCAATGGAAACCTCACTGTATTTTATGAAGGCAGATAAAGGACATCTTTTGTACCCCTTATACTTATAAGGAGGGTTTGGTGGCTGAAAATGCATTGCCTTGATGGTGATTGCATGTTGCTTTAACTTTGTACTTTTTACTGAATTAATAAAGGTGAAAATTTCAGAACTGGGCGTATAGTTCAGTGGTAGAGCATTTGACTGCAGATCAAAAGGTCCCTAATTGAAATCTGGCTGATCATCTCCTGAAACATGGGGTAAACACCATTAAGCTGTTTAGGATTTCTTCATATGATACAAGCTGTGTTTTACATTCACCCAAGTTCTACTGGTGATATTATCAGTTTGAAATAGTCCATTGGAAGCTCATATGAACGTTATAAAACTGTGGTGGAAACCAAAAATATGCCCTTAATGAAATGTATTAATTTCTCCAGGTGACCAGAAGTGCACTGATGTCATTAGTTTGACAAGTTCCATACAGTCACCCACTCGATCACTTTTTTTAAAAAGGGCAGTTTTTAGCATTCAAGGGTTTAACTCAGTGGTAGAGCGTAGGAATGCAGTTCAAGAAGTCCCTGATTCATAACCATATATCCTCTTCAATAGATCCTGTTAAAATGTTTTTCAACCCAATGTACTGTAAGAAACAATAGGATATATAATCATTTCATATAAAAAACAATGAACAATTGGGTTTAACTATGCTCTTAGCACAAAATCAAAAAACTGCAGTAGAGAAGCAGTTACGTTTTGCAGAATTTGTGCATTTGACAAAAGTTTTTTTTCCATGTTCCAAGATCTACATGTGATACGAAATGTATGAATTCTTGCAATAGAAACCTCACTGTATTTTACCAAGGCAGATAAAGGACATCCTTCACACCCCATATACCTATAAGGAGGGTTTGGTGGCTGAAAATGCTTTGCTTTGATGGTGATTGCATGTTGCTTGCACTTTGTACATATTACTGAATTAGTAAAGGTAAACATTTTAGAACTGCAGGTATAGCTCAGTGGTAGAGCATTTGACTGCAGATCAAGAGGTCCCTCGTTCAAATCTGAGTGCCCCCTGGTCCAACTGTTGCACCTGTAGAAATATTTTTTTAATTGAAGAAAATATTTACAATCTTAGCATTTTATGTAATGAGCAACACCTTTCTATATTTCAAATACTCCTGATCATCTCCTGAAACATAGGGTAAACACCATTAAGCTGTTTCGGATTTCTTCGTATGATAGAAGCTGTGTATTACATTCACCCAAGTTCTACTGGTGATATTATCAGTTTGAAATAGTCCATTGGAAGCTCATATGAATGTTCTAAACCTGTGGTGGAAACCAATAATATGCCCTTAATGAAATGTATTCATTTGTACAGCTGACCAGAAGTGCACTGATGTCATTAGTTCTACAAGTTCCATACAGTCACCCACCCTATCACCTTTTTAAAAAAGGGCGGTTTTCAGCAATCAAGGGTTTAACTCAGTGGTAGAGCGTAGGAATGCAGTTCAAGAAGTCCCTAATTCATAACCATATATCCTCTTCAATAGATCCTGTTAAAATGTTTTTCAACCCAATGCACTGTAAGAAACAATAGGATATATAATCATTTCATATAAAAAACAATGAACAATTGGGTTTAACTATGCTCTTAGCACAAAATCAACAAACTGCAGTAGAGAAGCAGTTACGTTTTGCAGAATTTGTGCATTTGACAAAAGTTTTTTTTCCATGTTCCAAGATCTACATGTGATACGAAATGTATGAATTCTTGCAATAGAAACCTCACTGTATTTTACCAAGGCAGATAAAGGACATCCTTCGCACCCCATATACCTATAAGGAGGGTTTGGTGGCTGAAAATGCTTTGCTTTCATGGTGATTGCATGTTGCTTGCACTTTGTACATATTACTGAATTAGTAAAGGTGAACATTTAAGAAGTGGGGGTATAGCTCAGTGGTAGAGCATTTGACTGCGGTTCAAGAGGACCCTAGTTCGAATCTGGGTGCCCCCTGGTCCAACTGTTGTACCTGTAGAAATATTGTTTTAAATAAATTGAAGAAAACATTTACAATCTTAGCATTTTATGTAATGAGCAACGCATTTCTACATTTGAAATACTCCTGATCATCTTCTGAAACATAGTGTAAACACCATTAAGCTGTTTCTCATTTCTTCGTATGATACAAGCTGTGTATTACCTTCACCCAAGTTCTTCTGGTAATATTATCACTTTGAAATAGTTCATTGGAGGCTCATATGAAAGTTATAAAACTTTGGTAGAAACCAATAATATGCCCTTAATAAAATGTATTAATTTGTACAGCTGCCCACAAGTGCACTGATGTCATTAGTTCTACAAGTTCCATACAGTCACCCACTCTATCACTTTTTTTAAAAAGGGCAATTTTCAGCATTCAAGGGTTTATGTCAGTGGTAGAGCGTAGGAGTGCAGTTCAAGAAGTCCCTGTTTCATAACCATATACCCTCTTCAATAGATCCTGTAAAATGTTTTTGAACCCAATGCACTGTAAGAAACGATAGGATATATCATCATTTTGTGTAAAAAACAATGAACAATTGGGTTTAACTATGCTCTTAGCACAAAATCAACAAACTGCAGTAGAGAAGCAGTTACGTTTTGCAGAATTTGTGCATTTGACAAAAGTTTTTTTTTCCATGTTCCAAGATCTACATGTGATACGAAATGTATGAATTCTTGCAATGGAAACCTCACTGTATTTTACCAAGGCAGATAAAGGACATCCTTCGCACCCCATATACTTATATGGAGGGTTTGGTGGCTGAAAATGCATTGCTTTGATGGTGATTGCATGTTGCTTGCACTTTGTACATATTACTGAATTAATAAAGGTGAACATTTTAGAACTGCAGGTATAGCTCAGTGGTAGAGCATTTGACTGCAGATCAAGAGGTTCCTCGTTCAAATCTGAGTACCACCTGTTGCACCTGTAGAAATATTTTTTTAATTGAAGAAAATATTTACAATCTTAGCATTTTATGTAATGAGCAACACGTTTCTATATTTGAAATACTCCTGATCATCTCCTGAAACATAGGGTAAACACCATTAAGCTGTTTCGGATTTCTTCGTATGATACAAGCTGTGTATTACATTCACCCAAGTTCCACTGGTGATATTATCAGTTTGAAATAGTCCATTGGAAGCTCATATGAATGTTATAAACCTGTGGTGGAAACCAATAATATGCCCTTAATGAAATGTATTCATTTGTACAGCTGACCAGAAGTGCACTGATGTCATTAGTTCTACAAGTTCCATACAGTCACCCACTCTATCACCTTTTTAAAAAAGAGCAGTTTTCAGCATTCAAGGGTTTATGTCAGTGGTAGAGGGTAGGAGTGCAGTTCAAGAAGTCCCTGTTTCATAACCATATACCCTCTTCAATAGATCCTGTTTCAATATTTTTCAACCCAATGCACTGTAAGAAACAATAGGATATATCATCATTTCGTATAAAAAACAATGAACAATTGGGTTTAACTACGCTCTTAGCACAAAATCAACAAACTGCAGTAGAGAAGCAGTTACGTTTTGCAGAATTTGTGCATTTGACAAACGTTTTTTTCCATGTTCTAAGATCTACATGTGATACGAAATGTATGAATTCTTGCAATGGAAACCTCACTGTATTTTACCAAGGCAGATAAAAGACATCTTGTGTATCCCTTATAGTTATAAGGAGGGTTTGGTGGCTGAAAATGCATTGCTTTGATGGTGATTGCATGTTGCTTCCACTTTGTACATATTACTGAATTAATAAAGGAGAACATTTCAGAACTGGGGGTATAGTTCAGTGGTAGAGCATTTGACTGCAGATCAAGAGGTCCCTAGTTCAAATCTGGGTGCCCCCTTGTCCACTCTTTTACCTGTAGAAATATTTATTTAATTAAATAAATTGAAGAAAACATTTACAATCTTAGCATTTTATGTAATGAGCAACACATTTCTACATTTGAAATACTCCTGATCATCTCCTGAAACATAGGGTAAACACCATTAAGCTGTTTAGGATTTCTTCATATGATACAAGCTGTGTTTTACATTTACCGAAGTCCTACTGGTGATATTATCAGTTTGAAATAGTCCATTGGAAGCTCATATGAACGTTATAAAACTCTGGTGGAAACCAATAATATGCCCTTAATGAAAATGAAATGTATTCATTTGTCCAGCTGACCAGAAGTGTACTGATGTCATTAGTTCTACAAGTTCCATACAGTCACCCACTCTATCACTTTTTTTAAAAACGGGCAGTTTTCAGCATTCAAGGGTTTATGTCAGTGGTAGAGGGTAGGAGTGCAGTTCAAGAAGTCCCTGTTTCATAACCATATACCCTCTTCAATAGATCCTGTTAAAATGTTTTTCAACCCAATGCACTGTAAGAAACAATAAAATATATCATCATTTCATATACAAAACAATGAACAATTGGGTTTAACTATGCTCTTAGCACAAAATCAACAAACTGCAATAGAGAAGCAGTTACGTTTTGCAGAATTTGTGCATTTGACAAAAGTTTTTTTTTCCATGTTCCAAGATCTACATGTGATACGAAATGTATGAATTCTTGCAATGGAAACCTCACTGTATTTTACCAAGGCAGATAAAGGGCATCCTTCGCACCGCATATACTTATAAGGAGGGTTTGGTGGCTGAAAATGGTTTGCTTTGATGGTGATTGCATGTTGCTTGCACTTTGTACATATTACTGAATTAATAAAGGTGAACTTTTCAGACGTGGGGTATAGCTCAATGGTAGAGCATTTGACGGCAGATCAAGAGGTCCCTAGTTCAAATCTGGGTGCCCCCTTGTTCAACTGTTTTACCTGTAGAAATATTATTTTAATTAAATAAATTGAAGAAAACATTTACAATCTTAGCATTTAATGTAATGAGCAACACATTTCTACATTTGAAATACTCCTGATCATCTCCTGAAACATAGGGTAAAGACCATGAAACTGTTTAGGATTTCTTCATATGATACAAGCTGTGTTTTACATTCACCCAAGTTCTACTGGTGATATTATCAGTTTGAAATAGTCCATTGGAAGCTCATATGAATGTTATAAAACTGTGGTGGAAACCAATGATATGCTCTTAATGAAATGTATTAATTTGTACAGCTGACCAGAAGTGCACTGATGTCATTAGTTCTACAAGTTCCATACAGTCACCCACTCTATCACCTTTTTAAAAAAGGGCAGTTTTCAGCATTCAAGGGTTTGACTCAATGGTAGAGCGTAGGAGTGCAGTTCAAGAAGTCCCTGTTTCATAACCATATACCCTTGTCAATACATCCTGTTAAAATGTTTTCCAACCCAATGTACTGTAAGAAACAATAGGATATATCATCATTTCATATAAAAAACAATGAACAATTGGGTTTAACTATGCTCTTAGCACAAAATCAACAAACTGCAGTAGAGAAGCAGTTACGTTTTGCAGAATTTGTGCATTTGACAAAAGTTTTTTTTTCCATGTTCCAAGATCTACATGTGATACGAAATGTATGAATTCTTGCAATGGAAACCTCACTGTATTTTACCAAGGCAGATAAAGGACATCTTTTGTACCCCTTATACTTGTAAGGAGGGTTTGGTGTTTGAAAATGCATTGCTTTGAGGTTGATTGCATGTTGCTTCCACTTTGTACATATTCCTGAATTAATAAAGGTGAACTTTTCAGAACGGGGGGTATAGCTCAGTGGTAGAGCATTTGACTGCAGATCAAGTGGTCTCTAGTTCAAATCTGGGTGCCCCTTTGTTCAACTATTTTACCTGTAGAAAAAAAACATTTACAATTTTAGCATTTGATGTAATGAGCAACACATTTCTACATTTGAAATACTCCTGATCATCTCCTGAAACATAGGGTAAACACCATGAAACTGTTTAGGATTTCGTCATATGATACAAGCTGTGTTTTACATTCACCCAAGTTCTATTGGTGATATTATCAGTTTGAAATAGTCCATTGGAAGCTCATATGAATGTTATAAAACTGTGGTGGAAACCAATAATATGCCCTTAATGAAATGTATTAATTTGTACACCTCACCAGAAGTGCACTGATGTCATTAGTTCTACAAGTTCCATACAGTCACCCACTCTATCACCTTTTTAAAAAAGGGCAGTTTTCAGCATTCAAGGGTTTATGTCAGTGGTAGAGCGTAGGAGTGCTTTTCAAGAAGTCCCTGTTTCATAACCATATACCCTTTTCAATAGATCCTGTTAAAATGTTTTACAGCCAAATGCACTGTAAGAAACAATAGGATATATCATCATTTCATATACAAAACAAGGAACAATTGGGTTTAACTATGCTCTTAGCACAAAATCAACAAACTGCAGTAGAGAAGCAGTTACATTTTGCAGAATTTTTGCATTTGACAAAAGATTTTTTTTCCATGTTCCAAGATCTACATGTGATACGAAATGTATGAATTCTTGCAATGGAAACCTCACTGTATTTTACCAAGGCAGATAAAGGACATCCTTCGCACCGCATATACTTATAAGGAGGGTTTGGTGGCTGAAAATGCTTTGCTTTGATGGTTGCTTGCACTTTGTACATATTACTGAATTAATAAAGGGGACCTTTTCAGAACTGGGGGTATAGCTCAGTGGTAGAGCATTTGACTGCAGATCAAGAGGTCCCTAGTTCAAATCTGGGTGCCCCCTTGTTCAACTGTTTTACCTGTAGAAATATTATTTTAATTAAATAAATTGAAGAAAACATTTACAATCTTAGCATTTTATGTAATGAGCAAAACATTTCTACATTTGAAATACTCCTGATCATCTCCTGAAACATAGGGTAAACACCATGAAACTGTTTAGGATTTCTTCATATGATACAAGCTGTGTTTTACATTCACCCAAGTTCTACTGGTGATATGATTAGTTTGAAATAGTCCATTTGAAGCTCATATGAATGTTATAAAACTGTGGTGGAAACCAATAATATGCTCTTAATGAAATGTATTAATTTGTACAGCTGACCAGAAGTGCACTGATGTCATTAGTTCTACAAGTTCCATACAGTCACCCACTCTATCACCTTTTTAAAAAAGGGCAGTTTTCAGCATTCAAGGGTTTAACTCAATGGTAGAGCGTAGGAGTGCAGTTCAAGAAGTCCCTGTTTCATAACCATATACCCTCGTCAATACATCCTGTTAAAATGTTTTCCAACCCAATGTACTGTAAGAAACAATAGGATATATCATCATTTCATATAAAAAACAATGAACAATTGGGTTTAACTATGCTCTTAGCACAAAATCAACAAACTGCAGTAGAGAAGCAGTTACGTTTTGCAGAATTTGTGCATTTGACAAAAGTTTTTTTTTCCATGTTCCAAGATCTACATGTGATACGAAATGTATGAATTCTTGCAATGGAAACCTCACTGTATTTTACCAAGGCAGATAAAGGACATCTTTTGTACCCCTTATACTTATAAGGAGGGTTTGGTGGCTGAAAATGCATTGCTTTGAGGGTGATTGCATGTTGCTTGCACTTTGTACATATTACTGAATTAATAAAGGTAAACTTTTCAGAACTGGGAGTATAGCTCAGTGGTGGAGCATGTGACTGCAGATCAAGAAGTCCCTAGTTCAAATCTGGGTGCCCCCTTGTTCAACTGTTTTACCTATAGAAAAAAACATTTACAATCTTAGCATTTGATGTAATGAGCAACACATTTCTACATTTGAAATTCTCCTGATCATCTCCTGAAACATAGGGTAAACACCATGAAACTGTTTAGGATTTCGTCATATGATACAAGGTGTGTTTTACATTCACCCAAGTTCTACTGGTGATATTATCAGTTTGAAATAGTCCATTGGAAGCTCATATGAATGTTATAAAACTGTGGTGGAAACCAATAATATGCCCTTAATGAAATGTATTAATTTGTACAAATGACCAGAGGTGCACTGATGTCATTAGTTCTACAAGTTCCATACAGTCACCCACTCTATCACCTTTTTAAAAAAGGGCAGTTTTCAGCATTCAAGGGTTTATGTCAGTGGTAGAGCGTAGGAGTGCTTTTCAAGAAGTCCCTGTTTCATAACCATATACCCTCTTCAATAGATCCTGTTAATATGTTTTTCAACCCAATGCACTGTAAGAAACAATAGGATATATCATCATTTCATATACAAAACAATGAACAATTGGTTTTAACTATGCCCTTAGCACAAAATCAACAAACTGCAGTAGAGAAGCAGTTACATTTTGCAGAATTTGTGCATTTGAAAAAAGATTTTTTTTTCCATGTTCCAAGATCTACATGTGATACGAAATGTATGAATTCTTGCAATGAAAACCTCACTGTATTTTACCAAGGTAGATAAAGGACATCCTTCGCATCCCATATACTTATAAGGAGGGTTTGGTGGCTGAAAATGCATTGCTTTGATGGTGATTGCATGTTGCTTGCACTTTGTACATATTACTGAATTAATAAAGGTAACCTTTTCAGAACTGGGATTATAGCTCAGTGGTAGAGCATGTGACTGCAGATCAAGAGGTCCCTAGTTCAAATCTGGGTGCCCCCTTGTTCAACTGTTTTACCTATAGAAAAAAACATTTACAATCTTAGCATTTGATGTAATGAGCAACACATTTCCACATTTGAAATACTCCTTATCATCACCTGAAACTTAGGGTAAACACCATTAAGCTGTTTAGGATTTCTTCATATGATACAAGCTGTATTTTACATTCACCCAAGTTCTACTGGTGATATTATCAGTTTGAAATAGTCCATTGGAAGCTCATATGAATGTTATAAAACTGTGGTGGAAACCAATAATATGCCCTTAATGAAATTTATTAATTTGTACAGCTGACCAGAAGTGCACTGATGCCATTAGTTCTACAAGTTCCATACAGTCACCCACTCTATCACCTTTTTAAAAAAGGGCAGTTTTCAGCATTCAAGGGTTTAACTCAGTGGTAGAGCGTAGGAGTACAGTTCAAGAAGTTCCTGTTTCATAACCACATACCCTCATCAATAGATCCTGTTCAAATGTTTTTCAACCCAATGCACTGTAAGAAACAATAGGATATATAATCATTTCATATAAAAAACAATGAACAATTGGGTTTAACTATGCTCTTAGCACAAAATCAACAAACTGCAGTAGAGAAGCAGTTACGTTTTGCAGAATTTGTGCATTTGACAAAAGTTTTTTTTCCATGTTCCAAGATCTACATGTGATACGAAATGTATGAATTCTTGCAATGGAAACCTCACTGTATTTTACCAAGGCAGATAAAGGGCATCCTTCGCACCGCATATACTTATAAGGAGGGTTTGGTGGCTGAAAATGGTTTGCTTTGATGGTGATTGCATGTTGCTTGCACTTTGTACATATTACTGAATTAATAAAGGTGTACTTTTCAGAGGTGGGGTATAGCTCAGTGGTAGAGCATTTGACTGCAGATCAAGTGGTCTCTAGTTCAAATCTGGGTGCCCCTTTGTTCAACTATTTTACCTGTAGAAAAAAAAACATTTACAATCTTAGCATTTGATGTAATGAGCAACACATTTCTACATTTGAAATACTCCTGATCATCTCCTGAAACATAGGGTAAACACCATGAAACTGTTTAGGATTTCGTCATATGATACAAGCTGTGTTTTACATTCACCCAAGTTCTACTGGTGATATTATCAGTTTGAAATAGTCCATTGGAAGCTCATATGAATGTTATAAAACTGTGGTGGAAACCAATAATATCCCTTAATGAAATGTATTAATTTGTACAAATGACCAGAGGTGCACTGATGTCATTAGTTCTACAAGTTCCATACAGTCACCCACTCTATCACCTTTTTAAAAAAGGGCAGTTTTCAGCATTCAAGGGTTTATGTCAGTGGTAGAGCGTAGGAGTGCTTTTCATGAAGTCCCTGTTTCATAACCATATACCCTCTTCAATAGATCCTGTTAAAATGTTTTTCAACCCAATGCACTGTAAGAAACAATAGGATATATCATCATTTCATATACAAAACAATGAACAATTGGGTTTAACTATGCGCTTAGCACAAAATCAACAAACTGCAGTAGAGAAGCAGTTACATTTTGCAGAATTTGTGCATTTGACAAAAGATTTTTTTTCCATGTTCCAAGATCTACATGTGATACGCAATGTATGAATTCTTGCAATGGAAACCTCACTGTATTTTACCAAGGTAGATAAAGGACATCCTTCGCATCCCATATACTTATAAGGAGGGTTTGGTGGCTGAAAATGCATTGCTTTGATGGTGATTGCATGTTGCTTGCACTTTGTACATATTACTGAATTAATAAAGGTGAAATTTTCAGAACTGGGGGTATAGCTCAGTGGTAGAGCATTTGACTGCAGATCAAGAGTTCCCTAGTTCAAATCTGGGTGTCCCCTTGTTCAACTGTTTAACCTGTGGAATTTTTTTTTTAATTAAATAAATTGAAAAAAACATTTACAATCTTAGCATTTGATGTAATGAGCAACACATTTCCACATTTGAAATACTCCTGATCATCACCTGAAACATAGGGTAAACACCATTAAGCTGTTTAGGATTTCTTCATATGATACGAGCTGTGTTTTACATTCACCCAAGTTCTACTGGTGATATTATCAGTTTGAAATAGTCCATTGGAAGCTCATATGAATGTTATAAAACTGTGGTGGAAACCAATAATATGCCCTTAATGAAATGTATTAATTTGTACAGCTGACCAGAAGTTCACTGATGTCATTAGTTCTACAAGTTCCATACAGTCACCCACTCTATCACCTTTTTAAAAAAGGGCAGTTTTCAGCATTCAAGGGTTTAACTCAGTGGTAGAGCGTAGGAGTACAGTTCAAGAAGTTCCTGTTTCATAACCATATACCCTCATCAATAGATCCTGTTAAAATGTTTTTCAACCCAATGCACTGTAAGAAACAATAGGATATATCATAATTTCATATAAAAAACAATGAACAATTGGGTTTAACTATGCTCTTAGCACAAAATCAACAAACTGCAGTAGAGAAGCAGTTACGTTTTGCAGAATTTGTGCATTTGACAAAAGTTTTTTTTCCATGTTCCAAGATCTACATGTGAAACGAAATGTATGAATTCTTGCAATGGAAACCTCACTGTATTTTACCAAGGCAGATAAAGGACATATTTTGTACCCCTTATACATATAATGAGGGTTTGGTGGCTGAAAATGAATTGCTTTGATGGTGATTGCATGTTGCTTCCACTTTGTACATATTACTGAATAAATAAAGGTGAACATTTCAGAAATGGGGTTATAGCTCAGGGGTCGAGCATTTCACTGCATATCAAGAGGTCCCTGGTTCAAATCTGGGTGCCCCCTTGTCCAACTGTTTTACCTGTAGAAATATTTATCAATTAAATAAATTGAAGTAAACATTTACAATCTTAGCATTTTATGTAATGAGCAACACTTTTCTACATTTGAAATACTCCTGATCATCACCTGAAACATAGGGTAAACACCATTAAGCTTTTTAGGATTTCTTCATATGATACAAGCTGTGTTTTACATTCACCCAAGTTCTACTGGTGATATGATCAGTTTGAAATAGTGCATTGGAAGCTCATATGAATGTTACAAAACTGTGGTGGAAACCAATAATGTGCCCTTAATGAACTGTATTAATTTGTACAGCTGACCAGAAGTGCACTGATGTCATTAGTTCTACAAGTTCCATAGAGTCAATCACTCTATCACCTTTTTAAAAAAGGGCAGTTTTCAGCATTGAACGGTTTATGTCATTGGTAGAGCGTAGGAGTGTAGTTCAAGAAGTCCCTATTTCATAACCATGTACCCTCTTCAATTGATACTGTTAAAATGTTTTTCAACCCAATGCACTGTAAGAAACAATAGGATATATCATCATTTCATGTACAAAACAATGAACAATTGGGTTTAACTATGCTCTTAGCACAACATCAACACACTGCAGTAGAGAAGCAGTTACATTTTGCAGAATTTGTGCATTTGACAAAATATTTTTTTTCCATGTTCCAAGATCTACATGTGATACGAAATGTATGAATTCTTGCAATGGAAACCTCACTGTATTTTATGAAGGCAGATAAAGGACATCTTTTGTACCCCTTATACTTATAAGGAGGGTTTGGTGGCTGAAAATGCATTGCCTTGATGGTGATTGCATGTTGCTTTAACTTTGTACTTTTTACTGAATTAATAAAGGTGAAAATTTCAGAACTGGGCGTATAGTTCAGTGGTAGAGCATTTGACTGCAGATCAAAAGGTCCCTAATTGAAATCTGGCTGATCATCTCCTGAAACATGGGGTAAACACCATTAAGCTGTTTAGGATTTCTTCATATGATACAAGCTGTGTTTTACATTCACCCAAGTTCTACTGGTGATATTATCAGTTTGAAATAGTCCATTGGAAGCTCATATGAACGTTATAAAACTGTGGTGGAAACCAAAAATATGCCCTTAATGAAATGTATTAATTTCTCCAGGTGACCAGAAGTGCACTGATGTCATTAGTTTGACAAGTTCCATACAGTCACCCACTCGATCACTTTTTTTAAAAAGGGCAGTTTTTAGCATTCAAGGGTTTAACTCAGTGGTAGAGCGTAGGAATGCAGTTCAAGAAGTCCCTGATTCATAACCATATATCCTCTTCAATAGATCCTGTTAAAATGTTTTTCAACCCAATGTACTGTAAGAAACAATAGGATATATAATCATTTCATATAAAAAACAATGAACAATTGGGTTTAACTATGCTCTTAGCACAAAATCAAAAAACTGCAGTAGAGAAGCAGTTACGTTTTGCAGAATTTGTGCATTTGACAAAAGTTTTTTTTCCATGTTCCAAGATCTACATGTGATACGAAATGTATGAATTCTTGCAATAGAAACCTCACTGTATTTTACCAAGGCAGATAAAGGACATCCTTCACACCCCATATACCTATAAGGAGGGTTTGGTGGCTGAAAATGCTTTGCTTTGATGGTGATTGCATGTTGCTTGCACTTTGTACATATTACTGAATTAGTAAAGGTAAACATTTTAGAACTGCAGGTATAGCTCAGTGGTAGAGCATTTGACTGCAGATCAAGAGGTCCCTCGTTCAAATCTGAGTGCCCCCTGGTCCAACTGTTGCACCTGTAGAAATATTTTTTTAATTGAAGAAAATATTTACAATCTTAGCATTTTATGTAATGAGCAACACCTTTCTATATTTGAAATACTCCTGATCATCTCCTGAAACATAGGGTAAACACCATTAAGCTGTTTCGGATTTCTTCGTATGATAGAAGCTGTGTATTACATTCACCCAAGTTCTACTGGTGATATTATCAGTTTGAAATAGTCCATTGGAAGCTCATATGAATGTTCTAAACCTGTGGTGGAAACCAATAATATGCCCTTAATGAAATGTATTCATTTGTACAGCTGACCAGAAGTGCACTGATGTCATTAGTTCTACAAGTTCCATACAGTCACCCACCCTATCACCTTTTTAAAAAAGGGCGGTTTTCAGCAATCAAGGGTTTAACTCAGTGGTAGAGCGTAGGAATGCAGTTCAAGAAGTCCCTAATTCATAACCATATATCCTCTTCAATAGATCCTGTTAAAATGTTTTTCAACCCAATGCACTGTAAGAAACAATAGGATATATAATCATTTCATATAAAAAACAATGAACAATTGGGTTTAACTATGCTCTTAGCACAAAATCAACAAACTGCAGTAGAGAAGCAGTTACGTTTTGCAGAATTTGTGCATTTGACAAAAGTTTTTTTTCCATGTTCCAAGATCTACATGTGATACGAAATGTATGAATTCTTGCAATAGAAACCTCACTGTATTTTACCAAGGCAGATAAAGGACATCCTTCGCACCCCATATACCTATAAGGAGGGTTTGGTGGCTGAAAATGCTTTGCTTTCATGGTGATTGCATGTTGCTTGCACTTTGTACATATTACTGAATTAGTAAAGGTGAACATTTAAGAAGTGGGGGTATAGCTCAGTGGTAGAGCATTTGACTGCGGTTCAAGAGGACCCTAGTTCGAATCTGGGTGCCCCCTGGTCCAACTGTTGTACCTGTAGAAATATTGTTTTAAATAAATTGAAGAAAACATTTACAATCTTAGCATTTTATGTAATGAGCAACGCATTTCTACATTTGAAATACTCCTGATCATCTTCTGAAACATAGTGTAAACACCATTAAGCTGTTTCTCATTTCTTCGTATGATACAAGCTGTGTATTACCTTCACCCAAGTTCTTCTGGTAATATTATCACTTTGAAATAGTTCATTGGAGGCTCATATGAAAGTTATAAAACTTTGGTAGAAACCAATAATATGCCCTTAATAAAATGTATTAATTTGTACAGCTGCCCACAAGTGCACTGATGTCATTAGTTCTACAAGTTCCATACAGTCACCCACTCTATCACTTTTTTTAAAAAGGGCAATTTTCAGCATTCAAGGGTTTATGTCAGTGGTAGAGCGTAGGAGTGCAGTTCAAGAAGTCCCTGTTTCATAACCATATACCCTCTTCAATAGATCCTGTAAAATGTTTTTGAACCCAATGCACTGTAAGAAACGATAGGATATATCATCATTTTGTGTAAAAAACAATGAACAATTGGGTTTAACTATGCTCTTAGCACAAAATCAACAAACTGCAGTAGAGAAGCAGTTACGTTTTGCAGAATTTGTGCATTTGACAAAAGTTTTTTTTTCCATGTTCCAAGATCTACATGTGATACGAAATGTATGAATTCTTGCAATGGAAACCTCACTGTATTTTACCAAGGCAGATAAAGGACATCCTTCGCACCCCATATACTTATATGGAGGGTTTGGTGGCTGAAAATGCATTGCTTTGATGGTGATTGCATGTTGCTTGCACTTTGTACATATTACTGAATTAATAAAGGTGAACATTTTAGAACTGCAGGTATAGCTCAGTGGTAGAGCATTTGACTGCAGATCAAGAGGTTCCTCGTTCAAATCTGAGTACCACCTGTTGCACCTGTAGAAATATTTTTTTAATTGAAGAAAATATTTACAATCTTAGCATTTTATGTAATGAGCAACACGTTTCTATATTTGAAATACTCCTGATCATCTCCTGAAACATAGGGTAAACACCATTAAGCTGTTTCGGATTTCTTCGTATGATACAAGCTGTGTATTACATTCACCCAAGTTCCACTGGTGATATTATCAGTTTGAAATAGTCCATTGGAAGCTCATATGAATGTTATAAACCTGTGGTGGAAACCAATAATATGCCCTTAATGAAATGTATTCATTTGTACAGCTGACCAGAAGTGCACTGATGTCATTAGTTCTACAAGTTCCATACAGTCACCCACTCTATCACCTTTTTAAAAAAGAGCAGTTTTCAGCATTCAAGGGTTTATGTCAGTGGTAGAGGGTAGGAGTGCAGTTCAAGAAGTCCCTGTTTCATAACCATATACCCTCTTCAATAGATCCTGTTTCAATATTTTTCAACCCAATGCACTGTAAGAAACAATAGGATATATCATCATTTCGTATAAAAAACAATGAACAATTGGGTTTAACTACGCTCTTAGCACAAAATCAACAAACTGCAGTAGAGAAGCAGTTACGTTTTGCAGAATTTGTGCATTTGACAAACGTTTTTTTCCATGTTCTAAGATCTACATGTGATACGAAATGTATGAATTCTTGCAATGGAAACCTCACTGTATTTTACCAAGGCAGATAAAAGACATCTTGTGTATCCCTTATAGTTATAAGGAGGGTTTGGTGGCTGAAAATGCATTGCTTTGATGGTGATTGCATGTTGCTTCCACTTTGTACATATTACTGAATTAATAAAGGAGAACATTTCAGAACTGGGGGTATAGTTCAGTGGTAGAGCATTTGACTGCAGATCAAGAGGTCCCTAGTTCAAATCTGGGTGCCCCCTTGTCCACTCTTTTACCTGTAGAAATATTTATTTAATTAAATAAATTGAAGAAAACATTTACAATCTTAGCATTTTATGTAATGAGCAACACATTTCTACATTTGAAATACTCCTGATCATCTCCTGAAACATAGGGTAAACACCATTAAGCTGTTTAGGATTTCTTCATATGATACAAGCTGTGTTTTACATTTACCGAAGTCCTACTGGTGATATTATCAGTTTGAAATAGTCCATTGGAAGCTCATATGAACGTTATAAAACTCTGGTGGAAACCAATAATATGCCCTTAATGAAAATGAAATGTATTCATTTGTCCAGCTGACCAGAAGTGTACTGATGTCATTAGTTCTACAAGTTCCATACAGTCACCCACTCTATCACTTTTTTTAAAAACGGGCAGTTTTCAGCATTCAAGGGTTTATGTCAGTGGTAGAGGGTAGGAGTGCAGTTCAAGAAGTCCCTGTTTCATAACCATATACCCTCTTCAATAGATCCTGTTAAAATGTTTTTCAACCCAATGCACTGTAAGAAACAATAAAATATATCATCATTTCATATACAAAACAATGAACAATTGGGTTTAACTATGCTCTTAGCACAAAATCAACAAACTGCAATAGAGAAGCAGTTACGTTTTGCAGAATTTGTGCATTTGACAAAAGTTTTTTTTTCCATGTTCCAAGATCTACATGTGATACGAAATGTATGAATTCTTGCAATGGAAACCTCACTGTATTTAACCAAGGCGGATAAAGGACATCCTTCGCACCCCATATACTTATAAGGAGGTTTTGGTGGCTGAAAATGCATTGCTTTGATGGTGATTGCATGTTGCTTGCACTTTGTACATATTACTGAATTAATAAAGGTGAACATTTTAGAAGTGTGGGTATAGCTCAATGGTAGAGCATTTGACTGCAGATCAAGAGGTCTCTAATTCAAATCTGAGTGCCCCCGGTCCAACTGTTGCACCTGTAGAAATATTTTTTTAAATAAATTGAAGAAAACATTTACAATCTTAGCATTTTATGTAATGAGCAACACATTTCTACATTTGAAATACTCCTGATCATCTCCTGAAACATAGGGTAAACACCATTAAGCTGTTTCGGATTTCTTCGTATGATACAAGCTGTGTATTACATTCACCCAAGTTCTACTGGTGATATTATCAGTTTGAAATAGTCCATTGGAAGCTCATATGAATGTTATAAAACTTTGGTGGAAACCAATAATATGCCCTTAATGAAATGTATTAATTTGTACAGGTGACCAGAAGTGCACTGATGTCATTAGTTCTACAAGTTCCATACAGTCACCCACTCTATCACCTTTTTAAAAAAGAGCAGTTTTCAGCATTCAAGGGTTTATGTCAGTGGTAGAGGGTAGGAGTGCAGTTCAAGAAGTCCCTGTTTCATAACTATATACCCTCTTCAATAGATCCTGTTTAAATATTTTTCAACCCAATGCACTGTAAGAAACAATAGGATATATCATCATTTCATATAAAAAACAATGAACAATTGCGTTTAACTACGCTCTTAGCACAAAATCAACAAACTGCAGTAGAGAAGCAGTTACGTTTTGCAGAATTTGTGCATTTGACAAACGTTTTTTTCCATGTTCTAAGATCTACATGTGATACGAAATGTATGAATTCTTGCAATGGAAACCTCACTGTATTTAACCAAGGCAGATAAAGGACATCCTTCGCACCCCATATACTTATAAGGAGGGTTTGGTGGCTGAAAATGCATTGCTTTGATGGTGATTGCATGTTGCTTCCACTTTGTACATATTACTGAATTAATAAAGGAGAACATTTCAGAACTGGGGGTATAGTTCAGTGGTAGAGCATTTGACTGCAGATCAACAGGTCCCTAGTTCAAATCTGGGTGCCCCCTTGTCCACTCTTTTACCTGTAGAAATATTTATTTAATTAAATAAATTGAAGAAAACATTTACAATCTTAGCATTTTATGTAATGAGCAACACATTTCTACATTTGAAATACTCCTGATCATCTCCTGAAACATAGGGTAAACACCATTAAGCTGTTTAGGATTTCTTCATATGATACAAGCTGTGTTTTACATTTACCGAAGTCCTACTGGTGATATTATCAGTTTGAAATAGTCCATTGGAAGCTCATGTGAACGTTATAAAACTCTGGTGGAAACCAATAATATGCCCTTAATGAAAATGAAATGTATTCATTTGTCCAGCTGACCAGAATTGTACTGATGTCATTAGTTCTACAAGTTCCATACAGTCACCCACTCTATCACTTTTTTTAAAAACGGGCAGTTTTCAGCATTCAAGGGTTTATGTCAGTGGTAGAGGGTAGGAGTGCAGTTCAAGAAGTCCCTGTTTCATAACCATATACCCTCTTCAATAGATCCTGTTAAAATGTTTTTCAACCCAATGCACTGTAAGAAACAATAAAATATATCATCATTTCATATACAAAACAATGAACAATTGGGTTTAACTATGCTCTTAGCACAAAATCAACAAACTGCAATAGAGAAGCAGTTACGTTTTGCAGAATTTGTGCATTTGACAAAAGTTTTTTTTTCCATGTTCCAAGATCTACATGTGATACGAAATGTATGAATTCTTGCAATGGAAACCTCACTGTATTTAACCAAGGCAGATAAAGGACATCCTTCGCACCCCATATACTTATAAGGAGGTTTTGGTGGCTGAAAATGCATTGCTTTGATGGTGATTGCATGTTGCTTGCACTTTGTACATATTACTGAATTAATAAAGGTGAACATTTTAGAAGTGTGGGTATAGCTCAATGGTAGAGCATTTGACTGCAGATCAAGAGGTCTCTAGTTCAAATCTGAGTGCCCCCAGTCCAACTGTTGCACCTGTAGAAATATTTTTTTAAATAAATTGAAGAAAACATTTACAATCTTAGCATTTTATGTAATGAGCAACACATTTCTACATTTGAAATACTCCTGATCATCTCCTGAAACATAGGGTAAACACCATTAAGCTGTTTCGGATTTCTTCGTATGATACAAGCTGTGTATTACATTCACCCAAGTTCTACTGGTGATATTATCAGTTTGAAATAGTCCATTGGAAGCTCATATGAATGTTATAAAACTTTGGTGGAAACCAATAATATGCCCTTAATGAAATGTATTAATTTGTACAGCTGACCAGAAGTGCACTGATGTCATTAGTTCTACAAGTTCCATACAGTCACCCACTCTATCACTTTTTTTAAAAACGGGCAGTTTTCAGCATTCAAGGGTTTATGTCAGTGGTAGAGGGTAGGAGTGCAGTTCAAGAAGTCCCTGTTTCATAACCATATACCCTCTTCAATAGATCCTGTTAAAATGTTTTTCAACCCAATGCACTGTAAGAAACAATAAAATATATCATCATTTCATATACAAAACAATGAACAATTGGGTTTAACTATGCTCTTAGCACAACATCAACAAACTGCAGTAGAGAAGCAGTTACGTTTTGCAGAATTTGTGCATTTGACAAAAGTTTTTTTTTCCATGTTCCAAGATCTACATGTGATACGAAATGTATGAATTCTTGCACTGGAAACCTCACTGTATTTTACGAAGGCAGATAAAGGACATCTTTTGTACCCCTTATACTTATAAGGAGGGTTTGGTGGCTGAAAATGCATTGCTTTGATGGTGATTGCATGTTGCTTCCACTTTGTACATATTACTGAATAAATAAAGGTGAACATTTCAGAACTGGGGGTATAGCTCAGTGGTAGAGCATTTTGACTGCAGAGATCCCTAGTTCAAATCTGGGTGCCCCCTTGTCCAACTATTCTACCTGTAGAAATATTTTCTTAAATAAATTGAAGAAAACATTTACAATCTTAGAATTTTATGTAATGAGCAACACATTTCTACATTTGAAATACTCCTGATCATCTCTGGAAACATACGATAAACACCATTAAGCTGTTTCCGATTTCTTCGTATGATACAAGCTGTGTATTACATTCACCCAAGTTCTACTGGTGATATTATCAGTTTGAAATAGTCCATTGGAAGCTCATATGAATGTTATAAAACTGTGGTGGAAACCAATAATATGCCCTTAATGAAATGTATTAATTTGTACAGCTGACCAGAAGTGCACTGATGTCATTAGTTCTACAAGTTCCATACAGTCACCCACTCTATCAAATTTTTAAAAAAGAGCAGTTTTCAGCATTCAAGGGTTTATGTCAGTTGTAGAGGGTAGGAGTGAAGTTCCAGAAGTCCCTGTTTCATAACCATATACGCTCCTCAATAGATCCTGTTAAAATGTTTTTCAACCCAATGCACTGTAAGAAACAATAGGATATATCATCATTTCATATAAAAAACAATGAAAAATTGGGTTTAACTATGCTCTTAGCACAAAATCAACAAACTGCAATAGAGAAGCAGTTACGTTTTGCAGAATTTGTGCATTTGACAAAAGTTTTTTTTCCATGTTCCAAGATCTACATGTGATACGAAATGTATGAATTCTTGCACTGGAAACCTCACTGTATTTTACGAAGGCAGATAAAGGACATCTTTCGCAGGGTTTGGTGGCTGAAAATGCATTGCTTTGATGGTGATTGCATGTTGCTTCCACTTTGTACATATTACTGAATAAATAAAGGTGAACATTTCAGAACTGTGGGTATAGCTCAGTGGTAGAGCATTTAACTGCAGATCAAGAGATCCCTAGTTCAAATCTGGGTGCCCTCTTGTCCAACTGTTTTACCTGTAGAAATATTTTCTTAAATAAATTGAAGAAAACATTTACAATCTTAGCATTTTATGTAATGAGCAACAGATTACTACATATGAAATACTCCTGATCATCTCCTGAAACATAGTGCAAACACCATTAAGCTGTTTCGGATTTCTTCGTATGATACAAGCTGTGTATTACATTCACCCAAGTTCTACTGGTGATATTATCAGTTTGAAATAGTCCATTGGAAGCTCATATGAATGTTATAAAACTGTGGTGGAAACCAATAATATGCCCTTAATGAAATGTATTAATTTGTACAGCTGACCAGAAGTGCACTGATGTCATTAGTTCTACAAGTTCCATACAGCCACCCACTCTATCACTTTTTTAAAAAAAAGGGCAGTTTTCAGCATTCAAGGGTTTATGTCAGTGGTAGAGGGGAGGAGTGCAGTTCAAGAAGTCCCTGTTTCATAACCATATACCCTCTTCGATAGATCCTGTTAAAATGTTTTTCAACCCAATGCAGTGTAAGAAACAATAAGATATATCATCATGTCATATACAAAACAATGAACAATTGGGTTTAACTATGCTCTTAGCACAAAATCAACAAACTGCAGTAGAGAAGCAGTTACGTTTTGCAGACTTTGTGCATTTGACAAAAGTTTTTTTTTCCATGTTCCAAGATCTACATGTGATACGAAATGTATGAATTCTTGCAATGGAAACCTCACTGTATTTTACCAAGGCAGATAAAGGACATCCTTCGCACCCCATATACTTATAAGGAGGGTTTGGTGGCTGAAAATGCATTGCTTTGATGGAGATTGCATGTTGCTTGCACTTTGTACATATTACTGAATTAATAAAGATGAACATTTTAGAAGTGCGGGTATAGCTCAGTGGTAGAGCATTTAACTGCAGATCAAGAGGTCTCTAGTTCAAATCTGAGTGCCCCCTGGTGCACCTGTAGAAATATTTTTTTAAATAAATTGAAGAAAACATTTACAATCTTAGCATTTTATGTAATGAGCAACACATTTCTACATTTGAAATACTCCTGATCATCTCCTGAAACATAGGGTAAACACCATTAAGCTGTTTCGGATTTCTTCGTATGATACAAGCTGTGTATTACATTCACCCAAGTTCTACTGGTGATATTATCAGTTTGAAATAGTCCATTGGAAGCGCATATGAATGTTATAAAACTGTGGTGGAAACCAATAATATGCCCTTAATGAAATGTATTAATTTGTACAGCTGACCAGAAGTGCACTGATGTCATTAGTTCTACAAGTTCCATACAGTCACCCACTCTATCACCTTTTTAAAAAAGAGCAGTTTTCAGCATTCAAGGGTTTATGTCAGTGGTAGAGGGTAGGAGTGCAGTTCAAGAAGTCCCTGTTTCATAACCATATACCCTCTTCAATAGATCCTGTTTAAATATTTTTCAACCCAATGCACTGTAAGAAACAATAGGATATATCATCATTTCATATAAAAAACAATGAACAATTGCGTTTAACTACGCTCTTAGCACAAAATCAACAAACTGCAGTAGAGAAGCAGTTACGTTTTGCAGAATTTGTGCATTTGACAAACGTTTTTTTCCATGTTCTAAGATCTACATGTGATACGAAATGTATGAATTCTTGCAATGGAAACCTCACTGTATTTAACCAAGGCAGATAAAGGACATCCTTCGCACCCCATATACTTATAAGGAGGGTTTGGTGGCTGAAAATGCATTGCTTTGATGGTGATTGCATGTTGCTTCCACTTTGTACATATTACTGAATTAATAAAGGAGAACATTTCAGAACTGGGGGTATAGTTCAGTGGTAGAGCATTTGACTGCAGATCAAGAGGTCCCTAGTTCAAATCTGGGTGCCCCCTTGTCCACTCTTTTACCTGTAGAAATATTTATTTAATTAAATAAATTGAAGAAAACATTTACAATCTTAGCATTTTATGTAATGAGCAACACATTTCTACATTTGAAATACTCCTGATCATCTCCTGAAACATAGGGTAAACACCATTAAGCTGTTTAGGATTTCTTCATATGATACAAGCTGTGTTTTACATTTACCGAAGTCCTACTGGTGATATTATCAGTTTGAAATAGTCCATTGGAAGCTCATATGAACGTTATAAAACTCTGGTGGAAACCAATAATATGCCCTTAATGAAAATGAAATGTATTCATTTGTCCAGCTGACCAGAAGTGTACTGATGTCATTAGTTCTACAAGTTCCATACAGTCACCCACTCTATCACTTTTTTTAAAAACGGGCAGTTTTCAGCATTCAAGGGTTTATGTCAGTGGTAGAGGGTAGGAGTGCAGTTCAAGAAGTCCCTGTTTCATAACCATATACCCTCTTCAATAGATCCTGTTAAAATGTTTTTCAACCCAATGCACTGTAAGAAACAATAAAATATATCATCATTTCATATACAAAACAATGAACAATTGGGTTTAACTATGCTCTTAGCACAAAATCAACAAACTGCAATAGAGAAGCAGTTACGTTTTGCAGAATTTGTGCATTTGACAAAAGTTTTTTTTTCCATGTTCCAAGATCTACATGTGATACGAAATGTATGAATTCTTGCAATGGAAACCTCACTGTATTTAACCAAGGCAGATAAAGGACATCCTTCGCACCCCATATACTTATAAGGAGGTTTTGGTGGCTGAAAATGCATTGCTTTGATGGTGATTGCATGTTGCTTGCACTTTGTACATATTACTGAATTAATAAAGGTGAACATTTTAGAAGTGTGGGTATAGCTCAATGGTAGAGCATTTGACTGCAAATCAAGAGGTCTCTAGTTCAAATCTGAGTGCCCCCGGTCCAACTGTTGCACCTGTAGAAATATTTTTTTAAATAAATTGAAGAAAACATTTACAATCTTAGCATTTTATGTAATGAGCAACACATTTCTACATTTGAAATACTCCTGATCATCTCCTGAAACATAGGGTAAACACCATTAAGCTGTTTCGGATTTCTTCGTATGATACAAGCTGTGTATTACATTCACCCAAGTTCTACTGGTGATATTATCAGTTTGAAATAGTCCATTGGAAGCTCATATGAATGTTATAAAACTTTGGTGGAAACCAATAATATGCCCTTAATGAAATGTATTAATTTGTACAGCTGACCAGAAGTGCACTGATGTCATTAGTTCTACAAGTTCCATACAGTCACCCACTCTATCACTTTTTTTAAAAACGGGCAGTTTTCAGCATTCAAGGGTTTATGTCAGTGGTAGAGGGTAGGAGTGCAGTTCAAGAAGTCGCTGTTTCATAACCATATACCTTCTTCAATAGATCCTGTTAAAATGTTTTTCAACCCAATGCACTGTAAGAAACAATAAAATATATCATCATTTCATATACAAAACAATGAAAAATTGGGTTTAACTATGCTCTTAGCACAACATCAACAAACTGCAGTAGAGAAGCAGTTACGTTTTGCAGAATTTGTGCATTTGACAAAAGTTTTTTTTTCCATGTTCCAAGATCTACATGTGATACGAAATGTATGAATTCTTGCACTGGAAACCTCACTGTATTTTACGAAGGCAGATAAAGGACATCTTTTGTACCCCTTATACTTATAAGGAGGGTTTGGTGGCTGAAAATGCATTGCTTTGATGGTGATTGCATGTTGCTTCCACTTTGTACATATTACTGAATAAATAAAGGTGAACATTTCAGAACTGGGGGTATAGCTCAGTGGTAGAGCATTTTGACTGCAGAGATCCCTAGTTCAAATCTGGGTGCCCCCTTGTCCAACTATTCTACCTGTAGAAATATTTTCTTAAATAAATTGAAGAAAACATTTACAATCTTAGCATTTTATGTAATGAGCAACACATTTCTACATTTGAAATACTCCTGATCATCTCTGGAAACATACGATAAACACCATTAAGCTGTTTCCGATTTCTTCGTATGATACAAGCTGTGTATTACATTCACCCAAGTTCTACTGGTGATATTATCAGTTTGAAATAGTCCATTGGAAGCTCATATGAATGTTATAAAACTGTGGTGGAAACCAATAATATGCCCTTAATGAAATGTATTAATTTGTACAGCTGACCAGAAGTGCACTGATGTCATTAGTTCTACAAGTTCCATACAGTCACCCACTCTATCAAATTTTTAAAAAAGAGCAGTTTTCAGCATTCAAGGGTTTATGTCAGTTGTAGAGGGTAGGAGTGAAGTTCCAGAAGTCCCTGTTTCATAACCATATACGCTCCTCAATAGATCCTGTTAAAATGTTTTTCAACCCAATGCACTGTAAGAAACAATAGGATATATCATCATTTCATATAAAAAACAATGAAAAATTGGGTTTAACTATGCTCTTAGCACAAAATCAACAAACTGCAATAGAGAAGCAGTTACGTTTTGCAGAATTTGTGCATTTGACAAAAGTTTTTTTTCCATGTTCCAAGATCTACATGTGATACGAAATGTATGAATTCTTGCACTGGAAACCTCACTGTATTTTACGAAGGCAGATAAAGGACATCTTTCGCAGGGTTTGGTGGCTGAAAATGCATTGCTTTGATGGTGATTGCATGTTGCTTCCACTTTGTACATATTACTGAATAAATAAAGGTGAACATTTCAGAACTGTGGGTATAGCTCAGTGGTAGAGCATTTAACTGCAGATCAAGAGATCCCTAGTTCAAATCTGGGTGCCCTCTTGTCCAACTGTTTTACCTGTAGAAATATTTTCTTAAATAAATTGAAGAAAACATTTACAATCTTAGCATTTTATGTAATGAGCAACAGATTTCTACATTTGAAATACTCCTGATCATCTCCTGAAACATAGTGTAAACACCATTAAGCTGTTTCGGATTTCTTCGTATGATACAAGCTGTGTATTACATTCACCCAAGTTCTACTGGTGATATTATCAGTTTGAAATAGTCCATTGGAAGCTCATATGAATGTTATAAAACTGTGGTGGAAACCAATAATATGCCCTTAATGAAATGTATTAATTTGTACAGCTGACCAGAAGTGCACTGATGTCATTAGTTCTACAAGTTCCATACAGCCACCCACTCTATCACTTTTTTTAAAAAAAGGGCAGTTTTCAGCATTCAAGGGTTTATGTCAGTGGTAGAGGGTAGGAGTGCAGTTCAAGAAGTCCCTGTTTCATAACCATATACCCTCTTCGATAGATCCTGTTAAAATGTTTTTCAACCCAATGCAGTGTAAGAAACAATAAGATATATCATCATGTCATATACAAAACAATGAACAATTGGGTTTAACTATGCTCTTAGCACAAAATCAACAAACTGCAGTAGAGAAGCAGTTACGTTTTGCAGACTTTGTGCATTTGACAAAAGTTTTTTTTTCCATGTTCCAAGATCTACATGTGATACGAAATGTATGAATTCTTGCAATGGAAACCTCACTGTATTTTACCAAGGCAGATAAAGGACATCCTTCGCACCCCATATACTTATAAGGAGGGTTTGGTGGCTGAAAATGCATTGCTTTGATGGAGATTGCATGTTGCTTGCACTTTGTACATATTACTGAATTAATAAAGGTGAACATTTTAGAAGTGCGGGTATAGCTCAGTGGTAGAGCATTTAACTGCAGATCAAGAGGTCTCTAGTTCAAATCTGAGTGCCCCCTGGTGCACCTGTAGAAATATTTTTTTAAATAAATTGAAGAAAACATTTACAATCTTAGCATTTTATGTAATGAGCAACACATTTCTACATTTGAAATACTCCTGATCATCTCCTGAAACATAGGGTAAACACCATTAAGCTGTTTCGGATTTCTTCGTATGATACAAGCTGTGTATTACATTCACCCAAGTTCTACTGGTGATATTATCAGTTTGAAATAGTCCATTGGAAGCGCATATGAATGTTATAAAACTGTGGTGGAAACCAATAATATGCCCTTAATGAAATGTATTAATTTGTACAGCTGACCAGAAGTGCACTGATGTCATTAGTTCTACAAGTTCCATACAGTCACCCACTCTATCACCTTTTTAAAAAAGAGCAGTTTTCAGCATTCAAGGGTTTATGTCAGTGGTAGAGGGTAGGAGTGCAGTTCAAGAAGTCCCTGTTTCATAACCATATACCCTCTTCAATAGATCCTGTTTAAATATTTTTCAACCCAATGCACTGTAAGAAACAATAGGATATATCATCATTTCATATAAAAAACAATGAACAATTGCGTTTAACTACGCTCTTAGCACAAAATCAACAAACTGCAGTAGAGAAGCAGTTACGTTTTGCAGAATTTGTGCATTTGACAAACGTTTTTTTCCATGTTCCAAGATCTACATGTGATACGAAATGTATGAATTCTTGCAATGGAAACCTCACTGTATTTTACCAAGGCAGATAAAGGACATCTTGTGTATCCCTTATAGTTATAAGGAGGGTTTGGTGGCTGAAAATGCATTGCTTTGATGGTGATTGCATGTTGCTTCCACTTTGTACATATTACTGAATTAATAAAGGAGAACATTTCAGAACTGGGGGTATAGTTCAGTGGTAGAGCATTTGACTCCAGATCAAGAGGTCCCTAGTTCAAATCTGGGTGCCCCCTTGTCCACTGTTTTACCTGTAGAATTTTTTTTTAATTAAATAAATTGAAGAAAACATTTACAATCTTAGCATTTTATGTAATGAGCAACACATTTCTACATTTGAAATACTCCTGATCATCTCCTGAAACATAGGGTAAACACCATTAAGCTGTTTAGGATTTCTTCATATGATACAAGCTGTGTTTTACATTCACCCAAGTTCTACTGGTGATATTATCAGTTTGAAATAGTCCATTGGAAGCTCATATGAACGTGATAAAACTGTGGTGGAAACCAATAATATGCCCTTAATGAAATGTATTAATTTGTCCAGCTGACCAGAAGGGTACTGATGTCATTAGTTCTACAAGTTCCATACAGTCACCCACTCTATCACTTTTTTTAAAAAGGGCAGTTTTCAGCATTCAAGGGTTTATGTCAGTGGTAGAGCGTAGGAGTGCAGTTCAAGAAGTCCCTTTTTCATAACCATATACCCTCTTCAATAGATCCCGTTAAAATGTTTTTCAACCCAATGCACTGTAAGAAACAATAGGATATATCATCATTTCGTGTAAAAAACAATGAACAATTGGGTTTAACTATGCTCTTAGCACAAAATCAACAAACTGCAGTAGAGAAGCAGTTACGTTTTGCAGAATTTGTGCATTTGACAAAAGTTTTTTTTCCATGTTCCAAGATCTACATGTGATACGAAATGTATGAATTCTTGCAATGGAATCCTCACTGTATTTTACCAAGGCAGATAAAGGACATCCTTCGCACCCCATTTACTTATAAGGAGGGTTTGGTGGCTGAAAATGCATTGCTTTGATGGTGATTGCATGGTGCTTGCACTTTGTACATATTACTGAATTAATAAAGGTGAACGTTTTAGAAGTGCGGGTATAGCTCAGTGGTAGAGCATTTGACTGCAGATCAAGAGGTCCCTAGTTCAAATCTGAGTGCCCCCTGGTCCAACAGTTGCACCTGTAGAAATATTTTTTTAATTAAATAAATTGAAGAAAACATTTACAATCTTAGCATTTTATGTAATGAGCAACACATTTCTACATTTGAAATACTCCTGATCATCTCCTGAAACATAGGGTAAACACCATTAAGCTGTTTCGGATTTCTTCGTATGATACAAGCTGTGTATTACATTCACCCAAGTTCTACTGGTGATATTATCAGTTTGAAATAGTCCATTGGAAGCTCATATGAATGTTATAAAACTGTGGTGGAAACCAATAATATGCCCTTAATGAAATGTATTAATTTGTACAGCTGACCAGAAGTGCACTGATGTCATTAGTTCTACAAGTTCCATACAGTCACCCACTCTATCATTTTTTTAAAAAAGGGCAGTTTTCAGCATTCAATGGTTTATGTCAGTGGTAGAGCATTTGACTGCAGTTCAAGAGGTCCCTAATTCAAATCTGGGTGCCCCCTGGTCCAACTGTTGTACCTGTAGAAATATGTTTTTAAATACATTGAAGTAAACATTAACAATTTTAGCATTTTATGTAATGAGAAACACATTTCTACATTTGAAATACTCCTGATCATCTCCTGAAACATAGTGTAAACACCATTACGCTGTTTCGGATTTCTTCGTATGATACAAGCTGTGTATTACATTCACCCAAGTTCTACTGGTGATATTATCAGTTTGAAATAGTCCATTGGAAGCTCATATGAATGTTATAAAACTGTGGTAGAAACCAATAATATGCCCTTAATGAAATGTATTAATTTGTACAGCTGCCCAGAAGTGCACTGATGTCATTAGTTCTACAAGTTCCATACAGTCATCCACTCTATCACTTTTTTAAAAAAGGGCAGTTTTCAGCATTCAAGGGTTTATGTCAGTGGTAGAGTGTAGGAGTGCAGTTCAAGAAGTCCCTGTTTCTAACCATATACCCTCTTCAATAGATCCTGTTAAAATGTTTTTCAACCCAATGCAGTTTAAGAAACAATAAGATATATCATCATTTCATATACAAAACAATGAACAGTTGGGTTTAACTATGCTCTTAGCACACAATCAACAAACTGCAGTAGAAAAGCAGTTACGTTTTGCAGAATTTGTGCATTTGACAAAAGATTTTTTTTCCATGTTCCAAGATCTACATGTGATATGAAATGTATGAATTCTTGCAATGGAAACCTCACTGTATTTTACCAAGGCAGATAAAGGACATCCTTATACCTATAAGGAGGGTTTGGTGGCTGAAAATGCTTTGCTTTGATGGTGATTGCATGTTGCTTGCACTTTGTGCATATTACTGAATTAATAAAGGTAAACATTTTGGAACTGGGGGTATAGCTCAGTGGTAGAGCATTTAACTGCAGTTCAAGAGGTCCCTAATTCAAATTTGGGTGCCCCCTGGTCCAACTGTTGTACCTGTAGAAATATGTTTTTAAATAAATTGAAGTAAACATTAACAATTTTAGCATTTTATGTAATGAGAAACACATTTCTACATTTGAAATACTCCTGATCATCTCCTGAAACATAGTGTAAACACCATTACGCTGTTTCGGATTTCTTCGTATGATACAAGCTGTGTATTACATTCACCCAAGTTCTACTGGTGATATTATCAGTTTGAAATAGTCCATTGGAAGCTCATATGAATGTTATAAAACTGTGGTAGAAACCAATAATATGCCCTTAATGAAATGTATTAATTTGTACAGCTGCCCAGAAGTGCACTGATGTCATTAGTTCTACAAGTTCCATACAGTCACCCACTCTATCACTTTTTTAAAAAAGGGCAGTTTTCAGCATTCAAGGGTTTATGTCAGTGGTAGAGTGTAGGAGTGCAGTTCAAGAAGTCCCTGTTTCATAACCATATACCCTCTTCAATAGATCCTGTTAAAATATTTTTCAACCCAATGCAGTGTAAGAAACAATAAGATATATCATCATTTCATATACAAAACAATGAACAGTTGGGTTTAACTATGCTCTTAGCACACAATCAACAAACTGCAGTAGAAAAGCAGTTACGTTTTGCAGAATTTGTGCATTTGACAAAAGATTTTTTTTCCATGTTCCAAGATCACCATGTGATATGAAATGTATGAATTCTTGCAATGGAAACCTCACTGTATTTTACCAAGGCAGATAAAGGACATCCTTCGCACCCCATATACCTATAAGGAGGGTTTGGTGGCTGAAAATGCTTTGCTTTGATGGTGATTGCATGTTGCTTGCACTTTGTGCATATTACTGAATTAATAAAGGTAAACATTTTGGAACTGGGGGTATAGCTCAGTGGTAGAGCATTTGACTGCAGTTCAAGAGGTCCCTAATTCAAATCTGGGTGCCCCCTGGTCCAACTGTTGTACCTGTAGAAATATGTTTTTAAATAAATTGAAGTAAACATTAACAATTTTAGCATTTTATGTAATGAGAAACACATTTCTACATTTGAAATACTCCTGATCATCTCCTGAAACATAGTGTAAACACCATTACGCTGTTTCGGATTTCTTCGTATGATACAAGCTGTGTATTACATTCACCCAAGTTCTACTGGTGATATTATCAGTTTGAAATAGTCCATTGGAAGCTCATATGAATGTTATAAAACTGTGGTAGAAACCAATAATATGCCCTTAATGAAATGTATTAATTTGTACAGCTGCCCAGAAGTGCACTGATGTCATTAGTTCTACAAGTTCCATAAAGTCATCCACTCTATCACTTTTTTAAAAAAGGGCAGTTTTCAGCATTCAAGGGTTTATGTCAGTGGTAGAGTGTAGGAGTGCAGTTCAAGAAGTCCCTGTTTCTAACCATATACCCTCTTCAATAGATCCTGTTAAAATGTTTTTCAACCCACTGCACTGTAAGAAACTATAAGATATATCATCATTTCTTAGACAAAACAATCAACAATTGGGTTTAACTATGCTCTTAGCACAAAATCAACAAACTGACTGCAGTTCAAGAGGTCCCTAGTTCAAATCTGGGTGCCGCCTGGTCCAATTTTTGTACCTGTAGAAATATCTTTTTAAATAAATTGAAGTAAACATTAACAATTTTAGCATTTTATGTAATGAGCAACACATTTCTACATTTAAAATACTCCTGATCATCTCCTGAAACATAGGTTAAACACCATTACGCTGTTTCGGATTTCTTCATATGATACAAGCTGTGTATTACATTCACCCAATTTCTACTGGTGATATTATCAGTTTGAAATAGTCCATTGGAAGCTCATATGAATGTTATAAAACTGTGGTAGAAACCAATAATATGCTCTTAATGAAATGTATTAATTTGTACAGCTGACCAGAAGTGCACTGATGTCATTAGTTCTACAAGTTCCATACAGTCACCCACTCTATCACTTTTTTAAAAAAGGGCAGTTTTCAGCATTCAAGGGTTTATGTCAGTGGTAGAGTGTAGGAGTGCAGTTCAAGAAGTCCCTGTTTCATAACCATATACCCTCTTCAATAGATCCTGTTAAAATATTTTTCAACCCAATGCAGTGTAAGAAACAATAAGATATATCATCATTTCATATACAAAACAATGAACAGTTGGGTTTAACTATGCTCTTAGCACACAATCAACAAACTGCAGTAGAAAAGCAGTTACGTTTTGCAGAATTTGTGCATTTGACAAAAGATTTTTTTTCCATGTTCCAAGATCTACATGTGATATGAAATGTATGAATTCTTGCAATGGAAACCTCACTGTATTTTACCAAGGCAGATAAAGGACATCCTTCGCACCCCATATACCTATAAGGAGGGTTTGGTGGCTGAAAATGCTTTGCTTTGATGGTGATTGCATGTTGCTTGCACTTTGTGCATATTACTGAATTAATAAAGGTAAACATTTTGGAACTGGGGGTATAGCTCAGTGGTAGAGCATTTGACTGCAGTTCAAGAGGTCCCTAATTCAAATCTGGGTGCCCCCTGGTCCAACTGTTGTACCTGTAGAAATATGTTTTTAAATAAATTGAAGTAAACATTAACAATTTTAGCATTTTATGTAATGAGAAACACATTTCTACATTTGAAATACTCCTGATCATCTCCTGAAACATAGTGTAAACACCATTACGCTGTTTCGGATTTCTTCGTATGATACAAGCTGTGTATTACATTCACCCAAGTTCTACTGGTGATATTATCAGTTTGAAATAGTCCATTGGAAGCTCATATGAATGTTATAAAACTGTGGTAGAAACCAATAATATGCCCTTAATGAAATGTATTAATTTGTACAGCTGCCCAGAAGTGCACTGATGTCATTAGTTCTACAAGTTCCATAAAGTCATCCACTCTATCACTTTTTTAAAAAAGGGCAGTTTTCAGCATTCAAGGGTTTATGTCAGTGGTAGAGTGTAGGAGTGCAGTTCAAGAAGTCCCTGTTTCTAACCATATACCCTCTTCAATAGATCCTGTTAAAATGTTTTTCAACCCACTGCACTGTAAGAAACTATAAGATATATCATCATTTCTTAGACAAAACAATCAACAATTGGGTTTAACTATGCTCTTAGCACAAAATCAACAAACTGACTGCAGTTCAAGAGGTCCCTAGTTCAAATCTGGGTGCCGCCTGGTCCAATTTTTGTACCTGTAGAAATATCTTTTTAAATAAATTGAAGTAAACATTAACAATTTTAGCATTTTATGTAATGAGCAACACATTTCTACATTTAAAATACTCCTGATCATCTCCTGAAACATAGGTTAAACACCATTACGCTGTTTCGGATTTCTTCATATGATACAAGCTGTGTATTACATTCACCCAATTTCTACTGGTGATATTATCAGTTTGAAATAGTCCATTGGAAGCTCATATGAATGTTATAAAACTGTGGTAGAAACCAATAATATGCTCTTAATGAAATGTACTAATTTGTACAGCTGACCAGAAGTGCACTGATGTCATTAGTTCTACAAGTTCCATACAGTCACCCACTCTATCACTTTTTTAAAAAAGGGCAGTTTTCAGCATTCAAGGGTTTATGTCAGTGGTAGAGTGTAGGAGTGCAGTTCAAGAAGTCCCTGTTTCATAACCATATACCCTCTTCAATAGATCCTGTTAAAATATTTTTCAACCCAATGCAGTGTAAGAAACAATAAGATATATCATCATTTCATATACAAAACAATGAACAGTTGGGTTTAACTATGCTCTTAGCACACAATCAACAAACTGCAGTAGAAAAGCAGTTACGTTTTGCAGAATTTGTGCATTTGACAAAAGATTTTTTTTCCATGTTCCAAGATCTACATGTGATATGAAATGTATGAATTCTTGCAATGGAAACCTCACTGTATTTTACCAAGGCAGATAAAGGACACCCTTCGCACCCCATATACCTATAAGGAGGGTTTGGTGGCTGAAAATGCTTTGCTTTGATGGTGATTGCATGTTGCTTGCACTTTGTGCATATTACTGAATTAATAAAGGTAAACATTTTGGAACTGGGGGTATAGCTCAGTGGTAGAGCATTTGACTGCAGTTCAAGAGGTCCCTAATTCAAATCTGGGTGCCCCCTGGTCCAACTGTTGTACCTGTAGAAATATGTTTTTAAATAAATTGAAGTAAACATTAACAATGTTAGCATTTTATGTAATGAGAAACACATTTCTACATTTGAAATACTCCTGATCATCTCCTGAAACATAGTGTAAACACCATTACGCTGTTTCGGATTTCTTCGTATGATACAAGCTGTGTTTTACATTCACCCAAGTTCTACTGGTGATATTATCAGTTTGAAATAGTCCATTGGAAGCTCATATGAATGTTATAAAACTGTGGTGGAAACCAATAATATGCCCTTAATGAAATGTATTAATTTGTACAGCTGACCAGAAGTGCACTGATGTCATTAGTTCTACAAGTTCCATACAGTCACCCACTCTATCACTTTTTTTTAAAAAAGGGCAGTTTTCAGCATTCAAGGGTTTATGTCAGTGGTAGAGGGTAGGAGTGCAGTTCAAGAAGTCCCTGTTTCATAACCATATACCCTCTTCAATAGATCCTGTTAAAATGTTTTTCAACCCAGTGCACTGTAAGAAACTATAAGATATATCATCATTTCTTAGACAAAACAATCAACAATTGGGTTTAACTATGCTCTTAGCACAAAATCAACAAACTGATTGCAGTTCAAGAGGTCCCTAGTTCAAATCTGGGTGCCGCCTGGTCCAATTTTTGTACCTGTAGAAATATCTTTTTAAATAAATTGAAGTAAACATTAACAATCTTAGCATTTTATGTAATGAGCAACACATTTCTACATTTAAAATACTCCTGATCATCTCCTGAAACATAGGTTAAACACCATTACGCTGTTTCGGATTTCTTCATATGATACAAGCTGTGTATTACATTCACCCAATTTCTACTGGTGATATTATCAGTTTGAAATAGTCCATTGGAAGCTCATATGAATGTTATAAAACTGTGGTAGAAACCAATAATATGCTCTTAATGAAATGTATTAATTTGTACAGCTGACCAGAAGTGCACTGATGTCATTAGTTCTACAAGTTCCATACAGTCACCCACTCTATCACTTTTTTAAAAAAGGGCAGTTTTCAGCATTCAAGGGTTTATGTCAGTGGTAGAGTGTAGGAGTGCAGTTCAAGAAGTCCCTGTTTCATAACCATATACCCTCTTCAATAGATCCTGTTAAAATATTTTTCAACCCAATGCAGTGTAAGAAACAATAAGATATATCATCATTTCATATACAAAACAATGAACAGTTGGGTTTAACTATGCTCTTAGCACACAATCAACAAACTGCAGTAGAAAAGCAGTTACGTTTTGCAGAATTTGTGCATTTGACAAAAGATTTTTTTTCCATGTTCCAAGATCTACATGTGATATGAAATGTATGAATTCTTGCAATGGAAACCTCACTGTATTTTACCAAGGCAGATAAAGGACACCCTTCGCACCCCATATACCTATAAGGAGGGTTTGGTGGCTGAAAATGCTTTGCTTTGATGGTGATTGCATGTTGCTTGCACTTTGTGCATATTACTGAATTAATAAAGGTAAACATTTTGGAACTGGGGGTATAGCTCAGTGGTAGAGCATTTGACTGCAGTTCAAGAGGTCCCTAATTCAAATCTGGGTGCCCCCTGGTCCAACTGTTGTACCTGTAGAAATATGTTTTTAAATAAATTGAAGTAAACATTAACAATTTTAGCATTTTATGTAATGAGAAACACATTTCTACATTTGAAATACTCCTGATCATCTCCTGAAACATAGTGTAAACACCATTACGCTGTTTTGGATTTCTTCGTATGATACAAGCTGTGTTTTACATTCACCCAAGTTCTACTGGTGATATTATCAGTTTGAAATAGTCCATTGGAAGCTCATATGAATGTTATAAAACTGTGGTGGAAACCAATAATATGCCCTTAATGAAATGTATTAATTTGTACAGCTGACCAGAAGTGCACTGATGTCATTAGTTCTACAAGTTCCATACAGTCACCCACTCTATCACTTTTTTTTTAAAAAAGGGCAGTTTTCAGCATTCAAGGGTTTATGTCAGTGGTAGAGGGTAGGAGTGCAGTTAAAGAAGTCCCTGTTTCATAACCATATACCCTCTTCAATAGATCCTGTTAAAATGTTTTTCAACCCAGTGCACTGTAAGAAACTATAAGATATATCATCATTTCTTAGACAAAACAATCAACAATTGGGTTTAACTATGCTCTTAGCACAAAATCAACAAACTGATTGCAGTTCAAGAGGTCTCTAGTTCAAATCTGGGTGCCGCCTGGTCCAATTTTTGTACCTGTAGAAATATCTTTTTAAATAAATTGAAGTAAACATTAACAATCTTAGCATTTTATGTAATGAGCAACACATTTCTACATTTGAAATACTCCTGATCATCTCCTGAAACATAGGGTAAACACCATTAAGCTGTTTCGGATTTCTTCGTATGATACAAGCTGTGTATTACATTCACCCAAGTTCTACTGGTGATATTATCAGTTTGAAATAGTCCATTGGAAGCTCATATGAATGTTATAAAACTTTGGTGGAAACCAATAATATGCCCTTAATGAAATGTATTAATTTGTACAGCTGACCAGAAGTGCACTGATGTCATTAGTTCTACAAGTTCCATACAGTTACCCACTATATCACCTTTTTAAAAAAGGGCAGTTTTCAGCATTCAAGGGTTTATGTCAGTGGTAGAGGGTAGGAGTGCAGTTCAAGAAGTCCCTGTTTCATAACCATATACACTCTTCAATAGATCCTGTTAAAATGTTTTTCAACCCAATGCACTGTAAGAAACAATAAAATATATCATCATTTCATATACAAAACAATGAACAATTGGGTTTAACTATGCTCTTAGCACAAAATCAACAAACTGCAGTAGAGAAGCAGTTACGTTTTGCAGAATTTGTGCATTTGAGAAAAGTTTTTTTTTCCATGTTCCAAGATCTACATGTGATACGAAATGTATGAATTCTTGCACTGGAAACCTCACTGTATTTTACGAAGGCAGATAAAGGACATCTTTTGTACCCCTTATCCTTATAAGGAGGGTTTGGTGGCTGAAAATGCATTGCTTTGATGGTGATTGCATGTTGCTTCCACTTTGTACATATTACTGAATAAATAAAGGTGAACATTTCAGAACTGGGGGTATAGCTCAGTGGTAGAGCATTTTGACTGCAGAGATCCCTAGTTCAAATCTGGGTGCCCCCTTGTCCAACTGTTTTACCTGTAGAAATATTTTCTTAAATAAATTGAAGAAAACATTTACAATCTCAGCATTTTATGTAATGAGCAACACATTTCTACATTTGAAATACTCCTGATCATCTCTGGAAACATAGGGTAAACACCATTAAGCTGTTTCGGATTTCTTCGTATGATACAAGCTGTGTATTACATGCACCCAAGTTCTACTGGTGATATTATCAGTTTGAAATAGTCCATTGGAAGCTCATATGAATGTTATAAAACTGTGGTGGAAACCAATAATATGCCCTTAATGAAATGTATTAATTTGTACAGCTGACCAGAAGTGCACTGATGTCATTAGTTCTACAAGTTCCATGCAGTCACCCACTCTATCACCTTTTTAAAAAAGAGCAGTTTTCAGCATTCAAGGGTTTATGTCAGTTGTAGAGGGTAGGGGTGAAGTTCCAGAAGTCCCTGTTTCATAACCATATACGCTCTTCAATAGATCCTGTTAAAATGTTTTTCAACCCAATGCACTGTAAGAAACAATAGGATATATCATCATTTCATATAAAAAACAATGAAAAATTGGGTTTAACTATGCCCTTAGCACAAAATCAACAAACTGCAATAGAGAAGCAGTTACGTTTTGCAGAATTTGTGCATTTGACAAAAGTTTTTTTTCCATGTTCCAAGATCTACATGTGATACGAAATGTATGAATTCTTGCAATGGAAACTTCACTGTATTTTACCAAGGCAGATAAAGGACATCTTGTGTACCCCTTATAGTTATAAGGAGGGTTTGGTGGCTGAAAATGCATTGCTTTGATGGTGATTGCATGTTGCTTCCACTTTGTACATATTACTGAATTATTAAAGTTGAAAACTTCAGAACTGGGGGTATAGTTCAGTGGTAGAGCATCTGACTGCAGATCAAGAGGTCCCTAGTTCAAATCTGGGTGCCGCCTGGTCCAACTATTGTACCTGTAGAAATATTTTTTTAAATAAATTGAAGAAAACATTTACAATCTTAGCATTTTATGTAATGAGCAACATATTTCTACATTTGAAATACTCCTGATCATCTCCTGAAACATAGTGTAAACACCATTAAGCTGTTTCGGATTTCTTCGTATGATACAAGCTGTGTATTACATTCACCCAAGTTCTACTGGTGATATTATCAGTTTGAAATAGTCCATTGGAAGCTCATATGAATGTTATAAAACTGTGGTGGAAACCAATAATATGCCCTTAATGAAATGTATTAATTTGTACAGCTGACCAGAAGTGCCCTGATGTCATTAGTTCTACAAGTTCCACACAGTCACCCACTCTATCACCTTTTTAAAAAAGAGCAGTTTTCAGCATTCAAGGGTTTATGTCAGTGGTAGAGGGTAGGAGTGCAGTTCAAGAAGTCCCTGTTTCATAACCATATACCCTCTTCAATAGATCCTGTTAAAATATTTTTCAACCCAATGCACTGTAAGAAACAATAGGATAAATCATCATTTCATATAAAAAAACAATGAACAATTGGGTTTAACTATGCTCTTAGCACAAAATCAACAAACTGCAGTAGAGAAGCAGTTACGTTTTGCAGAATTTGTGCATTTGACAAAAGTTTTTTTTCCATGTTCCAAGATCTACATGTGATACGAAATGTATGAATTCTTGCAATGGAAACCTCACTGTATTTTACCAAGGCAGATAAAGGACATCTTGTGTATCCCTTATAGTTATAAGGAGGGTTTGGTGGCTGAAAATGCATTGCTTTGATGGTGATTGCATGTTGCTTCCACTTTGTACATATTACTGAATTAATAAAGGAGAACATTTCAGAACTGGGGGTATAGTTCAGTGGTAGAGCATTTAACTCCAGATCAAGAGGTCCCTAGTTCAAATCTGGGTGCCCCCTTGTCCACTGTTTTACCTGTAGAATTTTTTTTTAATTAAATAAATTGAAGAAAACATTTACAATCTTAGCATTTTATGTAATGAGCAACACATTTCTACATTTGAAATACTCCTGATCATCTCCTGAAACATAGGGTAAACACCATTAAGCTGTTTAGGATTTCTTCATATGATACAAGCTGTGTTTTACATTCACCCAAGTTCTACTGGTGATATTATCAGTTTGAAATAGTCCATTGGAAGCTCATATGAACGTGATAAAACTGTGGTGGAAACCAATAATATGCCCTTAATGAAATGTATTAATTTGTCCAGCTGACCAGAAGGGTACTGATGTCATTAGTTCTACAAGTTCCATACAGTCACCCACTCTATCACTTTTTTTAAAAAGGGCAGTTTTCAGCATTCAAGGGTTTATGTCAGTGGTAGAGCGTAGGAGTGCAGTTCAAGAAGTCCCTTTTTCATAACCATATACCCTCTTCAATAGATCCCGTTAAAATGTTTTTCAACCCAATGCACTGTAAGAAACAATAGGATATATCATCATTTCGTGTAAAAAACAATGAACAATTGGGTTTAACTATGCTCTTAGCACAAAATCAACAAACTGCAGTAGAGAAGCAGTTACGTTTTGCAGAATTTGTGCATTTGACAAAAGTTTTTTTTCCATGTTCCAAGATCTACATGTGATACGAAATGTATGAATTCTTGCAATGGAATCCTGACTGTATTTTACCAAGGCAGATAAAGGACATCCTTCGCACCCCATTTACTTATAAGGAGGGTTTGGTGGCTGAAAATGCATTGCTTTGATGGTGATTGCATGGTGCTTGCACTTTGTACATATTACTGAATTAATAAAGGTGAACGTTTTAGAAGTGCGGGTATAGCTCAGTGGTAGAGCATTTGACTGCAGATCAAGAGGTCCCTAGTTCAAATCTGAGTGCCCCCTGGTCCAACTGTTGCACCTGTAGAAATATTTTTTTAATTAAATAAATTGAAGAAAACATTTACAATCTTAGCATTTTATGTAATGAGCAACACATTTCTACATTTGAAATACTCCTGATCATCTCCTGAAACATAGGGTAAACACCATTAAGCTGTTTCGGATTTCTTCGTATGATACAAGCTGTGTATTACATTCACCCAAGTTCTACTGGTGATATTATCAGTTTGAAATAGTCCATTGGAAGCTCATATGAATGTTATAAAACTGTGGTGGAAACCAATAATATGCCCTTAATGAAATGTATTAATTTGTACAGCTGACCAGAAGTGCACTGATGTCATTAGTTCTACAAGTTCCATACAGTCACCCACTCTATCATTTTTTTAAAAAAGGGCAGTTTTCAGCATTCAATGGTTTATGTCAGTGGTAGAGGGTAGGAGTGCAGTTCAAGAAGTCCCTGTTTCATAACCATATACCCTCTTCAATAGATCCTGTTAAAATGTTTTTCAACCCAATGCAGTTTAAGAAACAATAAGATATATCATCATTTCATATACAAAACAATGAACAGTTGGGTTTAACTATGCTCTTAGCACACAATCAACAAACTGCAGTAGAAAAGCAGTTACGTTTTGCAGAATTTGTGCATTTGACAAAAGATTTTTTTTCCATGTTCCAAGATCTACATGTGATATGAAATGTATGAATTCTTGCAATGGAAACCTCACTGTATTTTACCAAGGCAGATAAAGGACATCCTTCGCACCCCATATACCTATAAGGAGGGTTTGGTGGCTGAAAATGCTTTGCTTTGATGGTGATTGCATGTTGCTTGCACTTTGTGCATATTACTGAATTAATAAAGGTAAACATTTTGGAACTGGGGGTATAGCTCAGTGGTAGAGCATTTAACTGCAGTTCAAGAGGTCCCTAATTCAAATTTGGGTGCCCCCTGGTCCAACTGTTGTACCTGTAGAAATATGTTTTTAAATAAATTGAAGTAAACATTAACAATTTTAGCATTTTATGTAATGAGAAACACATTTCTACATTTGAAATACTCCTGATCATCTCCTGAAACATAGTGTAAACACCATTACGCTGTTTCGGATTTCTTCGTATGATACAAGCTGTGTATTACATTCACCCAAGTTCTACTGGTGATATTATCAGTTTGAAATAGTCCATTGGAAGCTCATATGAATGTTATAAAACTGTGGTAGAAACCAATAATATGCCCTTAATGAAATGTATTAATTTGTACAGCTGCCCAGAAGTGCACTGATGTCATTAGTTCTACAAGTTCCATACAGTCACCCACTCTATCACTTTTTTAAAAAAGGGCAGTTTTCAGCATTCAAGGGTTTATGTCAGTGGTAGAGTGTAGGAGTGCAGTTCAAGAAGTCCCTGTTTCATAACCATATACCCTCTTCAATAGATCCTGTTAAAATATTTTTCAACCCAATGCAGTGTAAGAAACAATAAGATATATCATCATTTCATATACAAAACAATGAACAGTTGGGTTTAACTATGCTCTTAGCACACAATCAACAAACTGCAGTAGAAAAGCAGTTACGTTTTGCAGAATTTGTGCATTTGACAAAAGATTTTTTTTCCATGTTCCAAGATCTACATGTGATATGAAATGTATGAATTCTTGCAATGGAAACCTCACTGTATTTTACCAAGGCAGATAAAGGACATCCTTCGCACCCCATATACCTATAAGGAGGGTTTGGTGGCTGAAAATGCTTTGCTTTGATGGTGATTGCATGTTGCTTGCACTTTGTGCATATTACTGAATTAATAAAGGTAAACATTTTGGAACTGGGGGTATAGCTCAGTGGTAGAGCATTTGACTGCAGTTCAAGAGGTCCCTAATTCAAATCTGGGTGCCCCCTGGTCCAACTGTTGTACCTGTAGAAATATGTTTTTAAATAAATTGAAGTAAACATTAACAATTTTAGCATTTTATGTAATGAGAAACACATTTCTACATTTGAAATACTCCTGATCATCTCCTGAAACATAGTGTAAACACCATTACGCTGTTTCGGATTTCTTCGTATGATACAAGCTGTGTATTACATTCACCCAAGTTCTACTGGTGATATTATCAGTTTGAAATAGTCCATTGGAAGCTCATATGAATGTTATAAAACTGTGGTAGAAACCAATAATATGCCCTTAATGAAATGTATTAATTTGTACAGCTGCCCAGAAGTGCACTGATGTCATTAGTTCTACAAGTTCCATAAAGTCATCCACTCTATCACTTTTTTAAAAAAGGGCAGTTTTCAGCATTCAAGGGTTTATGTCAGTGGTAGAGTGTAGGAGTGCAGTTCAAGAAGTCCCTGTTTCTAACCATATACCCTCTTCAATAGATCCTGTTAAAATGTTTTTCAACCCAGTGCACTGTAAGAAACTATAAGATATATCATCATTTCTTAGACAAAACAATCAACAATTGGGTTTAACTATGCTCTTAGCACAAAATCAACAAACTGACTGCAGTTCAAGAGGTCCCTAGTTCAAATCTGGGTGCCGCCTGGTCCAATTTTTGTACCTGTAGAAATATCTTTTTAAATAAATTGAAGTAAACATTAACAATTTTAGCATTTTATGTAATGAGCAACACATTTCTACATTTAAAATACTCCTGATCATCTCCTGAAACATAGGTTAAACACCATTACGCTGTTTCGGATTTCTTCATATGATACAAGCTGTGTATTACATTCACCCAATTTCTACTGGTGATATTATCAGTTTGAAATAGTCCATTGGAAGCTCATATGAATGTTATAAAACTGTGGTAGAAACCAATAATATGCTCTTAATGAAATGTATTAATTTGTACAGCTGACCAGAAGTGCACTGATGTCATTAGTTCTACAAGTTCCATACAGTCACCCACTCTATCACTTTTTTAAAAAAGGGCAGTTTTCAGCATTCAAGGGTTTATGTCAGTGGTAGAGTGTAGGAGTGCAGTTCAAGAAGTCCCTGTTTCATAACCATATACCCTCTTCAATAGATCCTGTTAAAATATTTTTCAACCCAATGCAGTGTAAGAAACAATAAGATATATCATCATTTCATATACAAAACAATGAACAGTTGGGTTTAACTATGCTCTTAGCACACAATCAACAAACTGCAGTAGAAAAGCAGTTACGTTTTGCAGAATTTGTGCATTTGACAAAAGATTTTTTTTCCATGTTCCAAGATCTACATGTGATATGAAATGTATGAATTCTTGCAATGGAAACCTCACTGTATTTTACCAAGGCAGATAAAGGACACCCTTCGCACCCCATATACCTATAAGGAGGGTTTGGTGGCTGAAAATGCTTTGCTTTGATGGTGATTGCATGTTGCTTGCACTTTGTGCATATTACTGAATTAATAAAGGTAAACATTTTGGAACTGGGGGTATAGCTCAGTGGTAGAGCATTTGACTGCAGTTCAAGAGGTCCCTAATTCAAATCTGGGTGCCCCCTGGTCCAACTGTTGTACCTGTAGAAATATGTTTTTAAATAAATTGAAGTAAACATTAACAATGTTAGCATTTTATGTAATGAGAAACACATTTCTACATTTGAAATACTCCTGATCATCTCCTGAAACATAGTGTAAACACCATTACGCTGTTTCGGATTTCTTCGTATGATACAAGCTGTGTTTTACATTCACCCAAGTTCTACTGGTGATATTATCAGTTTGAAATAGTCCATTGGAAGCTCATATGAATGTTATAAAACTGTGGTGGAAACCAATAATATGCCCTTAATGAAATGTATTAATTTGTACAGCTGACCAGAAGTGCACTGATGTCATTAGTTCTACAAGTTCCATACAGTCACCCACTCTATCACTTTTTTTTAAAAAAGGGCAGTTTTCAGCATTCAAGGGTTTATGTCAGTGGTAGAGGGTAGGAGTGCAGTTCAAGAAGTCCCTGTTTCATAACCATATACCCTCTTCAATAGATCCTGTTAAAATGTTTTTCAACCCAGTGCACTGTAAGAAACTATAAGATATATCATCATTTCTTAGACAAAACAATCAACAATTGGGTTTAACTATGCTCTTAGCACAAAATCAACAAACTGATTGCAGTTCAAGAGGTCCCTAGTTCAAATCTGGGTGCCGCCTGGTCCAATTTTTGTACCTGTAGAAATATCTTTTTAAATAAATTGAAGTAAACATTAACAATCTTAGCATTTTATGTAATGAGCAACACATTTCTACATTTAAAATACTCCTGATCATCTCCTGAAACATAGGTTAAACACCATTACGCTGTTTCGGATTTCTTCATATGATACAAGCTGTGTATTACATTCACCCAATTTCTACTGGTGATATTATCAGTTTGAAATAGTCCATTGGAAGCTCATATGAATGTTATAAAACTGTGGTAGAAACCAATAATATGCTCTTAATGAAATGTATTAATTTGTACAGCTGACCAGAAGTGCACTGATGTCATTAGTTCTACAAGTTCCACACAGTCACCCACTCTATCACCTTTTTAAAAAAGAGCAGTTTTCAGCATTCAAGGGTTTATGTCAGTTGTAGAGGGTAGGGGTGAAGTTCCAGAAGTCCCTGTTTCATAACCATATACGCTCTTCAATAGATCCTGTTAAAATGTTTTTCAACCCAATGCACTGTAAGAAACAATAGGATATATCATCATTTCATATAAAAAACAATGAAAAATTGGGTTTAACTATGCCCTTAGCACAAAATCAACAAACTGCAATAGAGAAGCAGTTACGTTTTGCAGAATTTGTGCATTTGACAAAAGTTTTTTTTCCATGTTCCAAGATCTACATGTGATACGAAATGTATGAATTCTTGCAATGGAAACTTCACTGTATTTTACCAAGGCAGATAAAGGACATCTTGTGTACCCCTTATAGTTATAAGGAGGGTTTGGTGGCTGAAAATGCATTGCTTTGATGGTGATTGCATGTTGCTTCCACTTTGTACATATTACTGAATTATTAAAGTTGAAAACTTCAGAACTGGGGGTATAGTTCAGTGGTAGAGCATCTGACTGCAGATCAAGAGGTCCCTAGTTCAAATCTGGGTGCCGCCTGGTCCAACTGTTGTACCTGTAGAAATATTTTTTTAAATAAATTGAAGAAAACATTTACAATCTTAGCATTTTATGTAATGAGCAACATATTTCTACATTTGAAATACTCCTGATCATCTCCTGAAACATAGTGTAAACACCATTAAGCTGTTTCGGATTTCTTCGTATGATACAAGCTGTGTATTACATTCACCCAAGTTCTACTGGTGATATTATCAGTTTGAAATAGTCCATTGGAAGCTCATATGAATGTTATAAAACTGTGGTGGAAACCAATAATATGCCCTTAATGAAATGTATTAATTTGTACAGCTGACCAGAAGTGCCCTGATGTCATTAGTTCTACAAGTTCCACACAGTCACCCACTCTATCACCTTTTTAAAAAAGAGCAGTTTTCAGCATTCAAGGGTTTATGTCAGTGGTAGAGGGTAGGAGTGCAGTTCAAGAAGTCCCTGTTTCATAACCATATACTCTCTTCAATAGATCCTGTTAAAATATTTTTCAACCCAATGCACTGTAAGAAACAATAGGATAAATCATCATTTCATATAAAAAAACAATGAACAATTGGGTTTAACTATGCTCTTAGCACAAAATCAACAAACTGCAGTAGAGAAGCAGTTACGTTTTGCAGAATTTGTGCATTTGACAAAAGTTTTTTTTCCATGTTCCAAGATCTACATGTGATACGAAATGTATGAATTCTTGCAATGGAAACCTCACTGTATTTTACCAAGGCAGATAAAGGACATCTTGTGTATCCCTTATAGTTATAAGGAGGGTTTGGTGGCTGAAAATGCATTGCTTTGATGGTGATTGCATGTTGCTTCCACTTTGTACATATTACTGAATTAATAAAGGAGAACATTTCAGAACTGGGGGTATAGTTCAGTGGTAGAGCATTTGACTCCAGATCAAGAGGTCCCTAGTTCAAATCTGGGTGCCCCCTTGTCCACTGTTTTACCTGTAGAATTTTTTTTTAATTAAATAAATTGAAGAAAACATTTACAATCTTAGCATTTTATGTAATGAGCAACACATTTCTACATTTGAAATACTCCTGATCATCTCCTGAAACATAGGGTAAACACCATTAAGCTGTTTAGGATTTCTTCATATGATACAAGCTGTGTTTTACATTCACCCAAGTTCTACTGGTGATATTATCAGTTTGAAATAGTCCATTGGAAGCTCATATGAACGTGATAAAACTGTGGTGGAAACCAATAATATGCCCTTAATGAAATGTATTAATTTGTCCAGCTGACCAGAAGGGTACTGATGTCATTAGTTCTACAAGTTCCATACAGTCACCCACTCTATCACTTTTTTTAAAAAGGGCAGTTTTCAGCATTCAAGGGTTTATGTCAGTGGTAGAGCGTAGGAGTGCAGTTCAAGAAGTCCCTTTTTCATAACCATATACCCTCTTCAATAGATCCCGTTAAAATGTTTTTCAACCCAATGCACTGTAAGAAACAATAGGATATATCATCATTTTGTGTAAAAAACAATGAACAATTGGGTTTAACTATGCTCTTAGCACAAAATCAACAAACTGCAGTAGAGAAGCAGTTACGTTTTGCAGAATTTGTGCATTTGACAAAAGTTTTTTTTCCATGTTCCAAGATCTACATGTGATACGAAATGTATGAATTCTTGCAATGGAATCCTCACTGTATTTTACCAAGGCAGATAAAGGACATCCTTCGCACCCCATTTACTTATAAGGAGGGTTTGGTGGCTGAAAATGCATTGCTTTGATGGTGATTGCATGGTGCTTGCACTTTGTACATATTACTGAATTAATAAAGGTGAACGTTTTAGAAGTGCGGGTATAGCTCAGTGGTAGAGCATTTGACTGCAGATCAAGAGGTCCCTAGTTCAAATCTGAGTGCCCCCTGGTCCAACTGTTGCACCTGTAGAAATATTTTTTTAATTAAATAAATTGAAGAAAACATTTACAATCTTAGCATTTTATGTAATGAGCAACACATTTCTACATTTGAAATACTCCTGATCATCTCCTGAAACATAGGGTAAACACCATTAAGCTGTTTCGGATTTCTTCGTATGATACAAGCTGTGTATTACATTCACCCAAGTTCTACTGGTGATATTATCAGTTTGAAATAGTCCATTGGAAGCTCATATGAATGTTATAAAACTGTGGTGGAAACCAATAATATGCCCTTAATGAAATGTATTAATTTGTACAGCTGACCAGAAGTGCACTGATGTCATTAGTTCTACAAGTTCCATACAGTCACCCACTCTATCATTTTTTTAAAAAAGGGCAGTTTTCAGCATTCAATGGTTTATGTCAGTGGTAGAGGGTAGGAGTGCAGTTCAAGAAGTCCCTGTTTCATAACCATATACCCTCTTCAATAGATCCTGTTAAAATGTTTTTCAACCCAATGCAGTTTAAGAAACAATAAGATATATCATCATTTCATATACAAAACAATGAACAGTTGGGTTTAACTATGCTCTTAGCACACAATCAACAAACTGCAGTAGAAAAGCAGTTACGTTTTGCAGAATTTGTGCATTTGACAAAAGATTTTTTTTCCATGTTCCAAGATCTACATGTGATATGAAATGTATGAATTCTTGCAATGGAAACCTCACTGTATTTTACCAAGGCAGATAAAGGACATCCTTCGCACCCCATATACCTATAAGGAGGGTTTGGTGGCTGAAAATGCTTTGCTTTGATGGTGATTGCATGTTGCTTGCACTTTGTGCATATTACTGAATTAATAAAGGTAAACATTTTGGAACTGGGGGTATAGCTCAGTGGTAGAGCATTTAACTGCAGTTCAAGAGTTCCCTAATTCAAATTTGGGTGCCCCCTGGTCCAACTGTTGTACCTGTAGAAATATGTTTTTAAATAAATTGAAGTAAACATTAACAATTTTAGCATTTTATGTAATGAGAAACACATTTCTACATTTGAAATACTCCTGATCATCTCCTGAAACATAGTGTAAACACCATTACGCTGTTTCGGATTTCTTCGTATGATACAAGCTGTGTATTACATTCACCCAAGTTCTACTGGTGATATTATCAGTTTGAAATAGTCCATTGGAAGCTCATATGAATGTTATAAAACTGTGGTAGAAACCAATAATATGCCCTTAATGAAATGTATTAATTTGTACAGCTGCCCAGAAGTGCACTGATGTCATTAGTTCTACAAGTTCCATACAGTCACCCACTCTATCACTTTTTTAAAAAAGGGCAGTTTTCAGCATTCAAGGGTTTATGTCAGTGGTAGAGTGTAGGAGTGCAGTTCAAGAAGTCCCTGTTTCATAACCATATACCCTCTTCAATAGATCCTGTTAAAATATTTTTCAACCCAATGCAGTGTAAGAAACAATAAGATATATCATCATTTCATATACAAAACAATGAACAGTTGGGTTTAACTATGCTCTTAGCACACAATCAACAAACTGCAGTAGAAAAGCAGTTACGTTTTGCAGAATTTGTGCATTTGACAAAAGATTTTTTTTCCATGTTCCAAGATCTACATGTGATATGAAATGTATGAATTCTTGCAATGGAAACCTCACTGTATTTTACCAAGGCAGATAAAGGACATCCTTCGCACCCCATATACCTATAAGGAGGGTTTGGTGGCTGAAAATGCTTTGCTTTGATGGTGATTGCATGTTGCTTGCACTTTGTGCATATTACTGAATTAATAAAGGTAAACATTTTGGAACTGGGGGTATAGCTCAGTGGTAGAGCATTTGACTGCAGTTCAAGAGGTCCCTAATTCAAATCTGGGTGCCCCCTGGTCCAACTGTTGTACCTGTAGAAATATGTTTTTAAATAAATTGAAGTAAACATTAACAATTTTAGCATTTTATGTAATGAGAAACACATTTCTACATTTGAAATACTCCTGATCATCTCCTGAAACATAGTGTAAACACCATTACGCTGTTTCGGATTTCTTCGTATGATACAAGCTGTGTATTACATTCACCCAAGTTCTACTGGTGATATTATCAGTTTGAAATAGTCCATTGGAAGCTCATATGAATGTTATAAAACTGTGGTAGAAACCAATAATATGCCCTTAATGAAATGTATTAATTTGTACAGCTGCCCAGAAGTGCACTGATGTCATTAGTTCTACAAGTTCCATAAAGTCATCCACTCTATCACTTTTTTAAAAAAGGGCAGTTTTCAGCATTCAAGGGTTTATGTCAGTGGTAGAGTGTAGGAGTGCAGTTCAAGAAGTCCCTGTTTCTAACCATATACCCTCTTCAATAGATCCTGTTAAAATGTTTTTCAACCCAGTGCACTGTAAGAAACTATAAGATATATCATCATTTCTTAGACAAAACAATCAACAATTGGGTTTAACTATGCTCTTAGCACAAAATCAACAAACTGACTGCAGTTCAAGAGGTCCCTAGTTCAAATCTGGGTGCCGCCTGGTCCAATTTTTGTACCTGTAGAAATATCTTTTTAAATAAATTGAAGTAAACATTAACAATTTTAGCATTTTATGTAATGAGCAACACATTTCTACATTTAAAATACTCCTGATCATCTCCTGAAACATAGGTTAAACACCATTACGCTGTTTCGGATTTCTTCATATGATACAAGCTGTGTATTACATTCACCCAATTTCTACTGGTGATTTTATCAGTTTGAAATAGTCCATTGGAAGCTCATATGAATGTTATAAAACTGTGGTAGAAACCAATAATATGCTCTTAATGAAATGTATTAATTTGTACAGCTGACCAGAAGTGCACTGATGTCATTAGTTCTACAAGTTCCATACAGTCACCCACTCTATCACTTTTTTAAAAAAGGGCAGTTTTCAGCATTCAAGGGTTTATGTCAGTGGTAGAGTGTAGGAGTGCAGTTCAAGAAGTCCCTGTTTCATAACCATATACCCTCTTCAATAGATCCTGTTAAAATATTTTTCAACCCAATGCAGTGTAAGAAACAATAAGATATATCATCATTTCATATACAAAACAATGAACAGTTGGGTTTAACTATGCTCTTAGCACACAATCAACAAACTGCAGTAGAAAAGCAGTTACGTTTTGCAGAATTTGTGCATTTGACAAAAGATTTTTTTTCCATGTTCCAAGATCTACATGTGATATGAAATGTATGAATTCTTGCAATGGAAACCTCACTGTATTTTACCAAGGCAGATAAAGGACACCCTTCGCACCCCATATACCTATAAGGAGGGTTTGGTGGCTGAAAATGCTTTGCTTTGATGGTGATTGCATGTTGCTTGCACTTTGTGCATATTACTGAATTAATAAAGGTAAACATTTTGGAACTGGGGGTATAGCTCAGTGGTAGAGCATTTGACTGCAGTTCAAGAGGTCCCTAATTCAAATCTGGGTGCCCCCTGGTCCAACTGTTGTACCTGTAGAAATATGTTTTTAAATAAATTGAAGTAAACATTAACAATGTTAGCATTTTATGTAATGAGAAACACATTTCTACATTTGAAATACTCCTGATCATCTCCTGAAACATAGTGTAAACACCATTACGCTGTTTCGGATTTCTTCGTATGATACAAGCTGTGTTTTACATTCACCCAAGTTCTACTGGTGATATTATCAGTTTGAAATAGTCCATTGGAAGCTCATATGAATGTTATAAAACTGTGGTGGAAACCAATAATATGCCCTTAATGAAATGTATTAATTTGTACAGCTGACCAGAAGTGCACTGATGTCATTAGTTCTACAAGTTCCATACAGTCACCCACTCTATCACTTTTTTTTAAAAAAGGGCAGTTTTCAGCATTCAAGGGTTTATGTCAGTGGTAGAGGGTAGGAGTGCAGTTCAAGAAGTCCCTGTTTCATAACCATATACCCTCTTCAATAGATCCTGTTAAAATGTTTTTCAACCCAGTGCACTGTAAGAAACTATAAGATATATCATCATTTCTTAGACAAAACAATCAACAATTGGGTTTAACTATGCTCTTAGCACAAAATCAACAAACTGATTGCAGTTCAAGAGGTCCCTAGTTCAAATCTGGGTGCCGCCTGGTCCAATTTTTGTACCTGTAGAAATATCTTTTTAAATAAATTGAAGTAAACATTAACAATCTTAGCATTTTATGTAATGAGCAACACATTTCTACATTTAAAATACTCCTGATCATCTCCTGAAACATAGGTTAAACACCATTACGCTGTTTCGGATTTCTTCATATGATACAAGCTGTGTATTACATTCACCCAATTTCTACTGGTGATATTATCAGTTTGAAATAGTCCATTGGAAGCTCATATGAATGTTATAAAACTGTGGTAGAAACCAATAATATGCTCTTAATGAAATGTATTAATTTGTACAGCTGACCAGAAGTGCACTGATGTCATTAGTTCTACAAGTTCCATACAGTCACCCACTCTATCACTTTTTTAAAAAAGGGCAGTTTTCAGCATTCAAGGGTTTATGTCAGTGGTAGAGTGTAGGAGTGCAGTTCAAGAAGTCCCTGTTTCATAACCATATACCCTCTTCAATAGATCCTGTTAAAATATTTTTCAACCCAATGCAGTGTAAGAAACAATAAGATATATCATCATTTCATATACAAAACAATGAACAGTTGGGTTTAACTATGCTCTTAGCACACAATCAACAAACTGCAGTAGAAAAGCAGTTACGTTTTGCAGAATTTGTGCATTTGACAAAAGATTTTTTTTCCATGTTCCAAGATCTACATGTGATATGAAATGTATGAATTCTTGCAATGGAAACCTCACTGTATTTTACCAAGGCAGATAAAGGACACCCTTCGCACCCCATATACCTATAAGGAGGGTTTGGTGGCTGAAAATGCTTTGCTTTGATGGTGATTGCATGTTGCTTGCACTTTGTGCATATTACTGAATTAATAAAGGTAAACATTTTGGAACTGGGGGTATAGCTCAGTGGTAGAGCATTTGACTGCAGTTCAAGAGGTCCCTAATTCAAATCTGGGTGCCCCCTGGTCCAACTGTTGTACCTGTAGAAATATGTTTTTAAATAAATTGAAGTAAACATTAACAATTTTAGCATTTTATGTAATGAGAAACACATTTCTACATTTGAAGTACTCCTGATCATCTCCTGAAACATAGTGTAAACACCATTACGCTGTTTCGGATTTCTTCGTATGATACAAGCTGTGTTTTACATTCACCCAAGTTCTACTGGTGATATTATCAGTTTGAAATAGTCCATTGGAAGCTCATATGAATGTTATAAAACTGTGGTGGAAACCAATAATATGCCCTTAATGAAATGTATTAATTTGTACAGCTGACCAGAAGTGCACTGATGTCATTAGTTCTACAAGTTCCATACAGTTACCCACTATATCACCTTTTTAAAAAAGGGCAGTTTTCAGCATTCAAGGGTTTATGTCAGTGGTAGAGGGTAGGAGTGCAGTTCAAGAAGTCCCTGTTTCATAACCATATACCCTCTTCAATAGATCCTGTTAAAATGTTTTTCAACCCAATGCACTGTAAGAAACAATAAAATATATCATCATTTCATATACAAAACAATGTACAATTGGGTTTAACTATGCTCTTAGCACAAAATCAACAAACTGCAGTAGAGAAGCAGTTACGTTTTGCAGAATTTGTGCATTTGAGAAAAGTTTTTTTTTCCATGTTCCAAGATCTACATGTGATACGAAATGTATGAATTCTTGCACTGGAAACCTCACTGTATTTTACGAAGGCAGATAAAGGACATCTTTTGTACCCCTTATCCTTATAAGGAGGGTTTGGTGGCTGAAAATGCATTGCTTTGATGGTGATTGCATGTTGCTTCCACTTTGTACATATTACTGAATAAATAAAGGTGAACATTTCAGAACTGGGGGTATAGCTCAGTGGTAGAGCATTTTGACTGCAGAGATCCCTAGTTCAAATCTGGGTGCCCCCTTGTCCAACTGTTTTACCTGTAGAAATATTTTCTTAAATAAATTGAAGAAAACATTTACAATCTCAGCATTTTATGTAATGAGCAACACATTTCTACATTTGAAATACTCCTGATCATCTCTGGAAACATAGGATAAACACCATTAAGCTGTTTCGGATTTCTTCGTATGATACAAGCTGTGTATTACATGCACCCAAGTTCTACTGGTGATATTATCAGTTTGAAATAGTCCATTGGAAGCTCATATGAATGTTATAAAACTGTGGTGGAAACCAATAATATGCCCTTAATGAAATGTATTAATTTGTACAGCTGACCAGAAGTGCACTGATGTCATTAGTTCTACAAGTTCCATGCAGTCACCCACTCTATCACCTTTTTAAAAAAGAGCAGTTTTCAGCATTCAAGGGTTTATGTCAGTTGTAGAGGGTAGGGGTGAAGTTCCAGAAGTCCCTGTTTCATAACCATATACGCTCTTCAATAGATCCTGTTAAAATGTTTTTCAACCCAATGCACTGTAAGAAACAATAGGATATATCATCATTTCATATAAAAAACAATGAAAAATTGGGTTTAACTATGCCCTTAGCACAAAATCAACAAACTGCAATAGAGAAGCAGTTACGTTTTGCAGAATTTGTGCATTTGACAAAAGTTTTTTTTCCATGTTCCAAGATCTACATGTGATACGAAATGTATGAATTCTTGCAATGGAAACTTCACTGTATTTTACCAAGGCAGATAAAGGACATCTTGTGTACCCCTTATAGTTATAAGGAGGGTTTGGTGGCTGAAAATGCATTGCTTTGATGGTGATTGCATGTTGCTTCCACTTTGTACATATTACTGAATTATTAAAGTTGAAAACTTCAGAACTGGGGGTATAGTTCAGTGGTAGAGCATCTGACTGCAGATCAAGAGGTCCCTAGTTCAAATCTGGGTGCCGCCTGGTCCAACTGTTGTACCTGTAGAAATATTTTTTTAAATAAATTGAAGAAAACATTTACAATCTTAGCATTTTATGTAATGAGCAACATATTTCTACATTTGAAATACTCCTGATCATCTCCTGAAACATAGTGTAAACACCATTAAGCTGTTTCGGATTTCTTCGTATGATACAAGCTGTGTATTACATTCACCCAAGTTCTACTGGTGATATTATCAGTTTGAAATAGTCCATTGGAAGCTCATATGAATGTTATAAAACTGTGGTGGAAACCAATAATATGCCCTTAATGAAATGTATTAATTTGTACAGCTGACCAGAAGTGCCCTGATGTCATTAGTTCTACAAGTTCCACACAGTCACCCACTCTATCACCTTTTTAAAAAAGAGCAGTTTTCAGCATTCAAGGGTTTATGTCAGTGGTAGAGGGTAGGAGTGCAGTTCAAGAAGTCCCTGTTTCATAACCATATACTCTCTTCAATAGATCCTGTTAAAATATTTTTCAACCCAATGCACTGTAAGAAACAATAGGATAAATCATCATTTCATATAAAAAAACAATGAACAATTGGGTTTAACTATGCTCTTAGCACAAAATCAACAAACTGCAGTAGAGAAGCAGTTACGTTTTGCAGAATTTGTGCATTTGACAAAAGTTTTTTTTCCATGTTCCAAGATCTACATGTGATACGAAATGTATGAATTCTTGCAATGGAAACCTCACTGTATTTTACCAAGGCAGATAAAGGACATCTTGTGTATCCCTTATAGTTATAAGGAGGGTTTGGTGGCTGAAAATGCATTGCTTTGATGGTGATTGCATGTTGCTTCCACTTTGTACATATTACTGAATTAATAAAGGAGAACATTTCAGAACTGGGGGTATAGTTCAGTGGTAGAGCATTTGACTCCAGATCAAGAGGTCCCTAGTTCAAATCTGGGTGCCCCCTTGTCCACTGTTTTACCTGTAGAATTTTTTTTTAATTAAATAAATTGAAGAAAACATTTACAATCTTAGCATTTTATGTAATGAGCAACACATTTCTACATTTGAAATACTCCTGATCATCTCCTGAAACATAGGGTAAACACCATTAAGCTGTTTAGGATTTCTTCATATGATACAAGCTGTGTTTTACATTCACCCAAGTTCTACTGGTGATATTATCAGTTTGAAATAGTCCATTGGAAGCTCATATGAACGTGATAAAACTGTGGTGGAAACCAATAATATGCCCTTAATGAAATGTATTAATTTGTCCAGCTGACCAGAAGGGTACTGATGTCATTAGTTCTACAAGTTCCATACAGTCACCCACTCTATCACTTTTTTTAAAAAGGGCAGTTTTCAGCATTCAAGGGTTTATGTCAGTGGTAGAGCGTAGGAGTGCAGTTCAAGAAGTCCCTTTTTCATAACCATATACCCTCTTCAATAGATCCCGTTAAAATGTTTTTCAACCCAATGCACTGTAAGAAACAATAGGATATATCATCATTTTGTGTAAAAAACAATGAACAATTGGGTTTAACTATGCTCTTAGCACAAAATCAACAAACTGCAGTAGAGAAGCAGTTACGTTTTGCAGAATTTGTGCATTTGACAAAAGTTTTTTTTCCATGTTCCAAGATCTACATGTGATACGAAATGTATGAATTCTTGCAATGGAATCCTCACTGTATTTTACCAAGGCAGATAAAGGACATCCTTCGCACCCCATTTACTTATAAGGAGGGTTTGGTGGCTGAAAATGCATTGCTTTGATGGTGATTGCATGGTGCTTGCACTTTGTACATATTACTGAATTAATAAAGGTGAACGTTTTAGAAGTGCGGGTATAGCTCAGTGGTAGAGCATTTGACTGCAGATCAAGAGGTCCCTAGTTCAAATCTGAGTGCCCCCTGGTCCAACTGTTGCACCTGTAGAAATATTTTTTTAATTAAATAAATTGAAGAAAACATTTACAATCTTAGCATTTTATGTAATGAGCAACACATTTCTACATTTGAAATACTCCTGATCATCTCCTGAAACATAGGGTAAACACCATTAAGCTGTTTCGGATTTCTTCGTATGATACAAGCTGTGTATTACATTCACCCAAGTTCTACTGGTGATATTATCAGTTTGAAATAGTCCATTGGAAGCTCATATGAATGTTATAAAACTGTGGTGGAAACCAATAATATGCCCTTAATGAAATGTATTAATTTGTACAGCTGACCAGAAGTGCACTGATGTCATTAGTTCTACAAGTTCCATACAGTCACCCACTCTATCATTTTTTTAAAAAAGGGCAGTTTTCAGCATTCAATGGTTTATGTCAGTGGTAGAGGGTAGGAGTGCAGTTCAAGAAGTCCCTGTTTCATAACCATATACCCTCTTCAATAGATCCTGTTAAAATGTTTTTCAACCCAATGCAGTGTAAGAAACAATAAGATATATCATAATTTCATATACAAAACAATGAACAGTTGGGTTTAACTATGCTCTTAGCACAAAATCAACAAACTGCAGTAGAGGAGCAGTTACGTTTTGCAGAATTTGTGCATTTGACAAAAGTTTTTTTTCCATGTTCCAAGATCTACATGTGATACGAAATGTATGAATTCTTGCAATGGAAACCTCACTGTATTTTACCAAGGCAGATAAAGGACATCCTTCGCACCCCATATACCTATAAGGAGGGTTTGGTGGCTGAAAATGCTTTGCTTTGATGGTGATTGCATGTTGCTTGCACTTTGTGCATATTACTGAATTAATAAAGGTAAACATTTTGGAACTGGGGGTATAGCTCAGTGGTAGAGCATTTGACTGCAGTTCAAGAGGTCCCTAATTCAAATCTGGGTGCCCCCTGGTCCAACTGTTGTACCTGTAGAAATATGTTTTTAAATACATTGAAGTAAACATTAACAATTTTAGCATTTTATGTAATGAGAAACACATTTCTACATTTGAAATACTCCTGATCATCTCCTGAAACATAGTGTAAACACCATTACGCTGTTTCGGATTTCTTCGTATGATACAAGCTGTGTATTACATTCACCCAAGTTCTACTGGTGATATTATCAGTTTGAAATAGTCCATTGGAAGCTCATATGAATGTTATAAAACTGTGGTAGAAACCAATAATATGCCCTTAATGAAATGTATTAATTTGTACAGCTGCCCAGAAGTGCACTGATGTCATTAGTTCTACAAGTTCCATACAGTCATCCACTCTATCACTTTTTTAAAAAAGGGCAGTTTTCAGCATTCAAGGGTTTATGTCAGTGGTAGAGTGTAGGAGTGCAGTTCAAGAAGTCCCTGTTTCTAACCATATACCCTCTTCAATAGATCCTGTTAAAATGTTTTTCAACCCAATGCAGTTTAAGAAACAATAAGATATATCATCATTTCATATACAAAACAATGAACAGTTGGGTTTAACTATGCTCTTAGCACACAATCAACAAACTGCAGTAGAAAAGCAGTTACGTTTTGCAGAATTTGTGCATTTGACAAAAGATTTTTTTTCCATGTTCCAAGATCTACATGTGATATGAAATGTATGAATTCTTGCAATGGAAACCTCACTGTATTTTACCAAGGCAGATAAAGGACATCCTTCGCACCCCATATACCTATAAGGAGGGTTTGGTGGCTGAAAATGCTTTGCTTTGATGGTGATTGCATGTTGCTTGCACTTTGTGCATATTACTGAATTAATAAAGGTAAACATTTTGGAACTGGGGGTATAGCTCAGTGGTAGAGCATTTAACTGCAGTTCAAGAGGTCCCTAATTCAAATTTGGGTGCCCCCTGGTCCAACTGTTGTACCTGTAGAAATATGTTTTTAAATAAATTGAAGTAAACATTAACAATTTTAGCATTTTATGTAATGAGAAACACATTTCTACATTTGAAATACTCCTGATCATCTCCTGAAACATAGTGTAAACACCATTACGCTGTTTCGGATTTCTTCGTATGATACAAGCTGTGTATTACATTCACCCAAGTTCTACTGGTGATATTATCAGTTTGAAATAGTCCATTGGAAGCTCATATGAATGTTATAAAACTGTGGTAGAAACCAATAATATGCCCTTAATGAAATGTATTAATTTGTACAGCTGCCCAGAAGTGCACTGATGTCATTAGTTCTACAAGTTCCATACAGTCACCCACTCTATCACTTTTTTAAAAAAGGGCAGTTTTCAGCATTCAAGGGTTTATGTCAGTGGTAGAGTGTAGGAGTGCAGTTCAAGAAGTCCCTGTTTCATAACCATATACCCTCTTCAATAGATCCTGTTAAAATATTTTTCAACCCAATGCAGTGTAAGAAACAATAAGATATATCATCATTTCATTTACAAAACAATGAACAGTTGGGTTTAACTATGCTCTTAGCACACAATCAACAAACTGCAGTAGAAAAGCAGTTACGTTTTGCAGAATTTGTGCATTTGACAAAAGATTTTTTTTCCATGTTCCAAGATCTACATGTGATATGAAATGTATGAATTCTTGCAATGGAAACCTCACTGTATTTTACCAAGGCAGATAAAGGACATCCTTCGCACCCCATATACCTATAAGGAGGGTTTGGTGGCTGAAAATGCTTTGCTTTGATGGTGATTGCATGTTGCTTGCACTTTGTGCATATTACTGAATTAATAAAGGTAAACATTTTGGAACTGGGGGTATAGCTCAGTGGTAGAGCATTTGACTGCAGTTCAAGAGGTCCCTAATTCAAATCTGGGTGCCCCCTGGTCCAACTGTTGTACCTGTAGAAATATGTTTTTAAATAAATTGAAGTAAACATTAACAATTTTAGCATTTTATGTAATGAGAAACACATTTCTACATTTGAAATACTCCTGATCATCTCCTGAAACATAGTGTAAACACCATTACGCTGTTTCGGATTTCTTCGTATGATACAAGCTGTGTATTACATTCACCCAAGTTCTACTGGTGATATTATCAGTTTGAAATAGTCCATTGGAAGCTCATATGAATGTTATAAAACTGTGGTAGAAACCAATAATATGCCCTTAATGAAATGTATTAATTTGTACAGCTGCCCAGAAGTGCACTGATGTCATTAGTTCTACAAGTTCCATACAGTCACCCACTCTATCACTTTTTTAAAAAAGGGCAGTTTTCAGCATTCAAGGGTTTATGTCAGTGGTAGAGTGTAGGAGTGCAGTTCAAGAAGTCCCTGTTTCATAACCATATACCCTCTTCAATAGATCCTGTTAAAATATTTTTCAACCCAATGCAGTGTAAGAAACAATAAGATATATCATCATTTCATTTACAAAACAATGAACAGTTGGGTTTAACTATGCTCTTAGCACACAATCAACAAACTGCAGTAGAAAAGCAGTTACGTTTTGCAGAATTTGTGCATTTGACAAAAGATTTTTTTTCCATGTTCCAAGATCTACATGTGATATGAAATGTATGAATTCTTGCAATGGAAACCTCACTGTATTTTACCAAGGCAGATAAAGGACATCCTTCGCACCCCATATACCTATAAGGAGGGTTTGGTGGCTGAAAATGCTTTGCTTTGATGGTGATTGCATGTTGCTTGCACTTTGTGCATATTACTGAATTAATAAAGGTAAACATTTTGGAACTGGGGGTATAGCTCAGTGGTAGAGCATTTGACTGCAGTTCAAGAGGTCCCTAATTCAAATCTGGGTGCCCCCTGGTCCAACTGTTGTACCTGTAGAAATATGTTTTTAAATAAATTGAAGTAAACATTAACAATTTTAGCATTTTATGTAATGAGAAACACATTTCTACATTTGAAATACTCCTGATCATCTCCTGAAACATAGTGTAAACACCATTACGCTGTTTCGGATTTCTTCGTATGATACAAGCTGTGTATTACATTCACCCAAGTTCTACTGGTGATATTATCAGTTTGAAATAGTCCATTGGAAGCTCATATGAATGTTATAAAACTGTGGTAGAAACCAATAATATGCCCTTAATGAAATGTATTAATTTGTACAGCTGCCCAGAAGTGCACTGATGTCATTAGTTCTACAAGTTCCATAAAGTCATCCACTCTATCACTTTTTTAAAAAAGGGCAGTTTTCAGCATTCAAGGGTTTATGTCAGTGGTAGAGTGTAGGAGTGCAGTTCAAGAAGTCCCTGTTTCTAACCATATACCCTCTTCAATAGATCCTGTTAAAATGTTTTTCAACCCAGTGCACTGTAAGAAACTATAAGATATATCATCATTTCTTAGACAAAACAATCAACAATTGGGTTTAACTATGCTCTTAGCACAAAACCAACAAACTGACTGCAGTTCAAGAGGTCCCTAGTTCAAATCTGGGTGCCGCCTGGTCCAATTTTTGTACCTGTAGAAATATCTTTTTAAATAAATTGAAGTAAACATTAACAATCTTAGCATTTTATGTAATGAGCAACACATTTCTACATTTAAAATACTCCTGATCATCTCCTGAAACATAGGTTAAACACCATTACGCTGTTTCGGATTTCTTCATATGATACAAGCTGTGTATTACATTCACCCAATTTCTACTGGTGATATTATCAGTTTGAAATAGTCCATTGGAAGCTCATATGAATGTTATAAAACTGTGGTAGAAACCAATAATATGCTCTTAATGAAATGTATTAATTTGTACAGCTGACCAGAAGTGCACTGATGTCATTAGTTCTACAAGTTCCATACAGTCACCCACTCTATCACTTTTTTAAAAAAGGGCAGTTTTCAGCATTCAAGGGTTTATGTCAGTGGTAGAGTGTAGGAGTGCAGTTCAAGAAGTCCCTGTTTCATAACCATATACCCTCTTCAATAGATCCTGTTAAAATATTTTTCAACCCAATGCAGTGTAAGAAACAATAAGATATATCATCATTTCATATACAAAACAATGAACAGTTGGGTTTAACTATGCTCTTAGCACACAATCAACAAACTGCAGTAGAAAAGCAGTTACGTTTTGCAGAATTTGTGCATTTGACAAAAGATTTTTTTTCCATGTTCCAAGATCTACATGTGATATGAAATGTATGAATTCTTGCAATGGAAACCTCACTGTATTTTACCAAGGCAGATAAAGGACACCCTTCGCACCCCATATACCTATAAGGAGGGTTTGGTGGCTGAAAATGCTTTGCTTTGATGGTGATTGCATGTTGCTTGCACTTTGTGCATATTACTGAATTAATAAAGGTAAACATTTTGGAACTGGGGGTATAGCTCAGTGGTAGAGCATTTGACTGCAGTTCAAGAGGTCCCTAATTCAAATCTGGGTGCCCCCTGGTCCAACTGTTGTACCTGTAGAAATATGTTTTTAAATAAATTGAAGTAAACATTAACAATTTTAGCATTTTATGTAATGAGAAACACATTTCTACATTTGAAATACTCCTGATCATCTCCTGAAACATAGTGTAAACACCATTACGCTGTTTCGGATTTCTTCGTATGATACAAGCTGTGTTTTACATTCACCCAAGTTCTACTGGTGATATTATCAGTTTGAAATAGTCCATTGGAAGCTCATATGAATGTTATAAAACTGTGGTGGAAACCAATAATATGCCCTTAATGAAATGTATTAATTTGTACAGCTGACCAGAAGTGCACTGATGTCATTAGTTCTACAAGTTCCATACAGTCACCCACTCTATCACTTTTTTTTAAAAAAGGGCAGTTTTCAGCATTCAAGGGTTTATGTCAGTGGTAGAGGGTAGGAGTGCAGTTCAAGAAGTCCCTGTTTCATAACCATATACCCTCTTCAATAGATCCTGTTAAAATGTTTTTCAACCCAGTGCACTGTAAGAAACTATAAGATATATCATCATTTCTTAGACAAAACAATCAACAATTGGGTTTAACTATGCTCTTAGCACAAAATCAACAAACTGATTGCAGTTCAAGAGGTCCCTAGTTCAAATCTGGGTGCCGCCTGGTCCAATTTTTGTACCTGTAGAAATATCTTTTTAAATAAATTGAAGTAAACATTAACAATCTTAGCATTTTATGTAATGAGCAACACATTTCTACATTTAAAATACTCCTGATCATCTCCTGAAACATAGGTTAAACACCATTACGCTGTTTCGGATTTCTTCATATGATACAAGCTGTGTATTACATTCACCCAATTTCTACTGGTGATATTATCAGTTTGAAATAGTCCATTGGAAGCTCATATGAATGTTATAAAACTGTGGTAGAAACCAATAATATGCTCTTAATGAAATGTATTAATTTGTACAGCTGACCAGAAGTGCACTGATGTCATTAGTTCTACAAGTTCCATACAGTCACCCACTCTATCACTTTTTTAAAAAAAGGGCAGTTTTCAGCATTCAAGGGTTTATGTCAGTGGTAGAGTGTAGGAGTGCAGTTCAAGAAGTCCCTGTTTCATAACCATATACCCTCTTCAATAGATCCTGTTAAAATATTTTTCAACCCAATGCAGTGTAAGAAACAATAAGATATATCATCATTTCATATACAAAACAATGAACAGTTGGGTTTAACTATGCTCTTAGCACACAATCAACAAACTGCAGTAGAAAAGCAGTTACGTTTTGCAGAATTTGTGCATTTGACAAAAGATTTTTTTTCCATGTTCCAAGATCTACATGTGATATGAAATGTATGAATTCTTGCAATGGAAACCTCACTGTATTTTACCAAGGCAGATAAAGGACACCCTTCGCACCCCATATACCTATAAGGAGGGTTTGGTGGCTGAAAATGCTTTGCTTTGATGGTGATTGCATGTTGCTTGCACTTTGTGCATATTACTGAATTAATAAAGGTAAACATTTTGGAACTGGGGGTATAGCTCAGTGGTAGAGCATTTGACTGCAGTTCAAGAGGTCCCTAATTCAAATCTGGGTGCCCCCTGGTCCAACTGTTGTACCTGTAGAAATATCTTTTTAAATAAATTGAAGTAAACATTAACAATTTTAGCATTTTATGTAATGAGCAACACATTTCTACATTTGAAATACTCCTGATCATCTCCTGAAACATAGGGTAAACACCATTAAGCTGTTTCGGATTTCTTCGTATGATACAAGCTGTGTATTACATTCACCCAAGTTCTACTGGTGATATTATCAGTTTGAAATAGTCCATTGGAAGCTCATATGAATGTTATAAAACTTTGGTGGAAACCAATAATATGCCCTTAATGAAATGTATTAATTTGTACAGCTGACCAGAAGTGCACTGATGTCATTAGTTCTACAAGTTCCATACAGTTACCCACTATATCACCTTTTTAAAAAAGGGCAGTTTTCAGCATTCAAGGGTTTATGTCAGTGGTAGAGGGTAGGAGTGCAGTTCAAGAAGTCCCTGTTTCATAACCATATACCCTCTTCAATAGATCCTGTTAAAATGTTTTTCAACCCAATGCACTGTAAGAAACAATAAAATATATCATCATTTCATATACAAAACAATGAACAATTGGGTTTAACTATGCTCTTAGCACAAAATCAACAAACTGCAGTAGAGAAGCAGTTACGTTTTGCAGAATTTGTGCATTTGAGAAAAGTTTTTTTTTCCATGTTCCAAGATCTACATGTGATACGAAATGTATGAATTCTTGCACTGGAAACCTCACTGTATTTTACGAAGGCAGATAAAGGACATCTTTTGTACCCCTTATACTTATAAGGAGGGTTTGGTGGCTGAAAATGCATTGCTTTGATGGTGATTGCATGTTGCTTCCACTTTGTACATATTACTGAATAAATAAAGGTGAACATTTCAGAACTGGGGGTATAGCTCAGTGGTAGAGCATTTTGACTGCAGAGATCCCTAGTTCAAATCTGGGTGCCCCCTTGTCCAACTGTTTTACCTGTAGAAATATTTTCTTAAATAAATTGAAGAAAACATTTACAATCTCAGCATTTTATGTAATGAGCAACACATTTCTACATTTGAAATACTCCTGATCATCTCTGGAAACATAGGGTAAACACCATTAAGCTGTTTCGGATTTCTTCATATGATACAAGCTGTGTATTACATGCACCCAAGTTCTACTGGTGATATTATCAGTTTGAAATAGTCCATTGGAAGCTCATATGAATGTTATAAAACTGTGGTGGAAACCAATAATATGCCCTTAATGAAATGTATTAATTTGTACAGCTGACCAGAAGTGCACTGATGTCATTAGTTCTACAAGTTCCATGCAGTCACCCACTCTATCACCTTTTTAAAAAAGAGCAGTTTTCAGCATTCAAGGGTTTATGTCAGTTGTAGAGGGTAGGGGTGAAGTTCCAGAAGTCCCTGTTTCATAACCATATACGCTCTTCAATAGATCCTGTTAAAATGTTTTTCAACCCAATGCACTGTAAGAAACAATAGGATATATCATCATTTCATATAAAAAACAATGAAAAATTGGGTTTAACTATGCCCTTAGCACAAAATCAACAAACTGCAATAGAGAAGCAGTTACGTTTTGCAGAATTTGTGCATTTGACAAAAGTTTTTTTTCCATGTTCCAAGATCTACATGTGATACGAAATGTATGAATTCTTGCAATGGAAACTTCACTGTATTTTACCAAGGCAGATAAAGGACATCTTGTGTACCCCTTATAGTTATAAGGAGGGTTTGGTGGCTGAAAATGCATTGCTTTGATGGTGATTGCATGTTGCTTCCACTTTGTACATATTACTGAATTATTAAAGTTGAAAACTTCAGAACTGGGGGTATAGTTCAGTGGTAGAGCATCTGACTGCAGATCAAGAGGTCCCTAGTTCAAATCTGGGTGCCGCCTGGTCCAACTGTTGTACCGGTAGAAATATTTTTTTAAATAAATTGAAGAAAACATTTACAATCTTAGCATTTTATGTAATGAGCAACACATGTCTACATTTGAAATACTCCTGATCATCTCCTGAAACATAGGGTAAACACCATTAAGCTGTTTAGGATTTCTTCATATGATACAAGCTGTGTTTTACATTCACCCAAGTTCTACTGGTGATATTATCAGTTTGAAATAGTCCATTGGAAGCTCATATGAACGTGATAAAACTGTGGTGGAAACCAATAATATGCCCTTAATGAAATGTATTAATTTGTCCAGCTGACCAGAAGGGTACTGATGTCATTAGTTCTACAAGTTCCATACAGTCACCCACTCTATCACTTTTTTTAAAAAGGGCAGTTTTCAGCATTCAAGGGTTTATGTCAGTGGTAGAGCGTAGGAGTGCAGTTCAAGAAGTCCCTGTTTCATAACCATATACCCTCTTCAATAGATCCTGTTAAAATGTTTTTCAACCCAATGCACTGTAAGAAACAATAGGATATATCATCATTTCGTGTAAAAAACAATGAACAATTGGGTTTAACTATGCTCTTAGCACAAAATCAACAAACTGCAGTAGAGAAGCAGTTACGTTTTGCAGAATTTGTGCATTTGACAAAAGTTTTTTTTCCATGTTCCAAGATCTACATGTGATACGAAATGTATGAATTCTTGCAATGGAATCCTCACTGTATTTTACCAAGGCAGATAAAGGACATCCTTCGCACCCCATTTACTTATAAGGAGGGTTTGGTGGCTGAAAATGCATTGCTTTGATGGTGATTGCATGGTGCTTGCACTTTGTACATATTACTGAATTAATAAAGGTGAACGTTTTAGAAGTGCGGGTATAGCTCAGTGGTAGAGCATTTGACTGCAGATCAAGAGGTCCCTAGTTCAAATCTGAGTGCCCCCTGGTCCAACTGTTGCACCTGTAGAAATATTTTTTTAAATAAATTGAAGAAAACATTTACAATCTTAGCATTTTATGTAATGAGCAACACATTTCTACATTTGAAATACTCCTGATCATCTCCTGAAAAATAGGGTAAACACCATTAAGCTGTTTCGGATTTCTTCGTATGATACAAGCTGTGTATTACATTCACCCAAGTTCTACTGGTGATATTATCAGTTTGAAATAGTCCATTGGAAGCTCATATGAATGTTATAAAACTGTGGTGGAAACCAATAATATGCCCTTAATGAAATGTATTAATTTGTACAGCTGACCAGAAGTGCACTGATGTCATTAGTTCTACAAGTTCCATACAGTCACCCACTCTATCATTTTTTTAAAAAAGGGCAGTTTTCAGCATTCAAGGGTTTATGTCAGTGGTAGAGGGTAGGAGTGCAGTTCAAGAAGTCCCTGTTTCATAACCATATACCCTCTTCAATAGATCCTGTTAAAATGTTTTTCAACCCAATGCAGTGTAAGAAACAATAAGATATATCATCATTTCATATACAAAACAATGAACAGTTGGGTTTAACTATGCTTTTAGCACAAAATCAACAAACTGCAGTAGAAAAGCAGTTACGTTTTGCAGAATTTGTGCATTTGACAAAAGTTTTTTTTCCATGTTCCAAGATCTACATGTGATACGAAATGTATGAATTCTTGCAATGGAAACCTCACTGTATTTTACCAAGGCAGATAAAGGACATCTTGTGTACCCCTTATAGTTATAAGGAGGGTTTGGTGGCTGAAAATGCATTGCTTTGATGGTGATTGCATGTTGCTTCCACTTTGTACATATTACTGAATTAATAAAGTTGAAAACTTCAGAACTGGGGGCATAGCTCAGTGGTAGAGCATTTGACTGCAGTTCAAGAGGTCCCTAGTTCAAATCTGGGTGCCGCCTGGTCCAATTTTTGTACCTGTAGAAATATTCTTTTAAATAAATTGAAGTAAACATTAACAATCTTAGCATTTTATGTAATGAGCAACACATTTCTACATTTGAAATACTCCTGATCATCTCCGGAAACATAGGTTAAACACCATTAAGCTGTTTCGGAATTCTTCATATGATACAAGCTGTGTATTACATTCACCCAATTTCTACTGGTGATATTATCAGTTTGAAATAGTCCATTGGAAGCGCATATGAATGTTATAAAACTGTGGTGGAAACCAATAATATGCCCTTAATGAAATGTATTAATTTGTACAGCTGACCAGAAGTGCACTGATTTCATTAGTTCTACAAGTTCCTTACAGTTACCCACTCTATCACCTTTTTAAAAAAGAGCAGTTTTCAGCATTCAAGGGTTTATGTCAGTGGTAGAGGGTAGGAGTGCAGTTCAAGAAGTCCCTGTTTCATAACCATATACCCTCTTCAATAGATCCTGTTTAAATATTTTTCAACCCAATGCACTGTAAGAAACAATAGGATATATCATCATTTCATATAAAAAACAATGAATAATTGGGTTTAACTATGCTCTTAGCACAAAATCAACAAACTGCAGTAGAGGAGCAGTTACGTTTTGCAGAATGTGTGCATTTGACAAACGTTTTTTTTCCATGTTCCAAGATCTACATGTGATACGAAATGTATGAATTCTTGCAATGGAAACCTCACTGTATTTTACCAAGGCAGAAAAAGGACATCCTTCGCACCCCATATACCTATAAGGAGGGTTTGGTGGCTGAAAATGCTTTGCTTTGATGGTGATTGCATGTTGCTTGCACTTTGTGCATATTACTGAATTAATAAAGGTAAACATTTTGGAACTGGGGGTATAGCTCAGTGGTAGAGCATTTGACTGCAGTTCAAGAGGTCCCTAATTCAAATCTGGGTGCCCCCTGGTCCAACTGTTGTACCTGTAGAAATATGTTTTTAAATAAATTGAAGTAAACATTAACAATTTTAGCATTTTATGTAATGAGAAACACATTTCTACATTTGAAATACTCCTGATCATCTCCTGAAACATAGTGTAAACACCATTACGCTGTTTCGGATTTCTTCGTATGATACACGCTGTGTATTACATTCACCCAAGTTCTACTGGTGATATTATCAGATTGAAATAGTCCATTGGAAGCTCATATGAATGTTATAAAACTGTGGTAGAAACCAATAATATGCCCTTAATGAAATGTATTAATTTGTACAGCTGCCCAGAAGTGCACTGATGTCATTAGTTCTACAAGTTCCATACAGTCACCCACTCTATCACTTTTTTAAAAAAGGGCAGTTTTCAGCATTCAAGGGTTTATGTCAGTGGTAGAGTGTAGGAGTGCAGTTCAAGAAGTCCCTGTTTCATAACCATATACCCTCTTCAATAGATCCTGTTAAAATGTTTTTCAACCGAGTGCACTGTAAGAAACTATAAGATATATCATCATTTCTTATACAAAACAATGAACAATTGGGTTTAACTATGCTCTTAGCACAAAATCAACAAACTTCAGTACAGAAGCAGCTACGTTTTGCAGAATTTGTGCATTTGACAAAAGCTTTTTTTTTCCATGTTCCAAGATCTACATGTGACACGAAATGTATGAATTCTTGCACTGGAAACCTCACTGTATTTTACGAAGGCAGATAAAGGACATCTTTTGTACCCCTTATACTTATAAGGAGGGTTTGGTGGCTGAAAATGCATTGCTTTGATGGTGATTGCATGTTGCTTCCACTTTGTACATATTACTGAATAAATAAAGGTGAACATTTCAGAACTGGGGGTATAGCTCAGTGTAGAGCATTTGACTGCAGATCAAGAGATCCCTAGTTCAAATCTGGGTGCCCCCTTGTCCAACTGTTTTACCTGTAGAAATATTTTCTTAATTAAATAAATTGAAGAAAATATTTACAATCTTAGCATTTTATGTAATAAGCAACACATTTCTACATTTGAAATACTCCTGATCATCTCCTGAAACATAGTGTAAACACCATTAAGCTGTTTCGGATTTCTTCGTATGATACAAGCTGTGTATTACATTCACCCAAGTTCTACTGGTGATATTATCAGTTTGAAATAGTCCATTGGAAGTTCATATGAATGTTATAAAACTGTGGTGGAAACCAATAATATGCCCTTAATGAAATGTATTAATTTGTACAGCTGACCAGAAGTGCACTGATGTCATTAGTTCTACAAGTTCCATACAGCCACCCACTCTATCACTTTTTTAAAAAAGGGCAGTTTTCAGCATTCAAGGGTTTATGTCAGTGGTAGAGGGTAGGAGTGCAGTTCAAGAAGTCCATGTTTCATAACCATATACCCTCTTCAATAGATCCTGTTAAAATGTTTTTCAACCCAATGCAGTGTAAGAAACAATAAGATATATCATCATTTCATATACAAAACAATGAACTATTGGGTTTAACTATGCTCTTAGCACAAAATCAACAAACTGCAGTAGAGAAGCAGTTACGTTTTGCAGAATTTGTGCATTTGACAAAAGCTTTTTTTTTCCATGTTCCAAGATCTACATGTGACACGAAATGTATGAATTCTTGCACTGGAAACCTCACTGTATTTTACGAAGGCAGATAAAGGACATCTTTTGTACCCCTTATACTTATAAGGAGGGTTTGGTGGCTGAAAATGCATTGCTTTGATGGTGATTGCATGTTGCTTCCACTTTGTACATATTACTGAATAAATAAAGGTGAACATTTCAGAACTGGGGGTATAGCTCAGTGTAGAGCATTTGACTGCAGATCAAGAGATCCCTAGTTCAAATCTGGGTGCCCCCTTGTCCAACTGTTTTACCTGTAGAAATATTTTCTTAATTAAATAAATTGAAGAAAATATTTACAATCTTAGCATTTTATGTAATAAGCAACACATTTCTACATTTGAAATACTCCTGATCATCTCCTGAAACATAGTGTAAACACCATTAAGCTGTTTCGGATTTCTTCGTATGATACAAGCTGTGTATTACATTCACCCAAGTTCTACTGGTGATATTATCAGTTTGAAATAGTCCATTGGAAGTTCATATGAATGTTATAAAACTGTGGTGGAAACCAATAATATGCCCTTAATGAAATGTATTAATTTGTACAGCTGACCAGAAGTGCACTGATGTCATTAGTTCTACAAGTTCCATACAGCCACCCACTCTATCACTTTTTTAAAAAAGGGCAGTTTTCAGCATTCAAGGGTTTATGTCAGTGGTAGAGGGTAGGAGTGCAGTTCAAGAAGTCCATGTTTCATAACCATATACCCTCTTCAATAGATCCTGTTAAAATGTTTTTCAACCCAATGCAGTGTAAGAAACAATAAGATATATCATCATTTCATATACAAAACAATGAACTATTGGGTTTAACTATGCTCTTAGCACAAAATCAACAAACTGCAGTAGAGAAGCAGTTACGTTTTGCAGAATTTGTGCATTTGACAAAAGCTTTTTTTTTCCATGTTCCAAGATCTACATGTGACACGAAATGTATGAATTCTTGCACTGGAAACCTCACTGTATTTTACGAAGGCAGATAAAGGACATCTTTTGTACCCCTTATACTTATAAGGAGGGTTTGGTGGCTGAAAATGCATTGCTTTGATGGTGATTGCATGTTGCTTCCACTTTGTACATATTACTGAATAAATAAAGGTGAACATTTCAGAACTGGGGGTATAGCTCAGTGTAGAGCATTTGACTGCAGATCAAGAGATCCCTAGTTCAAATCTGGGTGCCCCCTTGTCCAACTGTTTTACCTGTAGAAATATTTTCTTAATTAAATAAATTGAAGAAAATATTTACAATCTTAGCATTTTATGTAATAAGCAACACATTTCTACATTTGAAATACTCCTGATCATCTCCTGAAACATAGTGTAAACATCATTAAGCTGTTTCGGATTTCTTCGTATGATACAAGCTGTGTATTACATTCACCCAAGTTCTACTGGTGATATTATCAGTTTGAAATAGTCCATTGGAAGTTCATATGAATGTTATAAAACTGTGGTGGAAACCAATAATATGCCCTTAATGAAATGTATTAATTTGTACAGCTGACCAGAAGTGCACTGATGTCATTAGTTCTACAAGTTCCATACAGCCACCCACTCTATCACTTTTTTAAAAAAGGGCAGTTTTCAGCATTCAAGGGTTTATGTCAGTGGTAGAGGGTAGGAGTGCAGTTCAAGAAATCCCTGTTTCATAACCATATACCCTCTTCAATAGATCCTGTTAAAATGTTTTTCAACCCAATGCACTGTAAGAAGCAATAGGATATATCATCATTTCATATACAAAACAATGAACAATTGGGTTTAACTATGCTCTTAGCACAAAATCAACAAACTGCAGTAGAGAAGCAGTTACATTTTGCAGAATTTGTGCATTTGACAAAAGATTTTTTTCCATGTTCCCAGATCTACATGTGATACGAAATGTATGACTTCTTGCAATGGAAACCTCACTGTATTTTACCAGGGAAGATAAAGGACATCCTTTGCACCCCATATACTTATAAGGAGGGTTTGGTGGCTGAAAATGCATTGCTTTGATGGTGATTGCATGTAGCTTCCACTTTCCACATATTACTGAATAAATAAAGGTGAACATTTCAGAAATGGGGGTATAGCTCAGGGGTAGAGCATTTCACTGCAGATCAAGAGGTCCCTAGTGCAAATCTGGGTGCCCCCTTGTCCAACTGTTGTACCTGTAGAAATATTTGTTTTATTAAATAAATTGAAGTAACCATTTACAATCTTAGCATTTTATGTAATGAGCAACACATTTCTCCATTTAAAATACTCCTGATCATCACCTGAAACATAGGGTAAACACCATTAAGCTGTTTAGGATTTCTTCATGTGATACAAGCTGTGTTTAACATTCACCCAGGTTCTACTGGTGATATGATCAGTTTGGAATAGTCCATTGGAAGCTCACATGAATGTTATAAAACTGTGGTGGAAACCTATAATATGCCCTTAATGAAATGTATTAATTTGTACAGCTGACCAGAAGTGCACTGATGTCATTAGTTCCACAAGTTCCATAGAGTCACCCACTCTATCGCCTTTTTAAAAAAGGGTAGTTTTCAACATTGAAGGGTTTATATCAGTGGTAGAGCGTAGGAGTGTAGTTCAAGAAGTCACTGTTTCATAACCATATACCCTCTTCAATAGATCCTGTTAAAATGTTTTTCAACCCAATGCACTGTAAGAAACAATAGGATATATCATCATTTCATATACAAAACAATGAACAATTGGGTTTAACTATGCTCTTAGCACAAAATCAACAAACTGCAGTAGAGAAGCAGTTACATTTTGAAGAATTTGTGCATTTGACAAAAGATTTTTTTTCCAAGCTCCACGATCTACATATGATACGAAATGTATGAATTCTTGCAATGGAAACCTCACTGTATTTTACCAAGGCAGATAAAGGACATCCTTGGCACCCCATATACTTATAAGAAGGGTTTGGTGACTGAAAATGCATTGCTTTGATGGTGATTGCATGTTGCTTGCACTTTGTACATATTACTGAATTAATGAAGGTGAATATTTTATAACCGGGGGTATAGCTCAGTGGTAGAGCATTTGACTGCAGATCAAGAGGTCCCTAGTTCAAATCTAGTTGCCCCCTTGTCCTACTGTTTTACCTGTAGAAATATTTTTTTAATTAAATAAATTGAAGAAAACATTTACAATCTTAGCATTTTATGTAATGAGCAACACATTTCTTCATTTGAAATACTCCTGATCATCTCCGGAAACATAGGGTAAACACCATTAAGCTGTTTCGGAATTCTTTGTATGATACAAGCTGTGTATTACATTCACCCAAGTTCTACTGGTGATATTATCAGTTTGAAATAGTCCATTGGAAGCGCATATGAATGTTATAAAACTGTGGTGGAAACCAGTAATATGCCCTTAATGAAATGTATTAATTTGTACAGCTGACCAGAAGTGCACTGATGTCATTAGATCTACAAGTTCCATACAGTCAACCACTCTATCACCTTTTTAAAAAAGAACAGTTTTCAGCATTCAAGGGTTTATGTCAGTGGTAGTGGTAGGAGTGCAGTTCAAGAAGTCCCTGTTTCATAACCATATACCCTCTTCAATAGATCCTGTTAAAATATTTTTCAACCCAATGCACTGTAAGAAACAATAGGATATATCATCATTTCATATAAAAAAAAACAATGAACAATTGGGTTTAACTATGCTCTTAGCACAAAATCAACAAACTGCAGTAGAGAAGCAGTTACGTTTTGCAGAATTTGTGCATTTGACAAAAGTTTTTTTTCCATTTTCCAAGATCTACATGTGATACGGAATGTATTAATTCTTGCAATGGAAACCTCACTGTATTTTACCAAGGCAGATAAAGGACATCTTGTGTATCCCTTATAGTTATAAGGAGGGTTTGGTGGCTGAAAATGCATTGCTTTGATGGTGATTGCATGTTGCTTCCACTTTGTACATATTACTGAATTAATAAAGGTGAACATTTCAGAAGTGGTGGTATAGCTCAGTGGTAGAGCATTTGACTGCAGATCAAGAGGTCGCTAGCCCAAATCTGGGTGCCCCCTTGTTCAACTGTTTTACCTGTGGAAATATTTTTTTAATTAAATAAATTGAAGAAAACATTTACAATCTTAGCATTTTATGTAATGAGCAACACATTTCTTCATTTGAAATACTCCTGATCATCTCCGGAAACATAGGGTAAACACCATTAAGCTGTTTCGGAATTCTTCGTATGATACAAGCTGTGTATTACATTCACCCAAGTTCTACTGGTGATATTATCAGTTTGAAATAGTCCATTGGAAGCGCATATGAATGTTATAAAACTGTGGTGGAAACCAGTAATATGCCCTTAATGAAATGTATTAATTTGTACAGCTGACCAGAAGTGCACTGATGTCATTAGATCTACAAGTTCCATACAGTCAACCACTCTATCACCTTTTTAAAAAAGAACAGTTTTCAGCATTCAAGGGTTTATGTCAGTGGTAGTGGTAGGAGTGCAGTTCAAGAAGTCCCTGTTTCATAACCATATACCCTCTTCAATAGATCCTGTTAAAATATTTTTCAACCCAATGCACTGTAAGAAACAATAGGATATATCATCATTTCATATAAAAAAAAACAATGAACAATTGGGTTTAACTATGCTCTTAGCACAAAATCAACAAACTGCAGTAGAGAAGCAGTTACGTTTTGCAGAATTTGTGCATTTGAGAAAAGTTTTTTTTTCCATGTTCCAAGATCTACATGTGATACGAAATGTATGAATTCTTGCACTGGAAACCTCACTGTATTTTACGAAGGCAGATAAAGGACATCTTTTGTACCCCTTATACTTATAAGGAGGGTTTGGTGGCTGAAAATGCATTGCTTTGATGGTGATTGCATGTTGCTTCCACTTTGTACATATTACTGAATAAATAAAGGTGAACATTTCAGAACTGGGGGTATAGCTCAGTGGTAGAGCATTTTGACTGCAGAGATCCCTAGTTCAAATCTGGGTGCCCCCTTGTCCAACTGTTTTACCTGTAGAAATATTTTCTTAAATAAATTGAAGAAAACATTTACAATCTCAGCATTTTATGTAATGAGCAACACATTTCTACATTTGAAATACTCCTGATCATCTCTGGAAACATAGGGTAAACACCATTAAGCTGTTTCGGATTTCTTCGTATGATACAAGCTGTGTATTACATGCACCCAAGTTCTACTGGTGATATTATCAGTTTGAAATAGTCCATTGGAAGCTCATATGAATGTTATAAAACTGTGGTGGAAACCAATAATATGCCCTTAATGAAATGTATTAATTTGTACAGCTGACCAGAAGTGCACTGATGTCATTAGTTCTACAAGTTCCATGCAGTCACCCACTCTATCACCTTTTTAAAAAAGAGCAGTTTTCAGCATTCAAGGGTTTATGTCAGTTGTAGAGGGTAGGGGTGAAGTTCCAGAAGTCCCTGTTTCATAACCATATACGCTCTTCAATAGATCCTGTTAAAATGTTTTTCAACCCAATGCACTGTAAGAAACAATAGGATATATCATCATTTCATATAAAAAACAATGAAAAATTGGGTTTAACTATGCCCTTAGCACAAAATCAACAAACTGCAATAGAGAAGCAGTTACGTTTTGCAGAATTTGTGCATTTGACAAAAGTTTTTTTTCCATGTTCCAAGATCTACATGTGATACGAAATGTATGAATTCTTGCAATGGAAACCTCACTGTATTTTACCAAGGCAGATAAAGGACATCTTGTGTATCCCTTATAGTTATAAGGAGGGTTTGGTGGCTGAAAATGCATTGCTTTGATGGTGATTTCATGTTGCTTCCACTTTGTACATATTACTGAATTAATAAAGGAGAACATTTCAGAACTGGGGGTATAGTTCAGTGGTAGAGCATTTGACCCCAGATCAAGAGGTCCCTAGTTCAAATCTGGGTGCCCCCTTGTCCACTGTTTTACCTGTAGAATTTTTTTTTAATTAAATAAATTGAAGAAAACATTTACAATCTTAGCATTTTATGTAATGAGCAACACATGTCTACATTTGAAATACTCCTGATCATCTCCTGAAACATAGGGTAAACACCATTAAGCTGTTTAGGATTTCTTCATATGATACAAGCTGTGTTTTACATTCACCCAAGTTCTACTGGTGATATTATCAGTTTGAAATAGTCCATTGGAAGCTCATATGAACGTGATAAAACTGTGGTGGAAACCAATAATATGCCCTTAATGAAATGTATTAATTTGTCCAGCTGACCAGAAGGGTACTGATGTCATTAGTTCTACAAGTTCCATACAGTCACCCACTCTATCACTTTTTTTAAAAAGGGCAGTTTTCAGCATTCAAGGGTTTATGTCAGTGGTAGAGCGTAGGAGTGCAGTTCAAGAAGTCCCTGTTTCATAACCATATACCCTCTTCAATAGATCCTGTTAAAATGTTTTTCAACCCAATGCACTGTAAGAAACAATAGGATATATCATCATTTCGTGTAAAAAACAATGAACAATTGGGTTTAACTATGCTCTTAGCACAAAATCAACAAACTGCAGTAGAGAAGCAGTTACGTTTTGCAGAATTTGTGCATTTGACAAAAGTTTTTTTTCCATGTTCCAAGATCTACATGTGATACGAAATGTATGAATTCTTGCAATGGAATCCTCACTGTATTTTACCAAGGCAGATAAAGGACATCCTTCGCACCCCATTTACTTATAAGGAGGGTTTCGTGGCTGAAAATGCATTGCTTTGATGGTGATTGCATGGTGCTTGCACTTTGTACATATTACTGAATTAATAAAGGTGAACGTTTTAGAAGTGCGGGTATAGCTCAGTGGTAGAGCATTTGACTGCAGATCAAGAGGTCCCTAGTTCAAATCTGAGTGCCCCCTGGTCCAACTGTTGCACCTGTAGAAATATTTTTTTAAATAAATTGAAGAAAACATTTACAATCTTAGCATTTTATGTAATGAGCAACACATTTCTACATTTGAAATACTCCTGATCATCTCCTGAAACATAGGGTAAACACCATTAAGCTGTTTCGGATTTCTTCGTATGATACAAGCTGTGTATTACATTCACCCAAGTTCTACTGGTGATATTATCAGTTTGAAATAGTCCATTGGAAGCTCATATGAATGTTATAAAACTGTGGTGGAAACCAATAATATGCCCTTAATGAAATGTATTAATTTGTACAGCTGACCAGAAGTGCACTGATGTCATTAGTTCTACAAGTTCCATACAGTCACCCACTCTATCATTTTTTTAAAAAAGGGCAGTTTTCAGCATTCAAGGGTTTATGTCAGTGGTAGAGGGTAGGAGTGCAGTTCAAGAAGTCCCTGTTTCATAACCATATACCCTCTTCAATAGATCCTGTTAAAATGTTTTTCAACCCAATGCAGTGTAAGAAACAATAAGATATATCATCATTTCATATACAAAACAATGAACAGTTGGGTTTAACTATGCTCTTAGCACAAAATCAACAAACTGCAGTAGAAAAGCAGTTACGTTTTGCAGAATTTGTGCATTTGACAAAAGTTTTTTTTCCATGTTCCAAGATCTACATGTGATACGAAATGTATGAATTCTTGCAATGGAAACCTCACTGTATTTTACCAAGGCAGATAAAGGACATCTTGTGTACCCCTTATAGTTATAAGGAGGGTTTGGTGGCTGAAAATGCATTGCTTTGATGGTGATTGCATGTTGCTTCCACTTTGTACATATTACTGAATTAATAAAGTTGAAAACTTCAGAACTGGGGGCATAGCTCAGTGGTAGAGCATTTGACTGCAGTTCAAGAGGTCCCTAGTTCAAATCTGGGTGCCGCCTGGTCCAATTTTTGTACCTGTAGAAATATTTTTTTAAATAAATTGAAGTAAACATTAACAATCTTAGCATTTTATGTAATGAGCAACACATTTCTACATTTGAAATACTCCTGATCATCTCCGGAAACATAGGTTAAACACCATTAAGCTGTTTCGGAATTCTTCATATGATACAAGCTGTGTATTACATTCACCCAATTTCTACTGGTGATATTATCAGTTTGAAATAGTCCATTGGAAGCGCATATGAATGTTATAAAACTGTGGTGGAAACCAATAATATGCCCTTAATGAAATGTATTAATTTGTACAGCTGACCAGAAGTGCACTGATTTCATTAGTTCTACAAGTTCCTTACAGTTACCCACTCTATCACCTTTTTAAAAAAGAGCAGTTTTCAGCATTCAAGGGTTTATGTCAGTGGTAGAGGGTAGGAGTGCAGTTCAAGAAGTCCCTGTTTCATAACCATATACCCTCTTCAATAGATCCTGTTTAAATATTTTTCAACCCAATGCACTGTAAGAAACAATAGGATATATCATCATTTCATATACAAAACAATGAATAATTGGGTTTAACTATGCTCTTAGCACAAAATCAACAAACTGCAGTAGAGGAGCAGTTACGTTTTGCAGAATGTGTGCATTTGACAAACGTTTTTTTTCCATGTTCCAAGATCTACATGTGATACGAAATGTATGAATTCTTGCAATGGAAACCTCACTGTATTTTACCAAGGCAGATAAAGGACATCCTTCGCACCCCATATACCTATAAGGAGGGTTTGGTGGCTGAAAATGCTTTGCTTTGATGGTGATTGCATGTTGCTTGCACTTTGTGCATATTACTGAATTAATAAAGGTAAACATTTTGGAACTGGGGGTATAGCTCAGTGGTAGAGCATTTGACTGCAGTTCAAGAGGTCCCTAATTCAAATCTGGGTGCCCCCTGGTCCAACTGTTGTACCTGTAGAAATATGTTTTTAAATAAATTGAAGTAAACATTAACAATTTTAGCATTTTATGTAATGAGAAACACATTTCTACATTTGAAATACTCCTGATCATCTCCTGAAACATAGTGTAAACACCATTACGCTGTTTCGGATTTCTTCGTATGATACACGCTGTGTATTACATTCACCCAAGTTCTACTGGTGATATTATCAGTTTGAAATAGTCCATTGGAAGCTCATATGAATGTTATAAAACTGTGGTAGAAACCAATAATATGCCCTTAATGAAATGTATTAATTTGTACAGCTGCCCAGAAGTGCACTGATGTCATTAGTTCTACAAGTTCCATACAGTCACCCACTCTATCACTTTTTTAAAAAAGGGCAGTTTTCAGCATTCAAGGGTTTATGTCAGTGGTAGAGTGTAGGAGTGCAGTTCAAGAAGTCCCTGTTTCATAACCATATACCCTCTTCAATAGATCCTGTTAAAATGTTTTTCAACCCAGTGCACTGTAAGAAACTATAAGATATATCATCATTTCTTATACAAAACAATGAACAATTGGGTTTAACTATGCTCTTAGCACAAAATCAACAAACTTCAGTACAGAAGCAGCTACGTTTTGCAGAATTTGTGCATTTGACAAAAGCTTTTTTTTTCCATGTTCCAAGATCTACATGTGACACGAAATGTATGAATTCTTGCACTGGAAACCTCACTGTATTTTACGAAGGCAGATAAAGGACATCTTTTGTACCCCTTATACTTATAAGGAGGGTTTGGTGGCTGAAAATGCATTGATTTGATGGTGATTGCATGTTGCTTCCACTTTGTACACATTACTGAATAAATAAAGGTGAACATTTCAGAACTGGGGGTATAGCTCAGTGTAGAGCATTTGACTGCAGATCAAGAGATCCCTAGTTCAAATCTGGGTGCCCCCTTGTCCAACTGTTTTACCTGTAGAAATATTTTCTTAATTAAATAAATTGAAGAAAATATTTACAATCTTAGAATTTTATGTAATAAGCAACACATTTCTACATTTGAAATACTCCTGATCATCTCCTGAAACATAGTGTAAACACCATTAAGCTGTTTCGGATTTCTTCGTATGATACAAGCTGTGTATTACATTCACCCAAGTTCTACTGGTGATATGATCATTTTAAAATAGTCCATTGGAAGCTCATATGAATGTTATAAAACTGTGGTGGAAACCAATAATATGCCCTTAATGAAATGTATTAATTTGTACAGCTGCCCAGAAGTGCACTGATGTCATTAGTTCTACAAGTTCCATACAGCCACCCACTCTATCACTTTTTTAAAAAAGGGCAGTTTTCAGCATTCAAGGGTTTATGTCAGTGGTAGAGGGTAGGAGTGCAGTTCAAGAAGTCCATGTTTCATAACCATATACCCTCTTCAATAGATCCTGTTAAAATGTTTTTCAACCCATTGCAGTGTAAGAAACAATAAGATATATCATCATTTCATATACAAAACAATGAACAATTGGGTTTAACGATGCTCTCAGCACAAAATCAACAAACTGCAGTAGAGATGCAGTTACGCTTTGCAGAATTTGTGCATTTGACAAAAGTTATTTTTCCATGTTCCAAGATCTACATGTGATACGAAATGTATGAATTCTTGCAATGGAAACCTCACTGTATTTTACCAAGGCAGATAAAGGACATCCATCGCACCCCATATACTTATAAGGAGGGTTTGGTGGCTGAAAATGCATTGCTTTG